>NW_012101565.1:2084610-2087937 GCF_000951045.1 Mandrillus leucophaeus
CTTGGGAGGCTGAGGCACGAGAATCGCTTGAACCCGGGAGGCGGAGGTTGCAGTGAGCCGAGATTGTGCCACTGCACTCCAGCCTGGCGACAGAGTGAAGATTCTGTCTCAAAAAAAAAAAAAAAAAGAGAGAGAGAGAGAGGGACGGGATCTTGCTATGTTACCCAGGCTAGTCTTGAACTCCTGGGCTCAAGCAATCCTCCTGCCTCGGTCTCCCACAGTGTTGAGATTACAGGTGTGAGCCATTGTTCCAAAAATTGATATGCCCGGCCTCACATCAATTTTTGGAACAATGCAGGTAATAACGAGCGGAAAAAAAAGTTTTAAAAGTCCCAATTACCCTTCAAACAAATATTACCTCCTCCAAAAAATATTTTTCTAGATTCCTGATTGTCTTTTTAGGTGGAGGAGGAACTCAAAGTAGAATTCATTTACATATTCATTCATTCATTCCACAGCACTAATCACTCCATGCGGTAACTGTGTGTCCCCATCTCTCTCAGATTTAGTACCTGGAAGACAGCCATTCTGTCTTAATTCAATTGGTATCCCCAGGGCGCATTTCTTTGCCTTGAAAATTGAGTACCCAATAAATGTGCGTCGAGCAAAACTACATGAGATGGCGAACAGGGGTTTAAGGGTATGGGGGAGAGTCAGCAATGACTGGTGTTCTCCCTCCCTCCCCGAGCTCTGCTCCTACAGATCCAGGACGCGTAGCGAGGGTAGGAACCTCTTCGGTGCTTCCGCAACGCTCTGAACAGCACGGCACTGAGCGCATCTAATTAAAGTGATGGTTTCATTAGATAGCAACTCAGCGAGACCCTGTTTCTACAAAAAATAAAAAATTAGCTGGGCGTGGTTGCTCGAGCCTCTAGTCCCAGCTACTTGGGAGACTGAGGCAGAAGGATCGTTTGAGCCTAAGAGTTCGAGGTTGCTGTGAGCTAGGATCGCGCCACTGGGCTCCAGCCTGGGCGACAGAGCAAGATCCTCTCTCTCTAAAAAAACAAAAAACAAAAATAAAATAATGGTTTAATTGCCGGCCTTTGCCCCTTCTGCCCCCCACCCCCCACAAGTCTGTAGGACCGGGTTGACTTCCCAGAGCTTAGTACAGATTAGATGCTAAATAAATGTGTGTTGGACGGATGGGCGAATGAATGGATGGATGGAGGATGTGGTTGTGCTTACCATGCTCCCCGGTCAGTGGGTTAATGTCGTCAGGCGGGGCCAGGCTCGCTAACAGCCGGGCGGGGTCCCTTCCCCCGGGCCCCGCCCCGGCCCCAGGCTCACCATGCTGGAGGTTCTGACAGACGGCTGCTCTCTGCACAGGCTTCTGGGAGCCCAGCCTGTAGGCCTTCTTCAGGGCTCGCTTGGCAGCCAGAAAGTCTCCCAGGTCTTGGAGGACCTGGAGAGCAAAGGACAGCACGGTTTTTGCAAAATCCCCAAGGCCCAAGTCTCCAGGAGCCTGAGCTCGGAACCACACACAGCGGGTACCTGTGCGATGGCCACGCAGCACTCGCTCTCCATGAACCGCTTCCTCATGGTGTGCGCACACTCCCGGGCACCCTCCAAGCAGCGCATAGCCTGGGAGTGCTGGCCCGCGCGCCAGTGGACGGTGCCCAGGTTGTAGCGGGCCCGGAACAGGTCCTCGTAAAGGTGGTTCTGCCTGCAGAGGGGTGATGGCCTGAGCACCCACGAGCTCCTGAGCACCCAGGAGCGTCCCACCGGTGATAGCTGCTGATGCCACACAGGCCCCAGCCCTGCCATGCTATGGTCTCAGGGCCCTAACCATGCCTGGTCTTCGCCCAGTGTGAGGCACAGGTGTGAGAGGTGGGGGATGAGGCCCAGCCAGGGTGCTCTCTCAGGAGGACCCTGGGAGAAATACTCCCCTAACTACTTCCTCCAGGAACAAGGGACTCCACTCTCTCCTGGGGTGGGGTGGGGCCTTACTCCGCAAGGAAGATGCTCTTCCTGAAGTAATCGTTGCACAGGGCTGTCTGCTGCAGGCTCTCAAAGGTAAGACCCAGGTTGAGGTAGAGGCGGGTCCTCATCTCATTCAGCTCTCCCTGAGCCAGTGTCCCTGGAAGATGCCCCCCACTCAGCCACTTTCTCCCCACATGGGGTTTCCAGCTTTGGGCCCCATTTGGGGCCTGTGCAGTGCCTCTCCCACCCTCTCCCTCCCCTCGATGTTGGGGCAAGGGTCCTGCTGCAGACAGAGCACAGAGTGGATAAAGAGCCGAGGATCTCCAGGGAAAAGGTTGCGGAGGGCATGCACCCCTCACACAAGAGCCCTGCAAAGGGAGGGCCCCAGAAGACGAGATCGCCCAAGGAGGCTGCGGGGGTGCTGGGCTGCAGCCTCTTCAGCCTGCAGTTCAGGAGGCAGAAAACGAGAAGGGGCCTGCCCACCCTCCAGCTCCTCATCCACAATAGCCAAGCTCTTCTCAAAGGCAGCCTGTGCCTGCAGCAGAGCATCCCTCGACTGGCAGTGGTCATAGATGTCCAGGTGGGTGCGGCCGATGGTGGCCCAGGCCCTCTGCAGCTCCGTGTGGTTGCGCAGGGAATGTGCTAGCTCCAGGTAGTGGTGCTGGTGCTGAGTGTGGAAGGAAGTCACTGCTGTGAGCTGACCCCGCCTCAAGCAAACCAGCGCTGCCAGATTCCCAGAGACCCTGTTCTTGCTAAGGAAAGACTCCTGCTCCCCTTAACCCCCACAGAGCAGGCCAAGGTCGGCCACATGCCCCTCCTCTGCATACCAAGGGCTCTCTGTGGTGACAGTGGCTTCACGCTGTATGCAGCCAACGCTGTCACGTGGGGAGGGGAGGCTGGGGATTGGTGGGGTGGGGGTTTGCAGTCCTGCCTCCAGCAGCCAGGGTCAGGGAGAGCTTTCGGGCTGGGGCCTGACCACCCCCAACACAAACACAGCTAAAATAACATTCATTAATGGTTTCTGGTGCCAGGAAACCTACTCCTGCCCCAGTCCCAGGCAAGGCTGTGGGGTTCCCACTGGAGGACTGGGCCGGCGCGGTGAAGTTAAGGCTGCGTCAGGCCAGGTGTCCCTTCCAGCCCGAGGCTCCTGACGGCGAAGACCGGGCCTCCCTCCTCAGAAAAGGGCTCCAAACAGAGGCCGACCGGGCTGGGCGAGGCCAGTGAGGGCGCCCGCACCTGCAAGGCAGTCGGGTAGTCCTCCATCTCGGCCAGGCGCTCTCCGATCTTGCGGTGGGCCACGGCACAGCCCAGGGGGTCCTCAGCGCTCTCCCGGAGCCGCAGCTCCTGCCAGTGCTGCTCCAGGGCTTCGGCGTAGCGGCCTAGGCGGGGACACAGCACGGCCTGGCA
>NW_012101565.1:2089602-2105253 GCF_000951045.1 Mandrillus leucophaeus
GAGCTTGCAGTGAGCCGAGATCGCACCACTGCACTCCAGCCTGGGCGGCAGAGCAAGACTTCATCTCAAAAAAAAGGAAGAGAGAGAGAAAACGACTGCAAAATTATGTCTAGAGTTCTATGATATGGGGCACCCAGGCCTCTAAAATACCCTTGCTGTCCCCCATGACCTTGAGGACCAAATGCCTGCCATGCCTTGGGTCTCTGACTCCCGGCTACACAGCACACCCAGCACTGCACTCCGGTGCGGTGACTGGTTTTCCAGAGGTCCCAGAGGAGGCTGGGTGCACAGAGTCCAACTGAGGAGCCTCAGAAGGAGTGGAAGATAGATGGGTTAATTTCCATCGTAATTACAGCAAGTCGTTGGGCAAAACTCCGCCAGAGAGGTCTGTTGGGGAGAGAGTGGCATGACGCACTGACAGGTCCCTGGGTCCAGTAAAGGCTGCCACCTGGCGTGGCCCCAGGACTGGGCAGATTTGGGCCTCGGTGCCTCCAAGGCACCGAGGGTGGGACTAGGCCAAGCCTGCACACCTGTGCAGGCCAAGGTGCAGGAGGCGGGAAATCCAGGCAGGCCTGGGTGTGAGGACAGGTTGTGGAGGCCTGCACTGCCAACCCCTTACCCATCCAAAGCATGGCTCTGAGTCAAGGCAACTACTTGGCGGGCAAGCTGGTGAGGTGTGCGAGGGGCACAGTGAGGCTCGAGGGAGGGAGTGAAGAGTGAGATTCAGAAGCAGAAGACTCAGGTGAGCAGCTGAAGACAGGGTGACTTGGATACCAGAGGGGCTCCCTGAGCTACCTGGACAACGATTAAGTATCCCCTCCAGCCCCAGGGTCCACAGGACAGCCCAGCTCCTGGAAGCCCAATTCCCCTTCAGTGACAATCCAATTTCTCTTGTTGTCTAGGCTGGGGTACAGTGGTGTGATCCGGGCTCACTGCAACCTCCTTCTCTCAGGTTCAAGTGCTTCTCTTGCCTCAGCCTTTTGAGTAGCTGGGATTACAGATGCCCGCCACCACGCCCAGCTAATTTTTGTTTGTTTTTTGAGATGGAGTCTCACTCTGTCACCCAGGCTGGAGTGCAATGGCAGGACCTCAGCTCACTGCAACCTCCGGCTCCTGGGTTCAAGCGATTCTCCTTCCTTCAGCCTCCTGAATAGCTGGGATTACAGACACCCCTCACCACGCCCAGCTAATTTTTGTATTTTTAGTAGACATGGGGTTTCATCATGTTGGTCAGTCTGGTCTCAAACTCCTGACCTCAGGTCATCTGCCTGCCTCGGCATCCCAAAATGCTGGGATTATAGGCGTGACCCACCGTGCCTGGCCTATTTTTATTATTTTTGTAAATGTCTCACTCCGGGCAAATTGAAGGATGTGGTGCTCACCAGGGGGTGGGGGTGAGACAAGGGAGGGAGAAACGTGGGGCCTGGGTTAGGCTATGCCGCCCCACTTCTGCGGAGTCTGGACCCCCACGCCCCCATCCTCCGAGATGACAAAGGAGCAGGTCGGGATGCCAAGATGTCTCAGGGTGTTGAACACAAGCTGTGTGTGCGGCGGCCCCGTCACATGTGGCCCACATTGACAATGCCACGGGAAGCCTGTGTGCCAGTGCCCGGTGGCTGAGGACACACTGTGGTCCTCCCAGGTGCTTGACTCCCCCAGGTCGTAAGTTTCAGCTGCTGCACGTCATGGTCACGGGGCAGATGCCCTGCTGAGGACACTGGGCCGCGTTTGCAGACTTGAGGCACCCACATCTTGAAGGGCCTTGTGTGGACACTGCCCTTACCCTCAGGCCGGCCCCTCCTGTCCTGAACTCCCACAGGACTGGTTGCCTGAGAACTGTGCATGTGGGGCTGCAGGACCTCAACAGCCCCAGGTCTCCTTTCTCCATGTGGCCCCCCAACCTGCAGAGATGTGCTGCCTCCAGGCCCCTGGCATCCCAGCCCAGCTGAACCCATGAAGAACAAGCCTCCCACCTTCCCCACCCCAGAGACATGCCGGGGCCTGTCCCTCCATTGAGTCAGTCTCTCACACACGCACCCAAACAGGTGACAGGGCAAGCCTGCCCCACCCATGCCCCCCACACCATCACCTTGGACCCAGAAACACTGCCCAAGAGGGTGTCGGGCTTCCAAAGACACGGAGATGCGGAGCCACAGCCCATCCCTCTGTGCCTGTGGGTGGAGCATGGCGGAGGGCAGCCCCAAATTGCAGCCCTGGGGGTGCCCGAGTTCACCCTGGTGGTGCCCGAGTCAGAGGCAGCTGCTCCCAAGGATGTGCTGGGGGCTGGGTGGGGTCTGTCTTTGTGGACAGCAGAAAACCAACCATGGGGCCTTCCCATGCCCTTGGTGGCCAGGCCACATCAGCTTTGTGGGATATAAGGCTCCGGCAGCGAGGCACTCCCAGCAGGCCACACGCCCTGGCCTGGGAGTAGAAACCCACAGGACTCTCAGAAAAAGCCCAGAAGCTTGCAGCCTGTGAGGGGCAGTGCGGCAGCCCAGGAGGGAAGAGCTGACTGGGAGGGTCATGCTGGGCTGTGCCATGGTCAGCCGCCCGGATGATGGCACTTGCATTCTGCCCCCCAGCTCCTTCTCTCCATTTCTCAGCCCTCGACCCGTGAGGAGGAAAGCACAGGACAATGCGGGCCAGGCCCCAGCAGCCAGGTGGGGCGGGTGGGGCTGCTGTGAGGCATGTGAATGCACCTGACTGGAGCAGAGGAAACCAGTTCTTTGGTACTGAAGCAACAAAAAGCTGTCAGGGAAGAGCCACATCTCCTAAGCAAAGGTCGGGGAAGCAAGCTGTACCCTTCCCAGTAGCGCTGAGAGTCCCAGGGGAAGAAAAGACCGGGGCTCACTCCTCCAGGCAGGGTTCCTTCCCACCCTGTTAAGCTAGCCCTGCTCAGCCACCACAGGGCATACCAGGCGGCAGCCAGGGTGAGGATGGGAAGGGCCCACCTCCCTCAAGGTGAGAAGCTGGGCTGTCCAACCTCTAACCTCTGACCTCTGAAGCAAGCCTGAATGCAGGGCCAGCAGCAGGACCCCGAGAGCAGCATGGGGGACACCCCTCAGACTCTCACCCAGCCAGGCACCCAAGCACTAACCCAAGCTTTCCGCACAGCCTGGGGACGCTGGTCCCTCAAGGCTGAATCTACAGTAAATAGACTCTTTCTCACTAAAATTGTGTAACTTATCAAAGAGCCTGCAAGGAGTTTAATCTTTTTCCTGGGAAGAGACAATTTCACCCTGCTTTCCGAAAATGTCTGCTGAGCCCTGTGGCTGAGTCCTGTC
Organism: Mandrillus leucophaeus; assembly: GCF_000951045.1. Taxonomy (NCBI): domain Eukaryota; kingdom Metazoa; phylum Chordata; class Mammalia; order Primates; family Cercopithecidae; genus Mandrillus; species Mandrillus leucophaeus. Next base: position 2,092,887 of record NW_012101565.1, read on the forward strand.
TCCCTGGGAGTGGCCAGTTGGCCAGGGCAGCCCCGACCCTACCTGGATCTCCCTGCCCAAGCCTCAGTCTCAAGACCCCATGACAGAGTGTAGGGGGAGGCAGTGTCTCTGAGTCTTCCTCGGGGGACGTGTGCGGGCACAGAGATGGGGACGGGGCAGGCTCTGACCCCCAGGCCAAACCAAAGCTCCCACGCTGTCCATTCACAGCCATGCCTTCCCCTCGAACAAAACAGAAAGTACGAAACAAGGCTGCCTTTTAATTGCTATCAGATATTCGGATATCCCGTCTGACGTCAGCAAGGCCCCCGCGCCCGGCCGGAACCCGCAGGGATGGAGCAGCACTGCCGCCTGACTGCACCGAAGGGCTGGGGCAGGGTCGCTGTGCCTCTCGGCCTCCTTGCTGCCACCGTCTCTGAGCCTCGGGGTGCCTGGTGCACCATCTCCTCTTCGGGTCAGCCCAGCCTCTGGCGGCCCTCGGAAGGAGGGGAGGCAGGGGTTGGGGGGTGAGCCGGAGGCGGGGGTCCTGTCACGCACACATGCAGACTTGCCCTGTGTTGGCTTCGTTTGTTCTCCTCCTTTGCTAAAATGATCAGATAGTCCCGTGAAGCAGCTGCCAGCCAGGTGGACAGGGCAGCGGTGCTGGGATGCTGCCCGTCAGCTCCTTGGGCGTCCTGAGGCCCTGCCCTACTTCTGTATCTGGAACAGGAAGAGCCGCAGGTTGATGTTCTTGGCGGCCAGCAGCTTGTTGCACTCCACGGAGTCAATGATGGGCAGTGGCACGTAGTCCGTCTCGTTGCTCTCGTTGGTGAAGACGAAGTGGTAGATGACAGGGCTGATCCTCACGTCATCGTAGGGGCCCTTGAGCAGCAGGAAGGAGCACTCCAGTGGTGCTGTGACCTTGCTCTTGAGGAGGAGCTGAAAGGAGAGCGTACGCTTGCACGACAGGTTGGGGTTGCGCTCCGAGTCATTGACGCGAGCCTTCAGGACCCACGTCTGGTTCAGCACTGTGAACCTGGGTGTCTCGTAGTACAGGCGCGTGATGAAGTCATCTGTGCGGTACGGCCGGAACTGGACCTCTGTGGAGACAGACAGGGCCGGAAAGAGCCGGCTGTTAGTGTGGGCAGGGCTGGGCAGCAACGCCTTCCCTGACCAGGCCGAGGGCAGGCTCAGCCGGGGAGGAAGGCAACTTACCCGGGCACCGAGCTCTGCTTGTCACAAGCAAGCCAAACGCACCTATGGCAAATGGAGGCGCACACAAGCTTTGAGGGGAACAACTACAAACAGAATCAACATGGATTAGCTCGAGAGAGTCCAGAGGCTGCACGTGTCAGGCCACACCCCAGGCGTGCCCGACCCACGCTGGCCTCCCTCATCGCCCCGAGTCCCGGGTGTCCCCCAGGGTGGGGTAAGCAGACACACAGACAGGATGCGGTTCCGAGAACAAGTGCACTTTATTGGTTCTGATACAGAGGAGCTGCCAGAAAAGCCAGCAGGCGGCTGCGGCACCCAGCCCTGCCCGAGGGGAGCACCAGGTCCAAGGGCGCCAGGCCTGATCCGGAGCTGCCAGTCAGCAGGCAGCCCTGCCTGCATAGTCCTCTTGGGCAGCCCACAGCCTGTGGCCGGCAAGTCCCTCCGCGGAGGCGTGGGTTCCCAGGTGGCCAGTCTTTCCTGCATGAATGGGGCTTCCCACCTGGCCATGGCCGCAGCCACAGTGCCCCAGCCTGCCTAGACTCCATGAGGCCCTGGTATCTCCAGGACAGCTAAGGCTGCTACTCACCACAGGCTGTGGCTGCCGCAGAGACCCCAGGCCCTCAGCCTCTCTGGCCTGCTTGGGCCCACATCCCGCTGGGCACAGTCCAGGCAGCAGGGCGAGACTGGCTGCCCATGACCGCCCTGCTTGCGCCACGCCTGGTGCTCTGAGCTGGCCGCCTGGTGTGGGCTGAGAGTAGAGGGACGGAGCTTCGTCCAGTGGCCCCAGTATCAACAGGTGCTTCTTGCTGTCCTCTGGGCCAGACTCTGGCCTGGCTCCTGCTCCCCGACATGTTCAAAGGCGGTGGCAGTGGCCCAGAGATCCAGTGTGCCTGCGCACGCATCCAGCCTGTGCGTCTGTGGGTGTCCACTCCTGGTTCTACAGTTTGAGTCGGGCACCCTCAGCTTGTTCTGGAGCCCTGTCCCTGCACGGCTTCGTGCCAGCCTTGAGAGGCCCACGGCCGGGGCAGTGACTGCCTGTAGGCAGGACCTCACTCGGCAGGGTGCTCTTCTCGCTCCAGGGTCCGAGGGGCAGGCCCCTAGCTCCCAGGCCCCCTGAGACCTGCTCGCTTTCTGGTTAGACCCTGACTGTCTTGAGGCTCTGGAGCCCCACAGTGAGATGCCACCTTGCAGGGGTGGTGAAGCCAGGGTGGGGAGGACAGGTGGGCGGGGCTGCCGTGAGAGCCACACAGGTGTGCACCTGGGGTCTGCCTCGGCCTCTCCTTCTGCTCAGTCTCCGGCCTCTCTTCTTGCCCGAGGTGTCCTCCTGTCCACCGGGAGCTTGTCCAGAGCCCAGCCGTCTGGTGCCGTCAGTGCCCAGTGCCCAGAGCCTGCTGCCCCCAGGCTCCTGGCTGCCAGCCCCCCACGCCCACACCTGTGTGGCATGCAGCAGGCGGCGGGGCGCCTCACCTGTGTAGCCGATCTTCTCGAAGCTGAGCAGGCTGAAGATGCTGTTGTACAGCTGCATCTCCTTGCGGTGGCTCTGGTCCATCCCATCTAGGATCTCCATCAGCTCGCTGCCTGTCTTGGTCGGGTGGGCACATGCAGCTTCGTGCACTGTCAGCTCATGGAAGGGGCCGTGCCATGGGCAGCCGATGCGTTTGTACTTGCACTGGGTTACCCTGGGGGAGGCAGGCACATCACTCACAGCCTGAGCCCCCAACAGGCGGCTGCAACAAGCTGTCCTCCCACATGGCTTCCATCCAGCTAAGAACCCCTTCCTGCAGGACACACATAACTGTGAGCCCAGCCCCCAGGATGAAGTCAGAGTGGCAGTGTGTGGAGAGGAAGGAGACAGGCAATAACAGGGAGAGAGAGGGGAAGGAACAGTGCAAGCTTGAGCCCGCATGCCCCGCACCACGGCGTGGTTATCTCCTCTGCTTGGCAGCGGTGGTCTTGCACAGCCTCACTGCAGGAGACTTGGTGGCTGCCTCCACTGGATGGGTAGCCATGGGCAGTGTAGCCTCACACCAAGCTCCCTGAGGTCCTGTGTTGGACACGCTGTCCTGGGCCCTTCAAGAGGCTCCCTCACAGCCACAAAGAGCGCTGGAAGGCTAGGCTCATGTCTGGATAACAACTGGACGCAGAACCTGCCTGTCCTCATCCTGTGCAGGCACCCTCCCCCAGGGCCGTCGCTGGGCTACACAGGTGGCCTCCGAGGCCCAGGCAGCAGGGACGGCCAGACCCCCCTGCACAGGGCCCTGCTGCACCAGGGTGGGCTTCCAGCAGTCCTCAGCCCTGGCTGTGAGGCTGAGCCCCTGACCCTCAGTTACCTGTCCTGGCATTCCTCTTTCTGGTGCCTCTCCAGGAGGGAGCGGGGAAACTGGCGCAGGCAGAAGCCACACTCTGAAGGCAGCTCGCTCACGGCTTTCTCCACGGCCAGGTTCCGGCAGCAGAGGCTCTTACTGATCTCACAACGACAATTGGGGCACGTGGCCTGCTCCTCCTTCAGCCGGGCATCTGCTAGTAGGTGGATAAAACAGCCAGCGCACATCAAGTGACCATTAGTACACTGCGAAGAAGGAAAGGGAGACGAAGCTCACAGACCTGCGGGCTTATGCTCGCACACACCCGCCCATGCCCGTCAGCTCTGGCCACGTGTCCTGAGGGACTCCAGCTAGTGCAGAGGGGCGCACGTGCCTGTCCCGAGTCGTGCTGGAGTGTGGTGAACACCGAGAGCTGCTCAGGAGAGACAAGCAGAGCCAGCTTGGGTTCTTGCAGAGATTAGAGGTCCTAAGGGAAAGGCCTCATCAGCTCACAGAGGCAACAGCTCGCCCTGGCAGTGATGGGTGCAGCCACCTGAGGCTTAGAGCCAGGCTTTTCCCTTAGGGACCAGTGACTGCCCCGACTCCCCTACAGGTCCAGAGTTTGGGAGCCCTCCAGAAACGCTGGGCTCTTGGCCAACACTGTCAGGTGGGGAGCGGACACGGCTCCCACACTGGGGCAGGCATGTTCTCTAGGTCTTCAGAAAGGCCATTCATCCTGGGTTGAGAGGATCTGGTTCAGAGAGGTCCTGAGAGGACCAGCCTAGCCTGGTCCTTCTATTCCAGCCCTCCCCAGGGAGCCCAGGTGAGAGGAGGCAGCTGTCCCCCCATCCAGGGAGGTCGGCTACCTGCAGAGGCCTCCTCAGAGCTGGAAGGCAGGAGCCAAGCTGGCCCAGGACAAGGGCAGGTGAGCACATGGGGAGTGCCTGGGGAGTGCGAGTGGGAGTGGGGGCTCTGAGTGGGTGCCCAGCCTGCTGGGGCAACCAGGGCTGGCAGGAGCAGGGCACCTCCCGCTGGGCTCCCTGCCTGTGTGGGCTCCCAGCACGGCCAGTGGCCCATCCTGGCTCTCACTCCCTCAACATAAGCCTCGAGCGTCCACTTGGTGCCACTGAGAGACACTCAGCAAGCTGCGGTCCCAGCCCATAGGGGCTCCCAGCATGGGAGGCGGGAAGCCCAAACCAGAACCAAGAGGTCCAAGAGCAAACAAAGCCTTTTGTACCTGAGCAGACACAGCTCCCACAGCCCTGGCTGGAGTGGGGTGTGCAGGCTGAGGCATTCCAGGGCCAGACAGGAGTGACGGGGATGTGATGTGCCTCCCACCTAAAGACTCACAGCTCACTGAGGGGAGCAGTCAGCAGAGTTGCTCCTGTCCTGATGCCTCTCCAGCAGCTGGCCCAGGCTTGCCAGCCATGCAAACCTCCAGAAAGCCACTGGGCCACCGGCTTCCTTTGGGACCTGGGACCCTCTTGAGAATGGGATGTGGTGCAGCAGAGGGGCCTGCCCAGCCCCAGCCTCTCTACAAGGTGTGTGTCAGGGAGGGGACACTCACAGGGCCCTGCCTGGTGGTGCTGGGAGGCCACCCCTGCACATGTGGGGCCCTGGTAAGCCTGAGCTGCCATCCTATTGCTTCAGCGGCCTGTGCACCCCAAGCTAAGGAGCGGCCAGATGCTGGGGCTGTTTGCTCAGCACCTGTGAACCAGGCCTAAGGTCTGCTGAGTCAAAGGACCTACACGTGGAGAACCGACAGTGGGGACAAAGCCCTTTTTCATGGAATCCACCTCCACATGACCACCACCCATTACCTGCATTCAATTCTCAAGTTCTCAGTTTGGTTAAAAATTAAAATGACAGGCAGTGGCTCATACCTGTAACCCCAGCTCTTTGGAAGGCCGAGGCAGGCAGGTCACCTGAGGTCAGGAGTTACAAGACCAGCCTGGCCAACATGGTGAAACCCCGTCTCTACTAAAAATACAAAAATTAACCTGGCGTGGTGGTACATGCCTATAATCTCAGCTTCTCGGGAGGCTGAGGCAAGAGAATGGCGTGAACCCGGGAGGCGGAGGTTGCAGTGAGCCGAGATGGCGCCACTGCACTGCAGCCGGGGAGACAGAGTGAGACTCTGTCTCATAAATAAATAAATAAATAATTAAAACATACACAGCTGCCTGAGTCTGGCTCTGATTGGGTGGGGACAAGCTGAGGCCTGCCCCAGGAGAAGGTGTGAAAATCCACCAGCTAAGTCCAGGGGTCAGCGGTGGGTGGACTCTGGGCAGGAGTGGGCACAGACGCTGTTGAAGCAGCTGTCCCACGGGAGGCACAGACCAAGGGCCCACACCACTGCCTTCTCAGAGCCCCCCACCCTGGAGGCGTACCACTCCATGTGGCCAGCTCTAGACACCTGATGAGACTGCCCGCGTCCCCTGGACGAGGTTCTGGGCCCAGCTCTGCACGTGCAGTGTGTCCTGAGCACAGGCACAACGGTACTCTTCTTGGCTGTGGCCCAGCCCCCAAGGGAGTTCCGGGCAGGGCTGGAGCACCTGATCCCACCCACTAAGGCCATCTGGCCTCTCTTCCTGGCTCTGGATAGCCCAGGAAGATTCGAGGTGGAGTCCTGGACCCTCCCAAGGGAGCACTGAAGCTACTGAGCACATCACCACTTACCTCCCAGCACTGCCAGCCTCTCCCCCGAAAGCTACCCCAGCTCCTGGGCCAGTCCCTGGCCATAGGCCTCATTCCTTTGGGGCCTCTAGACCCCAGCATGGGCTCAGTCAATTCCATACCATGGGGAGGCAGCAGTGGCCCTGCCGTCCTCTGGCTCCCTCTGGGCCTCTGAGAGGAACTGCAAGCTCTGAGGAGACACAGGGCCACTGCCCCTTCAGCCGCAATGGTGCCTGCCACTCAAGTCAGAACACAGGGAGTCCCTAAGGTGCCCTGGACCACACTGGCCCAGCAGCCAAGGGACACAGCCACACCTACCCCCAGACCCTCCTCACTGGTCAAGGGACACCCTCCAGGTGCACGGCCCAGGCCCGACCAACACTCAGCCCAGGAGGTCTGTCCACAGCAGGACGGTCACCCGTCACAAGCTCCAGAGCCTTCCCCACCATCTGGGTCCCCTCAGCCCCTGAGCAAGACTCTGGCTCCACACCAAGGCCAGGCCACAGGCAGCTGCATCCTTGGCCCTGGCAGCATCTGGTCAGATGCACCTGATTCTGACTTGTGCCCACCACCCGACAGAAGCTGGGCCCTGGAGGGCTCCACACGGTCCAGGGGTTGGCATGGGGCAAGGCCCACAAGAGCCCAGGCACCTTCAAGAGCAGCTGCTGCAGCACCCAGGCCAGGCCACCTCTCACTACCAGCCAAGAAGACTCCACGTGAGGCGAGAGGAGGGAATCTCACACTCCCCCACAACCAAGGATGACATCATGGGGATGACATCACTGGGGTGACGTCACATGGGAATAATATCACGGGGTGACATCATGGGAGATTGACATCATGGCGGGACTGACATCACAGAAACATGACATCACAGGGGAATGGCATTATGGGGGTGACATCACAGAATGATATCACATAGATGACATCAAAGGGGGATGACATCGTGGCAGGCTGACATCACACTGACATCACGGGGTTGACATCAGAGGGAGTATTGGCATCAGAGGGGATGATATTGTGGGGAACTGACATCATGGGGGGACTGACATGGGGGATGACATCATAGGGGTGATATCACAGGGGACGGCAACATGTGGTGACATCACGGGAATGTCACATGGGGGAATGATGTCACGGGGTGACACTGCAGGTAATGCTACCACGAGGGAATGACATCACAGTGGACTGTCATCACAGGGTAATAACATCACAGGGCCTCCTGGCCCCTCCTAGGGCAGATGTGGGCTTGAAGCCACAGTGCTGGGCTCAGACCCCAGCCCACAGGTCACCAGTAGTATGACCCTGGGCTCTCCTCTTGGGGCCTCAGTTTCCTCACGTGCACAGGTGATGAGTATAGGACCAGCTTCATTCTGTGCTGATGAGGTGGGATGGGACAGGGTGGCACTGCCCCACACCCAGCAGGCACAGAGGAAGTATCACCACCTTGGGCAGCCATGGCGGAGCTGCTGGGGCTGCCAACCCCAGGAGCCAGACCCCAGGCCCCTCTGCAGATGCTGATACACACAGGTGGCCCAGAAATGGCCATTTGCACCTGCATCCTCAGGACAGCACCCAGCCCTCCCCCCTGCCAGCTACAGGCAGCTCATGCAGACACAGGATCTCCACTTGAGCTACTTCTTCCCTGGGGTTAAAGGGGAGCTGGATGGGCTAAACAGGCTCAAGAAGGAGCCCTGACCCTGTCCCCCAGCTGAGGGCCCCGACTTTCTGGTGGTCCCAAGGTCCTATGGTCAGCTGGCCTCGTAGGAACCTTTTCGAGCCTGGACTGCATGGGTCTCTCAGACCCTGGGGACCTCCTGTTTCCCACTGGAGGATGGCATAGTGCCCAGGCCCATGGGAGCAGTGCCCTCACTCACCTAGGGCTCAGGGACCCACCGGCCCTTGACAGAGGTCGTCAGAGCCAAAATGCAGCTAAAGGGCTTCCCTGTGGCACAAACCACAAAAGCGCTGCTCAGCCAGTTGGAGGTCCCCCTTCCTCTGCCATCTGCATGCAGGCCCCACCAGGGCCAGTGGTGCTTCAGGACACACCCCACATGCTCGGCCCCTGACCTCCTGGATCAAACATGGGTCTGAGAGGGACCGGCACATTGTCCAAGGCCACACAGCTGGTTAAGTGTGAAGCCAGGACTCAAACCCTCTGCCCAGGCTGGATTTGAAATCCCTCAACTGCTACTGCTGTCAGACCTCAAACGGGGGCCAGTCAATACCCAGAGTCAGGCTCACATTCAGAACAAGGCTGCTTAGATCTGAAAGTAACTCAAATGATAACCACCACAGAAAATAAAAATTCTCAATTAGCCAGATTCCAGAACCTCTTCCTTGCTCCTGTGAGTTTTAAATACCTAAGCAGACATAGTTACAAAGATCTTTCTTTTCTGCCACTTTCCTCACCGCAAAGAGCAAGTCAGCTGCAGTCCTGTACTGCTGCCCAGGAGACTGGGGAACAGGGGCCCGAAGCTCCTTGGACATGTGGATGGTGACTCCATCCCCACAGGACTGTGCACTGTTGGACTGGCTGGGGGCGTGGGGCTCAGGCAGAGAGGAGTCATCTCTGCTTCCTGGGCTGTTATCAATGGGACCGTCAAGATGTGGCAGAGACATGGGCGCTACAGGCAGGAGGGCAGGTGCATACACCAACCCACCCACAGGACAGAGTGGACACACCCTGGTCAGATGGGGCAGGAGAGGATCCTTGTAGCAAGGAGAGAACAAAATCTCAAAGTGGGAGCGCTGCCTCTGTCGGGCCCAAGAGGTGGGCAGGGGCAGGGAGAGGACACCTCAGGCAGGAGGGCACGGGAGTGGCGGGGCACTGTGCAGGGCTGAGTTAGAGGGAGCGGCTGGAACACATCTGAGAGGCCTCAGCCCGGTCCTTACACGAGAGTGAGCTTGTTTTCGCCTTAAGAATGCCCCATGAGGGGTGGGAACAATGTGCAGTCCCTTCCTCCAGGTGCCAGCACCAAGGCCCAGGGTCTCAGCTGACATCAGCAGGAAGGGTCAGGGCCAGGTCTGTCTTATGCAGGACCACACTGGGCCTCATCTGAAGGGCCAAATCAGAGGGAGAGAAGTCAGGGATGAGGTTGCGGCTGCAACGTCCCGGGCACTAGTGAGGCTGTGTCTTCCCAGAGGAGGTGCCCCATGGGCAGAGGTGCCAACAGGCCACACTGCCCTCAGGCCACAGAGCAGGGAGCCAGCAGGAGCAACCCGACCACCTGCTCGGCCTGAATAGTCCAGAAACTCCTGCACGGGTGTCCCTGCTGGCCCTGCTAGCCCTCTTGCCACCCACCTGAGACTCCAGAAGGTGGCTGTACACCTTGTCAGGCCAGTCACCCAGGACACATCCAACACCCACACAGAGAACATCAAAGCTGGGTCTTGCTGTACCGGCTACAGCCCCAACCTGACGTGACGCAGGACTCGGCGGTGGCTGAAACCGTTTGCACGAGGGCCTCAATCTGATACCCAAGCAGGTTTCGCAGCCTGCGAGGCATCATCGTGCAGGCACAGGCCTGTGGGTCAGCCGGCCCTGCAGGCCCAAGGGCTCAGACCTGGGGCACCACCCGAGGCTTCCCTGCCAGCACTGGTGGCATCTGGTATCTGGATGACAAGCTCTCGAGTTACTGAGGACCCAGCCAACTCCAGAGGCCCATGGGATTGTCCCCCACAGCCCCAGTGCCAGGCACAACACACAAGGTTCAGCATGAATACTCCCATCTGCATCTCACCAGAGTTGGGGACTGTCTGAGTCAGCCCCCAGCTTGGCTGGTGCCCACCCTGAGCCATGTGTTCTGCTGGGGTCAGGAAAAGCGTTCTAGCAGGAACAGAGAGTAGAACCTGCTGCATTCCTGACACTGGCTGGCTCGAGACAGCCAATCAACACGGTCACTAAGAAAGGCTAGTAGAATATGGCAGACTGAGCCCAAGCTGGGGTGATGGCCAGCATGGGCCCAACCAGGGACACACAGAAGGCAGCATGTAGAGACCCACACCATCTGTGCCCAGATTCTCCAGGGAGCAGAGCAGGCAGGAGTCCAGGTCTCCAGGTCTGTGTTGACCTTCCGGGGGCGCCACTCACAGCAGAGGGCCACCCCTTGGAGGTGTTCTCAGCAGCATTCGGGGAGGCCAGTGCCCACAGCACTCCTCGCTCAGCTGCTCTGTTCCCAGGGAAGTCACTGAGCAGAGCCCTCAGGCCAGGGAGGGCCACCAGCCAGGGCAGCCCCAGTGCCTTTGGTCTCCATTACACCTGCTCAGCTCCCTGCCTCTGGCCGCCCAGGGCAGAACTCTGCTCTGCACAGTGCAGGCCGGTTTGAACCAGCCAGGCTAAGGCCTGGTCACCAGGAGCTCCGGTCAGAAGCAGAGCCATCACTCTGTGTTGGGCCAGCCTAGCTGGGAGACAGAGTACACCAGGGACCAGTATCATGTGGCCCATCATCACCAGGTCCAGCTGCAGCTCCAGCCCACCCACCAGTGGGGAGACAAGGAGAATTTTCTGTTCCCCTGTGACCTCACACCATTGGCTTGGCTTGTTGGAGTCTCCCTCGAGATTCAAGAAAAAAAGAGTTCTGGCCGCGTACAGTGGCCTGTAATCCCAGCACTTTGGGAGGCTGAGGCGGGCGGATCACCCAAGGTCAGGAGTTCGAGATCAGCCTGGCCAACATGGTGAAACCCTGTCTCTACTAAAAAATACAAAAATAGCCGGGCATGGTGGCAGGTGCCTGTGACCCCAGCTACTCGGGAGGCGGAGGTAGGGAGAACTGCTTTAACCTGGGAGACGGAGGTTACAGTGAGCCGAGACTGTGCCACTTCACTCCAGCCTGGGTGACAGAGAGAGACTCCGTCTCAAATAAAGAAGAGTTCTTCCACCTGGGAGGATCGAAGGTTGTAAGCCAGGAAAAGGGAGCTGGAGAGTGGGCACGTCTTGGAAGCCAAGGTACTGCCAAAGCCAAGAAGTAACTGCTAACTCGGAGCCAGTGGCTCTGAAAAGTGCTCCCCTAGCTGGTCCTGGTGCCTGACACCCAGGAAGGTGGGTGAGAGCCAGCGATCTCTCCCTACCCAGGCACACTGGGATCCTCCCAATAAGGTCATGCCAGAGCAAGGACTTGGAGATCCAGAGTTTGGGGAAATGGTAACCCAGACTAGCCCTACACCACCTGTTACAAAAGTAGCTCCTCATCCAGGCCCCTAGTTTAAACACAAGCAGGGAAACGAGGCCCCGTTAGCTACTTTACTTCCAGCTCCTGTAAGTGTAAAAAAAAGCTGACAGGGAACCTGCTTCATTTCTCACAAGGACTGGGGAGTTGAAAGGAGGGGAAGACACAGGGAAGGTGGGGACACTGTACTCTGCCTCTGCGTGTCAACCAGTTTGTCCCTGCTGCTACCTGGGAAGGGTCATGTCAAACCCACCTGGACCAGGTACCCTCTCTAACAGCCCTAGATTGCTTAAGGGCTGAGTCCAACTGCCATGTGGATGTGAAGATGGGGGAGGAGGGGTGGGCCGGCCTCCTGGAGCACTGGCTGCCTGGGAAGCCTGGCCTGGCCTGGGTGAGGTGGGCAGGAGCCTAGCGTGGGGCATGGCAGGTCCAGGTGGATGCGGGGTTTGCCTAGGCCTGGAAAAGGTACCCAGACTGTGGGGCTTGTTGCAAATGGTTCATCCCGACAAGCAGCAATCCCCTCTCCCTACTGTTCTTCAAGATGAAGTGGAAATGGACAAAGTGAAAGGATTTTTCCACCCAGGAAGGTAGAAAAGATGTCCATAGGATGTTCAGGAGTGGAGGGACAAGCTCGGGGGTGTGGCTGCCAGAAGAATGGGGAAGGAGCTCTGGAGCACAGGACTCTGAGCCCAGGAGCTTGGGACCGGGTGGGTTGGGGGGAGCAGTTGTGGGGTAAGGGTCAGTTTGAAGGTGTGGGTTGGAGGAGTGTTGAGGGGACAGTGGGGAAGTCTAGAAAAGAGAAGGGAGAAGTAATCGGAAGACAAGCGATTGAGATCGGGAATTAACGTGGATCAGAAAACAGAAAAGGGGGGTCCCGAGCTGAAAATAAAGCCCCGAGAGGAAGACAACGAGGAGCTTCAGAGCAGGCGCTGGAGCCCCGCTGGGCGAGGAAGTGGCTGTAAGGGCCGGAGAGAGTTCCTGGCCGCCGGGCCCCGCGGGCCTGGCCTCCAAGGAGACGCGGATCCTGGG
>NW_012101565.1:2106242-2108322 GCF_000951045.1 Mandrillus leucophaeus
GTGCCTGCGTCTTTGTCCCCCAAGACTCAGGCTCGTGTGGTAGGGGCTGTCGCCCGGCTACCCGCAGGGGAAGGGCACAAATGAAAATCCCCGCGGGCTACCCATCTCTGTCGGGTGCGGGACCCCTTAGGTCTCCACAGGAGCAAGCGGAGAGACTTCCGGGAGAGGGGACTCCAGACCCCTAATCCACCGGAATCTAATCCTGTGCTAGTCCGAACCCCCATCCTAACCCTGGGGTTGGAGGCTGAAGGGGTCCACCGAGGAAAACGAAGGTCTTAGGGAGTAGGGCTGGCTTCCACAGGCCGGAGGTACACAGGAGGGCGAATCAACTCTGGGAAGGATGTGCGTTTCTTCAAACGGCCGTGGTACAGCCCTCCCCTGACTCCACCCTACCCGTCAGTTATTGAAGGTCCCAGAGGACCACCTGCAGGCCAGGCCAGGATATCTGGAACTCCATCATGTCCCAGGAGAGTAAGGGCCTAGGGCTGTCTTCTCAGCCCAGAGGTCTTCCTGACAATGGTCGAAAGGAGGCCCGGCTGCGTGAGGCCCCATCCTAGTTCCAGTACATACCCTATCAGGGTAACCGGCTGCTGCCCTGAGGGGCCTTAGGAAGCTCACTGAAGGATCCCTCAATCCCTCTCAAAAATGGGCAGATTCCATATTCCTGCAAAATTCCTAATATTTATTGGAGTCTAGGCCTCTTCTCTGGATCCACAACCATGTCCAGCCCAGAATCAGGTCCCCCAAACGTGTTTGGGACCCTGTCCCTTTCATTCTGGTCTACGAAAGCCCCCACACGTGGCCAAAGGACAGCACCCAGACTCTGCTCCTGACCAGTCAGTGTGCAGCAAGCCCACTTCAGTGGGCAGGAGAGTCTACCTCTAGGGGAGAAGGCGCCAGGAGCAGGGAGGTGAGAGGGAGTGTTCAGCAGGGCAGAAAGCCTGCCTTGCTGTATCCAACTGTCATTCCCACTGCAGGCGCTGTGTATGCAGGGCCCGGCAGTAAGCCCAGCTGCCTGCAGCCAGGGCCCAGCGACAGACATCCTCCTTCGGTAGCAGCAGCAGCCTGTCCTCCTCCAGCCGGCTCAGGAGGCCTGCCACACCCAGCATCGTCCCCCCCCACATCCCATAAGTGTTGGCCGTGAAGACAGCTACAATGAGGATGGTCACTGCGACCACCAACAGCATTGCCTGACCAGCCACAGAGCGGCCCTCAGGGCTGAGGTGGCCGCCAGCCACTGCTAGCACCATGCCTCCTCCCAGGAGCAGGTTGGCAGAGGAGCGGTCCCCATTCACCCAGTGGAAATCGAAGGCCAGAAGGGGCAGGCCGATGACGGTGGCCACCCAGGCTCCAGCAAGACAGTCTTCATGTGTGCTCAGCCCTGGGGCCAGCATGATGGTGGCAGCCAAGACCTGGAGCAGGAAGCCAGCAGCAGCCCCTCGACTTGCCTGTCAACACAGGGAAGGGAGAACATGTGGGAAAAAGAGGCCGGGGCCACCCTTTTAAACAGGAAACGGTTTTGGGCTTCCATGGAGACCTGGTCTTAGATGCACTTCCCACCAACCTCTCCCTAATTCAGGAAAGTAGGTCCTTCGGATTTGGGAGGTATGGGGATGTGCCCCTGCTCAGCCCCAGTGTACTCACCTGGGCTGTGCTCACGGCTGCGTGCAGAGACACCACTCCCAGCACCAGATGGGACAGGGCTGTGCTCCACTCGGCCCCCGGCTTGGGGGCCATGGCACCTCAGGCGGTAGTAAGTATGAGGACGCAGATAGGAGATACTCAACTTTGGAGAAAAAAGTGCGAAGCCAGCGACCTGGAGCCCTAAGCGCGGCACTCTAGTACGCCCAGGTTCCAGGGCCCCATTACTGGATGTTAGAAGAGGTTCAGTCTTAGATTTTCCGGATCCCTGAGGCCACTGCACACACCTGTGGAGAATAAGAACCTAATTCAGCCGGGAAACGGGGGAAAACGACTCGGTCTAGGCTGGGGGTACGTGAGCCGTGGGGCCCTGGAGCCCAAGTGGGAGTGCCAGGCTTGGGGAAGAGAGAGCGGCGGGGCGCCGCAGGCCCACGCGGCG
>NW_012101565.1:2110267-2115910 GCF_000951045.1 Mandrillus leucophaeus
GAGGCCCTCCTGCGCCTCGCCGAGTTCCTCTCCGTCCAGCTGGGGGCGGAAGAGAGCTGCGGGAGCCCGGCCGACCTGGGCCAGGTGAGCGCGGCGGAGGGGCTGCTGGCAGCTGCCACCTGCGCAGGCCTTCCTGGCTCTCACAGCCCTGCTCCGATTCTTATCTCCTTCGCAGTCTGGCGAGGTCCCCCCACTGTTGACAGTGACCAGTCAGCTCTTGGCCCTTCTGGCATGGCTTCGGAGCCCCAGGGGGAGGCAGGCCCTGCTCCAGGGGACTCAGCCAGCCCCACGGGTCCGGCCCCCCACTCCAGATGGTGAGTAAAGGGCAGTAAGTTGAAGACGGACTCTGGAGAGAGCAAATCCTAGTAGAACCTGGGCGACCTGGAGTTCGGGGTCCTGTTCCGGAGGATTTGGACCAGAGACCTCTTTCTTCAGTGGTAACTGGGCCCACCCTACTCCAGGATCCACATCCCAAGAAGAAAGCCCTTCCCACCTCGGCGCAGTCCCAGGTGAGCCACTGGGAGATGAGGCCCAGGGACAGCAGCCCCTCCAGTTGGAGGACGACCAGAGGGAGTGGCAGCGGCTGGAGCAGCTCATCCTGGGACAGGTGAGGCCTCAGGAGCCAGAAGGGATCAGGGGCTGGGGCGCCAGAAAAACGAGGTCCACCGTGTCTCTCGTACTTCTCCCCAGCTGGAGGAGCTGAAGCAGCAGCTGGAACAGCAGGAGGAGGAGCTGGGTCGACTGCGCCTGGGCGTGGTGAGGCTGCGGGGAGGGTGGGGGGAGGACCTGGCAGGGCTGGGCATGGAAGGGGGTGCTTCAGGTGAGTACCGAGACTTCCTCTCCACCAGGGGGCAACAGACTCAGAGAAAAGGGTTCAGCATCTCACCCTGGAGAACGAGGCCCTGAAGCAGAGCCTGAGCCTCATGCGGGACCTTCTGCTGCACTGGGGTCCCGGCCCCCCAACCAGGGCTCCGCAGGTACCCTGCTCCCGAGCTGCAGCCGTTCCTGCAGCCTGGGGCTCCTGCACACCTGGCATGCAGCCACAGTGCCCGAGCCTCCTTGGGACCTCCTGGGATGGTCTGTGCAGGGCAGCCCCATCAGGGTGGCTGATGCCTGTGGGAGGACCCCCTCTCTCCGGGGCCCCTATGAGTGGCTGATCCCAGGAGAGCAGAGGAACCGTGGGAAGGAGCTCTGCGTGGAGTTGGGAGGCATGGATTCACAGCCAGCTCTGCCCACCTCTTGACTTGACTTTCCCATCTGTGAAATGGTACCGCAGACCGTCCCTCTCTGAGTCCCTCCTGGCCCCCACCCTCCCGCAGGAGGAGGCGGAGGCATTGGTGGAGCTCCAGGGCCGGCTTCAGGAGGCCCAGGACACCACAGAAGCCCTCCGAGCCCAGGTGGGCATGGGGCCCAGGGATCCGTGGCTCGGGGGTGAGGAGGGCTGGGGTACTGGGAGGGGCTTATCTGAGGCAGGGCCTGGTAAGTGCCTGTTTCCTCAGTGACAGGGGTGGGGTTGGGCGGGGCAGCTGGGGGTGCAGGAGGTGCAGCTGCAGGGCCTTCAAGGGGCCCTCCAGCAGCTCCAGCAGGAGACGGAGCAGAACTGCAGGCGCGAGTTACTGCAGATGCATGGGCAGCTGGCAGGTAAGGGCTGGGGCTCGGGCTCACGGGAGGCCCTGGAGGCTGGGCCTTCCCTTCCAACAGACTTCTCTCTCCAGGACTTCGGGCACGGATGGCCAGCCTGCGTCAGGGCTGCGGCGACCTCCGAGGATTGGTCAGCACCTTTACCCAGAGCTGCCAGGGTTCGCTGAGTGAGGCCCGGGGCCAGGTCAGGACCCCTCACCGCCTAGCCCCTCCTCTCTGGGCACCCTATTCACTGTTCTTTTGACGGGGGTGCTCCTGGGGAGTTGGCTGTACTAATAAGTGGGGCTCTGGAACCCAAACAGCTTCTGTGTGACCCAGGGTGGGACTTCACTTCTGGGCCTTGTTTTCATCATATGCATACTTGGTTGACAGTAAACTCTTAAAGCATTGCCTAGAAGCACGGAGGAGATGGATGATGTGGTGTCTCTGTCTGTCATTTCTGGGCTTTATCCTGGGGTTACTGAATTGATGTCCCCAGGGGCCCAGAGCCACTGAAAGTTGTGGCTCAGCACAGTTGGGTGGCCCTGTGGGGGCTCCTTGCTACTCTCAGGACCCTCCCACCCCCCACTTCCGCAGCTCCTTGGCTGACCCCTTGCCTTCTGTACATCCCTGTTCCCTCAGGTGTCCTGGGCCTTGGGGGCACTGTCATCTGGAGGGCCTGGCACTCAGCTCCCTGAGGGGCAGCAAGGGCCCCCAGCCGGATGCCCAGGGCGGCTGCCAGAACTCAAGGGTATGGCAGGCTTGGGAGCCCAGGGGGGCAGGGAGGGTGGCTGGAGGAAGTGAAGCCTCTCTGTGCTTTAGGGTCTGCAAGGCACCCTGCTGACCTGATCCCCACTGCAGGAAATATCCGTGTGCTGTGTCGACTGAGGCCAGGGACATCCTCCAGCCTCGTGAGCGTGGAGCCTGGCCCAGGGGGCACCGTCACCACCTGCTACCGGGGGCGCCATCGTCGATTCCGCCTAGACTGGGTCTTCCCGCCAGATGCCAGCCAGGAGGAGGTGACAGCCTGTTTTTGCAACCATTCTGACCCTTTCTCAGAGTCCCCTGAAGAGCAGGAGAGGCTCCAGTTTCCCGTTCCCAGTCTAGCTGTCCACCTGGAGGAGGGACGGTGGCTGGGCTCTAGCCAGGAGGGAAAGGGAACTGAGGGGGCTGGGAAGCAGGGCAGGCAGCCCAGCTTGGTGCCTCCTCCTCCCAGGCTTCACTACCTGTCCACTCCCCTTTGCTGGAGTCCAGGGTCTTCCCAGCTATGAGGGCCCCTCATTGCTTTGTGGCCCCAAGGCCGGCGGTGGGTGGTGGGGGCCATGGGTGAGCAGACAGGCTTCTAGTCTTACTCCGCCCTGCCTGGATCCCACTCTTCTTCCCTACCCTTTTCCTGCCAGACACCTGTGGAAAAGCAGGGGCTCCAGCCCCAGCCCACCCCACCTTCACACACATTTTCATCTGCACGTGCCCTTTGCTGCTAGAGCTCCCATAGCTGAGGAGATGGCAGCTCAGAGCCAGGGGAGACTAGGTAAGGGGTAGAATGGCAGCGACTCACGCCCAGGCTGCCTGCCTGCCAGCCTCACAGGGACAGGGTGACGACTGCCCAGCAGGTGGCCAGGGTCAACCTGATTCCCTCTTTTCCAACTGCTTATCTCTTCATCCCACATATCCCTCTGGCCTTAGCCCCACCCCAAACTGCAGCCCTGCATGGGGCATGCTTTGTGCACTGTCCTCTGCACAGCCGTCCTGGACAAGGCCCTCTAATGCAATGTGTCTGAACCTAAGGCATCTGTGGACAAGCCCTCACTTGTGCTCCCATTTCTGCAGTGGTGCCATGATGTGCTCCTGAATGTCATCCACAGTGCCACCTCCATCCCATCATGGAATCTCAGTAACCCCACAGAACACAGAATTCCAGATTCTAGCCTCGTGGCTGTCTTCAAACAGAGCTGACAGCCCACCCTGTTACCAGTGACCTTCTGGGCATAAAAGCCAGCCATGTTGTTGTCCAAAAGACTGTTGGTGTCTAGTGCCAACGGGGTGAATGTCCCAACCCTGTGTCTCTCTCAGCACCTGTCTGTGCCTGGGCTCCCGCAGGCCTGGCTGGCCACCATCCCCCGTATCTGCAGGCCCTTCCTGGGGTCACACTTTGTGAGCCAAGTACTGCCGTGGCCCTCTAGGTGCACTGCCACGAGCGTTCACAGCAGGTGCCACTGCAGCCCTTACCTCTCAGGGGAAACAGGCACAGGAAGGCCAATGAGTAAACTCCAATCATACCCGGGTTTGAACCGAGCAGTCACGCCCCAACATCTGGGCTTTTTTTTTTTTTCTGAGATGGAATCTCAGTCTGTTACCCAGGCTAGAGTACAGTGGTGTGATCTCAGCTCACTGCAACCTCCACTTCCTGGGTTCAAGCAATTCTCCTGTTTCAGCCTCCCAAGTAGCTGGGATTACAGGTGTGTGCCACCACGCCCGACTAATTTTTGTATTTTTAGGAGAGACGGGGTTTCACCATGTTTGCCAGGCTGGTCTCAAACTCCTGACCTTGTGATCTGCCTGCCTCGGCCTCCCAAAGTGCTGGGCTTACAGGTGTGAGCCACCTCGCCCAGCCCATCTGGACTTTTTAAAATATTTTTTAAAATTTATACTATATATACATATATACATATATATATTTTTGACAGAGTCACACTTTGTCATCAGGTTAGAGTGCAGTGGCGCAATCTCAGCTCGCTACAACCTCTGCTTCCCAGGCTCAAGAGATCCTCCCACCTCAGCCTCCCGAGTAGCTGGGACCACAGATGTGCAACACCATGCCTGGCTGATTTTTTTTTGTAGTTTTTGTAGAGACGGGGTTTTACCATGTTGCCTAGGCTGATCTCAGACTCCGGAGCTCAAGTGATCCACCCGCCTCGGACTCCCAAAATGCTGGGATTTATTTTTCTTTTTTCCACGTTGGCTTCCACATTAGGGACACCACACCTACGCTCTTAACTGCTGTCCCTAGGCCTCCTACGCGGTCTTCAGGACTCCAGAGCCTCTGCATAGGCTGTTTCCTCTTCTCATCCGTCTTTTCCCTTCTTTGCCTGGCAAATTCTTGCAAGCACCACCTTCTCTAGGGAGACAGAGGGTCTCTGTAGGACACACCCTCCCCCATGGTCTCTTAGAGCCATCCTCCCAGGGTACTAGGCTCTGCTTACACCTGCCTTCATGGCACTCCCCACCCCACCAAATAGGTCATAAACAGGCAATGTGGGGAGGACTCAAAACACATTCTCCCGCCTCCCCCCAGGTCTTCAGAGAGCTGGAACCTGCAGTGCTGTCCTGCCTCCGAGGCTATAGCGTCTGCATCTTCACCTATGGCCAGACAGGAACCGGGAAGACCTACAGCATGGAGGTGGGACACAGCCCACGCCCGGTGGGAGAGGCCCCAGGGGCCCTGCATGACTTGGATGTGAGCCCGATGTGTACCCCACCCCATCCTCAGGGCCCTCCTGAGGACCCTGGCATAGTTCCTAGGGCGCTGCAGTCGCTGTTCCGGGAGATGGGGGCCGGCAGGCAGCACCGGGTGACACTCAGTATGGTGGAGATCTACAATGAGGCTGTCAGGTGGGCTACTCCACCAGGGAGGCCTTCTCCCCACCCCTGGCCCAGGGCCCTTCCGGGTTTCCAGAGAACTCTGGAACCAAGACCTTCCCCTTTCTCACCAGGGATCTCCTTGCCCCAGGGCCTCCCGAGCGTCTGGCCGTGAGGCAGGGCCCTGAAGGCCAGGGCGGGATCCAGGTGGCTGGCCTCACCCACTGGGACGTGCCCAACCTGGAGACACTGCACCAGGTAGGGCTGCTCCGCCTCCGGAGACCCTGTCCTTTCCTTCCAGTCGGGGGCGGGAACCCCGCACCTGACCAGCCCTGTCGCTCCGCCTTCCAGATGCTGAAACTGGGGAGGAGCAACCGGGCCACCGCCGCCACCGCCATGAACCAGCGCAGCTCCCGCTCGCACGCCCTGGTCACGCTGACGCTG
>NW_012101565.1:2116828-2121204 GCF_000951045.1 Mandrillus leucophaeus
TGCCCCTGAACTCCCAGAGTCACCCCTCCGCCTCCGCAACCAGTGAAGTGTGTTGTGCCTGGTGAAGTGATCCCCCCCCCCCCGCCCCCAGTCCTGCATCAGGCCACAGGTCTCGGCTTCCTCCTTATCACCATTTGCTGTTATCAGCACACAGCAGGGAATCCCAGGCGTCCCCCGGCCAAGTGGTTACCCGAGTCACCACTCCTGACCCAAAAATCAGGCATGGCATTAAAACGTTGCAAATTCCTTTACTGTTATCCTCCCCACCACCGGACCATGTAGGGTGCAGTCTTTACTCCCTAACCCCTTTCCCGAAAAAGGTGCTACCTCCTTCCCAGACAGATGAGAGAGGGCAGGACTTCAGGCTGGACCCACCATAGGGCTCTCCCTCCCCCAGCCTGGAGCACAGGAGGGGAGGTGATGGATGGGTAGTGGGCTGAGAAGAGGGGACTAGGAAGGGCTATTCCAGGCTCAGCCCTGCCCCTCCAGCCTTGCCTCTGAGTGTAGGAGAGACAGAGGCATGACTGACCAGGGTGAGGGTTGTGCCCAGCTGGGCCATGGCCATGCCTGGGGTAGTCCAATAAACACCGTGGACTCCCAGCAAGGTTACTGCCTGGTGTTTCGAGGCTGCTGTGGTCGCAGACACCCACCTGGCCTTGGCTCCCTGTCAACAAGCTGGGGGTGGGAGCAGGAGGGAGGAGGGGCCCATGTCTTACTGGCCTCATAGGCTGCACCAGGAGAGCAGCCAGCCTGGGCCAGGGGCCGCCAGGTCCCGAGGGTGGCTGACCCAAACATCGTAGATACTTTTGTTGGGTGGCACCCCCTGGAAGAGGGCATCTAGATCCCAGAGCAGCCCTGGGGGCCCTCGGGTTTCCGGGGCCACCCCCCAGTAGGCAGGGCTGTTTGATGGTGGGCATTGGGGACAGGAGGTGGGTGGTGGTGCCAAGGGCATTACCACATTGGGAGTGTAGATAGGCAAGTAGGAAGTGGGCAGCTGCCCCCAGAGGGAGGCCCTGTGTCCCCCGCTGGACAGCCCCCCAGGAACTGAGGTGCCCTGCAGTAAGTGGAGAGGCCAGGCCCTAGGCTCTGGGGAGAGGGTCGAGGGCCCGATGTCTCCCCCCTGCAAAGTCTCCCCCTCCACTCTCGTGGGGCCAGGAAGAGGGCAGAGGGACCACAGAGACCTCTCAGAAGAGGGCAGGGGTGGAGTGGGCACTGCCTCCTCCCCACTGTTCCCTGTGCCTGCAGGAACTGGGCTGTTCTGTGGAGCTAGCCCCGGCCAGGGTGCCGCCTCCCCAGACCCCCCTAACAGGGACTTGATGCTGAAGCCCTCACTGGGTGGCGGCGGGGGACTAGGCGGCCGGTACGGCCGGCCGTGCAGCACGTAGGGGCCCAGGTCCTTGGCGAAGGCTCCGCGCGCACCTCCCTTCTGCCAGCGCCTGCACAGGGCCGTGTTCTGCAGCCTTAGCGCCTCTGCTGGGATCAGGCTCACGTCGACCGCCCAGAAGTTGCCCTTGGCCTGGGGCTTTGCAGGGTCCTTGGGCACCTGGGTGTGGGGGTCACACATGGGTGGGGCTGCCCAACCTCGGATGCTCAGGACTTCCGCGCGCGCCCCGCCCCCGGGCTCCGACCCTGGCCTGCCCCACCTTGCGGAAGCATCGGTTGGAGGAAAGGTTGTGGCGAATGGAGTCTTTCCAGCCCTCGTAGTCTTCCCTGAAGAAGGGGAACACGGCCTGGACCTGACGGATGATCTGAAACCGCCAGGCGGCCGGCCGGCGCCGTGAGCCCAGACGGGGAGAGTGTAGCGCCCCACCCCTCCCCCACTACCGGGCTCCGGGGCGCGCGGTGCCGGCCCCTGCTCGCCCCAAAGAAGAACATTTCTGCGCGGAAGGGCGACAGAGGGGGCAAGGGGCTCCCGGAGAAGGGTCGTGCCTTGAGGCCCTCAGCTCTCAGGACTGGTCCCACTGGCATACCTGGGTGGGCTAGGAAGGTGTGGGGGTTAGGGTTTGAGCCTGGAAGTGGGTGGGGAACGAGTCTGGGGAAAGAGAGAGTGGGGGCCGGGGCCCTCTCACCTGGGCCAGCTTCAGTCTGCGGGAGGGTGCGGCCTGAATCACCAAGGCGATCATGGCCAAGTAGGTGTAGGGGGGCTTGTCATGTCGCAGGTACCTCTTCTTCCTCCTCTTGGGGGGCTGGGAGGGCGACTCTGCCTCTGGGGGCCCCAGGCGGGAGCCGCTGCAGGGCCCCATGCGGGACAGTAGACAGCGTGGGCAGGGGCCTGGCCGGGTGGAGGGTGCAGGGCAGTGGGGCAGTGTAGGAGGCAGGGCCGGGGCCTGAGGCCGGGCTGGGGCAGGCGGGCTGGGGCTGGGGCCTTTATCATTCGGATGGAAGGGGGAGGGGAGGGAAGGGAGGAAGAGGCTGTGGGGGAGGGGAGCATGCCGAGGGCTGCCACAATTAGCAGGTTTTGGTTAATCTGGAAGGGAGGGGCAGAGAGGATTCTAGTGGGGGCTTCTCCTGAGACCTCAGTCTCCACCCCTGAGCTACCTTTGGGTGGCCAGGCCCCGCTTCAAAGGGGCTGCGATGACCAATGGCTACTTTATCCCGTCTTCCCTGGCCAGGTTTCAGGACCCTATTTAACAGATGGGGGAGTAATTCGCCCATGCCAAGCTCCCAAGGAGTGGGGCATCCCTGGAGTTCTACACCTAGCAGCTAGTAGGCCCTGAACTATGGGGGCTGGATACCCACTCAGGACATGATCAGGTGGGCCTTCCTGGAGGAGAAGGCCATGAAGTCCCCACCCTAGGAACAAAAGGGGGACACATTGACTCAACTGATTTCTTGGGAGTTGCTTCAGGAGCCCAGGTGGACCCCTCACCTCCTCCTCCCTAGCCATCTCTCCTCACCAGCCAAGCAAGGCTGGTGTTACGTACCCTGCCTCAAAGCCCAGGTTCTCCTCCCTCACAAGGTGCAAGTTTGCCCAAGAGGATAGCAGCTCTGGGAACTAGCAGGGGTGGTTGGTGCTGGCACCGGGCCAAGGGCCCCCAGACACATGGGGCCCAGGGATATGCGTTTGCCCTTCACTCTGAGAATTCAGCTTTTCTTGCACAGCCCCCACCATGATAACCTCAAAGGGCTGAAAATCTACAGCATATGGTGGGGTCCAGCACACCCCGAGGTGCGGAAGTGAGGGACAGGCAGCGAGTCTCCAAGAGGAGGAGGCCTGGGCTGCAAGGGGCCTTGTATGTGGGGTGCCACACTGCTCCTGCCCACCACACCCCTGGTCGGGTGGTGCCCCTTTTCCTTCTATCTCTGACTCTCCCCTCAGACCCCACGTGGTTTCCCTTAGGACCCCTGTTACCACATCGACTGCTGGGGCCCTCTCTGTTGTGTTCCCTAGGCTATGGCTGCACAGTCCTGTGCCTCATGAGGCTAATACTTGTGGCCTCCCACCCCACTCGGTCAGCAAGGCATTGTTCTTTCCTACAAGTGTTTGCTGCTGTTGTTTTGAGACAAGGTCTCACTCTGTTGCCCAGGCTGGAGTGCAGTGGTGCGATCTGGGCTCCGTGCGGCCTCCACCTCCCCGGTTAGGGCAATCCTCCCGCCTCAGCCTCCCAGGACTACAGGCGTACGCCATAGCGCCCGGCTAATTTCTTACTTTTTGGTAGGGACGCGGCCTCCCTATGTTGCTCAGGTTGGTTTAGTGGGCTCGAGTGACTCACCGGCCTCGGCCTCCCCCCAAAGTGCTGGGATCACAGACCTGAGCCACCGCGCCAGGCCTTTCCCATAAACTTTTTGTTTGTTTGTTTGTTTTTTGAGGCGGAGTTTCGCTCTGTCGCCCAGGCTGGAGTGCAGTGGCGCAATCTCGGCTCACTGCAAGCTCCGCCTCCCGGGTTCATGCCATTCTCCTACCTCAGCCTCCCGAGTAGCCGGGACTACAGGCGCCCACCACCACGCCCGGCTAATTTTTTTTTGTAGTTTTGATAGAGACGAGGTTTCACCATGTTAGCCAGGATGGTCTCAATTTCCTGACCTCGTGATCCGCCCGCCTGGGCCTCCCAAAGGACTGGGATTACAGGCGTGAGCCACCGCGCCCGGCCTCCCATAAGTTTTAAGGCACCCCCCTTTCCACTGGCACCTCCTTGGTGGGGCGCTGGAGGCTCCCCAAGTTCTGACCGCTCATCTCCGACGTCCCGGGCCCGACACCACCCCCAAAGCTGCCACTCATTCCGCTGGCGCCCGTCCCATTGTCTACGATGACTCGGTTTTGTCCAGCATAAATCAATGACCACCGTCCCGGGAGCCCTGGAGTACTTTGAGCCCTTCGCGTCCCTCCCGGGCCCCGAGGAGGTCCCAGCCGCGGAGGACTCGCCCGGCCGCCCGCA
>NW_012101565.1:2121869-2130987 GCF_000951045.1 Mandrillus leucophaeus
CCAGGGCACAGGTCCCGCCGGGCCGCCTTGGGCGTTGCTGGCTGAGGCCCAGGGCAGCAGGTGCCAAGGGTTAGGAAAGGCAGGGAGCCGAAGGCTGCCGGTGGGCGCTTCGCATTTTGTTCCAAGGCGAAGGTGTGTGGATTCTCCGCAGCCCGTCGGTCAGGTAGACAGCTCCGGAATTATCCTCATTTTCAGATGAGGAAATTAAGGCCGCAGAGAAGGGACTTACCCAAGCTTTGTGTGGGCTTTGGAGCTAAGCTGAAGGAGAAAGGGGAGTCTCTCTCTGGGGCAAGTTCCTTCAACTTTCAGGGATTCACATGACCTCACTTGTAGCGCGGGGCGCCTGGACCACCCCTCAGGAATTGGGGTCAGGGCAACAATTACTAAGCAAGCACCCCGCCCGGGAGGGAGTGTCCGGGACTGGTGTGGGCCCCTGTCTGTACCAGAGCAGAGGCCCCGGGCACGGTGGGATTCATTTCCATGGGTGCAGAGACGGGAGGGGTGTACGGAGTCATTCTAGGCTTATGAGAGCCAGAGCAAAGTTAGCCCTTCCCAAACCTCTGTGCCTTCCTTTTCTTCCTGGATTCCTACTTGGGGGTGGAGGTGGAGGCCGGGGTACCGCTGCCTTTTTCAAAGCGTGTCTACTACAGCAGTGAGCCCTCCTGGGCGTCTTGGCGCCCCTGTTGCTTCCTGGACGTGTTGGGATTTCTCTGGGAGAAGGGTCTTGGCTGCAGTACCCTGGGCCTCCTGAAGAGGCCTCTAGCTGCGCTGCCTGATTCAGGGACCCAGAGCCACGACTCGCCGAGAGGAGCTCCGGTGGCGTGCAGCTGGGTTGCCTGAGGGGCTGGGGGCTGCCTCGTGGACTTACACACATACTGGCTCCATGCTTGTCACTGTGGTGGACGCTCAGAGCTCTGCAGGGCCAGCTGCCTGTCCCTGCCCCAAGTCCTCCAGGCTCGGGTTGGGATGGGGGAGGCTTTAGGGCGTCCTTCCCCCTCCCGATGCTCGAGCTGGATTTCCTCCCTGTTGGCTGGAGCCATCCCTCCTGTCTCTTGATTGGCCTGTCCTGGCCTCATCCCTCACCTGCTTGGGATGCACCTGGACTCCGCTTTGCCCGGAGGATTGCCTGGGGTGGCGCCTAGCAAGGGGGCTCCTCCTGTATGACTCCACTTTGGGGTCTGTGTAGGGATTCTTGAACCTCTGGTCTGAATGAACAGCTGATTGATATAGCTCTCCGCTGCCTGCGGCTTAGGAACCTCAGTCTCAGGTGACCCCACAGACCGTACCAGCACCACCAGCTCCACCCTGCTCTGCCTCGAGCGTGTCCTACCCTAGCACTTGTGCCACATCTACCCATTGGCCAAATGAGAACTAGGTGGCAGTTCCAGGCCCTTCTTTCATGCCGAGGCTCTCCCGGCACTGGTGCACGCACACCTAAGTGAGGCCTTTTCATCAGACTTGCTCAGCCAGGAGCTCGGAGCCTCCCATGTCACATCCTTTGCTGGGAGCCCTGTGCCGCAGGCTCAGTAGCTGTTCACCTGGTCAGCCCACCGCACTTACTGAGTGCTTCCTATGAGTCAGGAACCGGCCAAGTCCTGAGGATGCAGCAGGGAAACAAACAGTAAGTGGCATGTCAAGGATTAAAACAGGGTGATGAGATAAGAGAATGACAAGGTAACCACAGAAGATCTCTGAGGAGGTCGCACTTAAGATGTGATCCGAGTCCCAAGAAGGAGCATGCTGTCCTAAGATCTGGTGGAAGAACTTTCCAGACAGAAGGAGCAGCTGATGAAGGTGGGGGTGATGATGAAGCTGGTAACACCAAATAAATGTGCTAGACCAAGAGTTGGCCAGCTTTTACCATGAAGGGCTAGGTAGTAAACATTTTAGGCTTTGCTGACCATGTGGCTTTCTGGTTTTTTGTTTGTTTGAGATGGAGTCTTACTCTGTCGTCCAGACTGGAGTACGGTGGCATGATCTCCGCTCACTGCAACCTCTGCCTCCCGGGTTCAAATGATTCTCCTGCCTCAACCTCCCCAGTAGCTGGGATTGCAGGCACATGCCACCATGCCAGCTAATTTTTGTATCTTTTTTTTTTGAGACAGTCTTGCTTTGTCGCCGGGCTGCAGTGCAGTGGTGTGATCTCAGCTCACTGCAACCTCCGTCTCCCGGATTCAAGCGATTCTCCTGCCTCAGCCTCCCAAGTAGCTGGGACCTCAGGTGCATGCCACCATGGCCAGCTAATTTTTGTACTTTTAGTAGAGATGGAGTTTCACCATGTTGGCCAGAATGGTCTTGAACTCCTGACCTCATTATCCTCCTGCCTCGGCCTCCCAAAGTGTGGGGATTACAGGCGTGAGCCACCACGCCCAGCCCATGCATTGATTTTTTTACATCAAACTTTATTGAGGTGTGACTTACAGTAAGATGCACCTATTTTAATGGGTTTTGTGTGATGGGTTTGGTTTGATGTTTTTTTTTTTTTGACAGAGTCTCGCTCTGTCGCCCAGGCTGGAGTGCAGTGGCGCAATCTCAGCTCACTGCAAGCTCCGCCTCCCGGGTTCACACCATTCTCCTGCCTCAGTCTCCCAAGTAGCTGGGACTACAGGCGCCCACCACCACACCCGGCTAATTTTTTTTTGTAGTTTTGGTAGAGACGGGGTTTCACCGTGTTAGCCAGGATGGTCTCGATCTCCTGACCTCGTGATCCGCCCGCCTGGGCCTCCCAAAGGACTGGGATTACAGGCGTGAGCCACCGCGCCTGGCCTGTTTGATGGGTTTTGTAAACACCGTCATAATCCAAATATAAAACATTTCCGTTGTCCCCGGAAGTTCTCGTGCTCCTCTGTGGTGGGCCCTTCCTCACACCCAGCCCAGGCATCAGTGATTTGCTTTCGATTACTGTAGGTTTGGTGTCCTTTTTTAAGAATTTCACATTGGCCCAGCGTGGGGGCTCACGC
This sequence comes from Mandrillus leucophaeus, assembly GCF_000951045.1. Taxonomy (NCBI): domain Eukaryota; kingdom Metazoa; phylum Chordata; class Mammalia; order Primates; family Cercopithecidae; genus Mandrillus; species Mandrillus leucophaeus. The sequence goes on from NW_012101565.1 coordinate 2,124,830, forward strand.
CTATAATCCCAGCACTTTGGGAGGCTGAGGCGGGCTGATCACCTGAGGTTGGGAGTTGGAGACCAGCCTGACCACCATGGAGAAAACCCGTCTCTACTAAAAATACAAAAAATTAGCCAGGCATGGTGGCGCATGCCTGTAATTCCAGCTACTCGGGAGGCTGAGGTAGGAGAATCCCTTGAACGTAGGAGGCAGAGGTTGTGGTGAGCCGAGATCGCACCGTTGCATTCCAGCCTGGGCAAAAAGAGCGAAACTCCATCTCAAAAAATGAAATAATTTCACATCAGTGGAATCACATGGAATGAATACTTTTGTGTCTGATTAATTTTGCTAGATGACACTGTTTTGGAGATTCAAGTGGTTATGTGTATCCGCAGTAGATTCCCTTTTTCTTTCTTTTTTTTTTTGTTTCTTTGAGACAGAGTCTTGCTCTGTCGCCTAGGCTGGAGTGCAGTGGTGCGATCTCGGCTCACTGTAACTTCCACCTGCTGGGTTCAAGCAATTCTCCTGCTTCAGCCTTCTGAGTAGCTATGATTACAGGCGCCCACCACCATGCCCTGCTAATTTTTTGTATTTTTAGTAGAGACAGGGTTTCACCGTGCTGGCCAGGCTGGTCTCAAACTCCTGACCTCGTGATCCGCCTGCCTCGGCCTCCCAAAGTGCTGGGATTACCGGTGTGAGCCACTGTGGCCCGGCCTTTTCTTCTTCTTCTTCTTTTTTTTTTTTTTTTGAGATGGAGTCTCGCCAAGTACAGTGACTGCATCTCAGCCATTGTAGCCTCGGCCTCCAGGGTTCAAGAGATTCTCCTGCCTCAGCCTCCCAAGTAGCTGGGACTATAGGCGTGCACTACACCCATCACTTTTTGTATTTTTAGTAGTGACAGGGTGTCGCCATGTTGGCCAGGCTGGTCTCAAACTCCTGACCTGAAGTGATCCGCCTGCCTCGGCCTCCCAAAGTGCTGGGATTATAGGCATGAGCCACTGCTCCTCGCCAGTTTATAGTTTTCTTATTTTTTATTTTATTTTTATTTATTTATTTTTGAGACGGAGTCTTGCTCTGTCACCCCGGCTGGAGTGCAGTGGCACAATCTTGGCTCACTACAAGCTCCACCTCCTGGGTTCAAGCAGTTCTCCCTGCCTCAGCCTCCGGGGTAACTGGGACTACAGGCACATGCCAGCACACCCGGCTAATTTTTTGTATTTTTTGTTTGTTGGTTTGTTTTTGAGACAGAGTCTCACTCTATCACCAGGCTAGAGTACAGTGATCTTGGCTCACTGCAACCTCTGCTTCCTGGGTTCAAGTGATTCTCTTGCCTCAGCTTCCTGAGTAGCTGGGACTACAGGCGCTCGCCACCCCCCCAGCTAATTTTTGTAATTTTAGTAGAGATGGGTTTCACCATGCTGGCCAGGATGGTCTTGAGCTCCTGACCTCGTGATTCGCCCGCCTCGGCGCCCCCCACCAAAGTGCTGGGATTACAGGTGTGAGCCACCATGCCCGGCCTATTTTTTTGTATTTTTAGTAGAGACGGGGTTTTGCCATTTTGGTCAGGCTGGTTTTGCCATTTTGGCCAGGCTGGTCTTGAACTCCAGACCTCAGGTGATCCACCCTCCTCAACTCCCAAAGTGCTGGAATTACAGGTGTGAGCCACTGCGCCCGGCCCAATTTTCATTTCTTTTGCGTATGTACCCAGAAGTAGGATATGCCTTCATTTTTACATTGTGTGGCTGACAGAATTACGTTCTGTTCTGTAACCATAGTTCACATGTCAGTATTTCTATCTACAGAGCCAGGCAGTGTGTATAAATTAGATTTCCTCATCTGTGGGTCCAGTGTACCAATTCCTGCCCCCTGCAAATGATGTTCTTGACTGGCTTCAAGTTCAAAGGCTTTCCCCTTGTTTCATGAATCATCAGTCTCCTTTATCACATGAATTTTTTGAACTTTGTTATCCTATGTGTTGTGTCCTTCTGTTTTCTTTATTTTTTTTATTTTTTCATTTATTTTTGGAACAAAGTCTTGCTCTGTTGCCCAGGCTGGAGTGCAGTGGCAGCATCTTGGCTCACTGCACCCTCTGCCTCCTGGATTCAAGTGATTCTCGTAGAAACGGGGTAGAAATTCTCGTAGAAATTCTGGTAGAAACGGGGTTTTATCCTATTGGTCAGGCTGGTCTCGAACTCTTTTTTTTTTTTTTTGAGATAGGAGTCTCGCTCTGTCGCCCGGGGTGGAGTGCAGTGGCCGGATCTCAGCTCACTGCAAGCTCCGTCTCCCGGGTTTACGCTGCCTCAGCCTCCGGAGTAGCTGGGACTACAGGCGCCCGCCACCTTGCCCGGCTAGTTTTTTGTATTTTTTTAGTAGAGACGGGGTTTCACCGTGTTAGCCAGGATGGTCTCGATCTCCTGACCTCGTGATCCGCCCATCTCGGCCTCCCACAGTGCTGGGATTACAGACTTGAGCCACCGCGCCCGGCCTAATTTTTCGTATTTTTAGTAGAGACGGGGTTTCACCGTTTTAGCCAGGATGGTCTCGATCTCCTGACGTTGTGATCCGCCCGTCTCGGCCTCCCAAAGTGCTGAGCCACTGCGCCTGTCCTTTTTTTTTTTTTTAGAGACAGAGTCTTGCTCTGTTGCCCAGGCTGGAGAGCAGTGGTGCGATCAGAGCTCACTGCAACCTCAAACTCCTGGGTTCAATCAATCCTCCTGCTTTGGCCTCCCAAATGTTGGGATTACAGGCGTGAGCCACCATGCCCAGCCCTTCCCTGTTTTCTTTTTCCTTGACCACCTTCCCCTGCTCATCTCTCTGCTCTGACAGCTCCCACCATCCTTCCTTCCAGCTCTTAGGAATGTGCTGGCTGACTGTGAGCTCTCTTTCTTGGGAATACCCTCCTAGCTCCTGTCCCAGGTTTACAGGCATCTCAGTGGCTCACTGTGGCACCTGCGCCCTAGGTTGGTTGTCTAGACCCCACACCTCTCTTGTCCTAAGGCTGGGGGCCCTCGCGATCCCAGTGCTGCCTCCTTCCACACTCCCAGGCCCTGTGCCACTGGCACACCTGTCTGCAGGTCCTCTTCCCGCAGCCCCACCTAGAACGAAGGTCTGTGTCTCTGTGAGGGAGTGAACCCCCAGTCAGAGCAAATCCTGGGTTACAGCGCTGACCCCTCCAAAGCTCACTTTTGTTATTTTCGTCTCCTCACCATTGTACTTGACAGACCTTAGTTGCCACATCTACTCCGTGGGGGTTTTGGCCCATTAGAGCTATGAAGCTAAATGAGGCAGTTCATAGGGAAGGGTGCTTGTGGTCCTGGCTTCTAGAAAGGTGTGATTTGCAGGGGCTGCTGGAAGCCCTCCCTGCCCTCTCTTCCCTTTCTTTTGGTCTAGGGCTGGCTTTTATCTTAAGTTCTCATTGAATCTCTTTTCAAATGCAGATGCCTCAGACTGCCAGCTTCTTTCATTTAGGCATCTGGGGCTTTGACACCTTGCTGTGAGTTAGTTTATTAGATTTATTTTGGAGCCAGGTGGCCAGGGGAAAGGAAATTGAAGCGGGAGATGCAGCTTCCCCTGATTTCTGGGGGGAGGCCTCCCCGATTCTCCAGCCCCTGACAGACATTGCGTGAGAGCTCATAGTTAGCAGGCCAGTCCCTGGTGTGGTCCACACGTATCTTCAGTCCCGGGCTGGAAGCATGATGTGTGCAAACGTCCAGATCACGGGGTCCTCCCACCCTCACAGCTTTAGCCAGGCAACTGTTACTGAGGTAAATAATGTTTTGTGTTTGTAGATCAAAAATAATGGAATAGTTTCAAGTTCGTATGGTTCTGCTGCTAAGTGTTATGCAGGGGAAGTCTGAGGAGCACTGAGATCACTGAGAAATAAGACAGGTGCGGTGGCTTATGCCTGTAATCTCAGCACTTTGGGAGGCCGAGGTGGAACGAAGAACCTCATGCCAGGGGCCAGAAAGGAGGCTGAGACCAGAGTGTGAGTAGGAGTCAGCCCCCTGAGAGGTGGGAACAGAGAGGAGGCTCCTTAGGAAGCCATAGTGAGGAGGACATGTGGGACAGGCTCAAAGATTGACAAAGGCACCAGTAAAAAATAATAGAATCAAAAAAAAAAAAAAAAAAAAAGGCAAGGCGCAGTGCTTCATGCCTGTAATTCTAGCACTCTGGGAGGCCAAGGCGGGTGGATCACTTGAGGTCAGGAGTTCAAGAACAGCCTGGCCAACATGGTGAAACTGTGTCTCTACTAAAAATACAAAAAATTAGCCAGGTGTGGTGATGTGCACCTGTAATCTCACCTACTCGGGAGGCTGAGGCAGGGGAATCCCGGGAACCTGGGAGGCGGAGGTTGCAGTGAGCTGAGATCGCGCCACTGCACCCCAGCCTGGGTGACAGAGAAAGACTCCATGTCAAACAAAAAGGACAAAAAGAGTAGAGTCTCAAACGGGCCCACGTATGTATGGGAACCTAATTCATTACCAAGGTGGTCCTGCAAACACTCTGGAGAGAAGCAGCTTTGAAATGAGTGGCACTGAAGGCCAGGTACAGGGGGCTCATGCCTGGAGTCCCAGCTACTCAGGAGGCTGAGGCATGAAAATTGCATGACCCTGGGAGGTGGAGGTTCCAGTGAGCTGAGATTCGTGCCCCTGCACTTCAGCCTGGGTGACAAAGCAGGATTCTGTCTCAGGAAAAAAAAAAAAAGGTACTGAGCCAATTGGATATCAGTTTGGAAAAAATATGAAATCAGAGCCTGTATTAGTTAAGCATTGCTGTGTAACACATTATTCCCAAATGTAGTGATTCGAAACACTCACACCTGTAATCTCAACACTTTGGGAGGCTGAGGCAGGAGGATCATTTGAGCCCAGGACTTTGAGACCAGCCTGGGCAACATAGGGAGACCCCATTTCTGAAAAACAAAAGATAATAATTAGCTGGGCGTGGTGGTGCATGCTTGTAGTCCAGCCACTCGGGAGGCTGAGGCAGGAGAATCGCTGGAGCTTGGGAGGTTGAGGCTGCAGTGAGCAGTGAATGCGCCACTATACTCCAGCCTGGGTGACAGGGTGAGACCCTCCGTCTCTCTCTCTAGTCATCATCATCGTCATCGTCATCCGTCAACAACAGCATCTGTTATCTCACAGTCATGATAGGTCAGGAAAGTGAGAGCAGCTCAGAGGGTGACTCTGGCTCGTTAGGTTGTAGCCGTTCATGCTGTCGGCCTGGGCTGTGCCATCTGAAGGCTTGACTAGGGCTGGAGGATCTACTTTCAAGGCTGTTCACTCACATGGCTGCTGGCTGTTCCTCACCACATGGATCTCCCCATAGGGCTGCTTGAGTGTTCTCACAACATGGCGGCTGGCTTCCTGCAGGGTGAGTGATAAGAGATAGTGGGAAGGAATCTGCAGTACCTTCATATCCTAATCTTGGGCATCCCACGTCTTCACTTCTGCCACACTTGATTCGTTATGAGTGAATTACTAAGTGTAGCCCACACCTTGAAGGAAAGGGGAATTAGGCTGCACCTTCTGAAGGTAGTATCAAAGAGTTTGTGGGTATGTTTTTAAACTACCACAGACCCCTACCTCACGCCATACACAAACATCAGCTCCAGGTGGCTTACAGACTTAAATATGACACAAACTATCATGCTTTTAGAAGATAATATAAATTATCTTTGGAAAGATGCCTCACCTCATTAATGCTCAGAGAAATGCAAATCGAAACTGTAGGGAGACACCACTACCCATGTTTCAGGTTAGCAAAGGAACACGTTCTTGCCTCCTGCCCCACCCTCTATGCACACGTACACATATAGAGGATTGTGTATGATGTGAGTGTAAGAGCTGGGCACAGTGGTGTGCACCTTTAGTCCAGCCACTCAGGAGGATGAGGCTGGAGAATTGCTTGAGCTCAGGAGTTCAAGGCTGCAGTGAGCCGTCCTCGTGCACTGCACTCCACCCTGGGTCTTTTTCCTTCTGTCTGCTCTGGTGGGTGTGAGCTGGGCTGTGTGCTGGGGCCCTGGTGTGCACTCTGATGGCTCGTGCACCTTCTTGTATGCATTGATTGTCATCTTATTGGGTGGGTGTTTAAGTCTTTGGCCCATTTTCCTGTTAATTATGATTTCCTTTTTGCTTTTTGGTGGCTGTTTTTTTTTTTTTTTTTTTTTTTTTTTT
>NW_012101565.1:2131811-2135513 GCF_000951045.1 Mandrillus leucophaeus
GAGACCAGCCTGGCCAACGTGGTGAAACCCCGTCTCTACGAAAAATACAAAATTAGCCAGGTGTGGTGGCGGGCACCTGTAGTCGCAGCTACTCGGGAGGCTGAGGCAGGAGAATGGCGTGAACCTGGGAGGCGGAGCTTGCAGTGAGCTGAGATCGCGCCACTGCACTCCATCCCGGGAGACAGAGTGAGACTCCGTCTCGGAGAAAAAAACAATAGATACAGAAAAATACATAAAAAATAAAAGAAATAGCTCAGAGATCCCTTGTAGACTTGGCAAATACCTCCGTGGTAACAGTTCCCCTGTCAGTGGAGTACAGTAGCTCAAGGGGATGTTGAATCATTGTGCTGCATTGACTTCGTTCAGATTTCACAGCTTTCCATGTGTCCACCTGTGTGTGTGTGGTTTAGTTCTGCGCCTCTGTCACTGTAGGGTTTGTGTGAGCCATGGCCAAGACGCAGCACAGCCACCATAGGGACCTCTTGAGCTGCCCTCTTACAGCCACAGCCACCTTCTTTTCCCAGCCTTAACCCCTGGGAGCCACTGGTATGTTCTCCATCTGTATGGTTTTGCCATTACAAGAATGTTGCATCAATGGAGTGCTATAGGGTGTGGGCGTGGAGGTCGGCATGATGTCCTGAGGTCCATCCAGTTGTGTGCACTGCGAGTGTGTTTCTTTGACTGGAGGAACCTTCCATGGTGTGGACGGACCACCATGTTTTTAACCATGTGGGTTAAATTCTTGTAACCATTCACCTGTTACAAGACATTTGGTTTTTTCCTCCAGTTTTTTGCTATTGTGAATAAAGTTACCATGAACTTTTATGTAGTTTTTTGAGTGACTTAATTTTTTTTTTTTTTAAATGAGACAGAGCCTCACTCTGTCACCAGGTTGGAGTGCAGTGGTGTGACCTCGCGCCACCACACCTGGCTAATTTTTGTATTTTTAGTACAGATGGGGTTTTGGCATGTTGGCCAGGCTGGTCTTGAACTCCTGACCTCCTGTGATCCCACCTGCCCCAGCCTCCGAAAGTGCTGGGATTACAGGCGTGGGCCACTGCGCCCGACTTAAATTTTCATTTCTCTGGGATAAAGGCCCATGAGCGCAGCTGCTGGTTGGCGTGGGAGTTGCATGTTGAGCTGTTTTGGTTTAAGAAACTCGCACACTGCTCTCCAGAGTGGTGGCTGTTTTATGCCACAGGTTTTCATCAGCTCCCTGTGAGACTCCTTTTTCCTCACATCCTTGCCATTTGGATTTGTGGGCAGCGGTATCTCGCTGTGGCTCTAATTTGCATTTTCTGAATGGCGGGTGATGTTGAGCATCTTGTCATGGACGCATTTGCCATCTGTGGATCCTCTTCAGTGAAGTGTGTCTTCACGTCCTCTGCTCCTTTTCTAATTGGATGGTTTCATTTTGACTGCTGATTTTTTGAGACTCGTGTGTTCGTGACAGAAGTCCTTCGTTCTGTGTGTGGTCTGTGGATATTTACTCACTCAGTAGCTGTCTTTTCACCCTCTTCGCAGGATTTTTATAACAAGGCAAGTTTTTAATCTTGTCAAGGTCCAGTTTTTCAGTTTTTCATTTTATAGACTGTGCTTTTGCTTTGGTGTCACCACTCTGTAGAATTGCTATTATTTCACCTTTACATTCGGTTTGCATTTCACCCAGGGTGGGGGTCAAGATTCTTTTTTTTTTGTTTTTGGATTATTTTCTGTTACCCAGTCTGGAGTGCAGTGGCGTGATCTTGGCTCACTGCAACTGCCACCTCCCAGGTTCAAGCGATTCTCCCACCTCAGCCTTCAGAGTAGCTGGGGCTACAGGTGTGTGGCACCACAACTGGCTAATTTTTTGTATTTCTAGTAGAGACGGAGTTTCAGCATGATGGTCTCGAATTCCTGATCTCAAGCAATCCTTCCCCCTCAGCCTCCCAAAGTGCTGGGATTACAGGCATGAGTCACTGTGCCTGGCCCCAGCACCATTTACTGAAGACTTTTTCATTCCCAGCAGTGTCGTAAATTGCATGTCTACACATGTGTAGGGTTATTTCTGTTTTGTTTTTGGTCTTTTTTTTTGAGACAGAGTCTTGCTCTGTTACCCAGGCTGGAGTGCAGTGTTGATTTCAGCTCATTGCAACCTCCGTCTCCCAGGCTCAAGTAATCGTCCCACCTCAGCCTCCTGAGTAGCTGAAACTGCAGGGGCGCAGCACCGTGCCTGGCTAATTTTTAATTTTTTGTAAAGATGGGGGGGTCTCCCTATTTTGCCTAGGCTGGCCTTGAACCCCTGGGCTCAAGTGATCCTTCTGCCTCGGCCTCCCAAAGTGCTGGGACTGCAGGTGTGACCTGCCTCATCTGGCAATTTTCTGGACTCGACTGTCTTCCATTGGTTTATGTCTCTATGCCTCAGCCAATAACTTAGGTCTTCCTTACCAAACTATACAATAAGTCTTGACATCTAACAGTGTAAATACCTCAAATTTGTTCTCTTTCAGGCTTATTCCTACTGTTCTTGGCCTTTTGTGTTTCATATAAGTGGAGAATTAGCTTGTGAGTTTCACACTGTTGGGGTTTTGATTGGGACTACGTCAAATTTTGTATGAATTTGGGAAGAAATGACATCTTGTCGGTTCTGGGTCTTGTGACATATAACGTGATGTCTCCTCCCGTATCTTCCCATAAAGATATGGCTGTGGTTTTCTGTGTACATTTTTTGTTAGGCTTATTCTGAGGCATTGAGGCTTTTGGGTGCTATTCTGTTTTTCAGTTCGAAGTCGGAGTGGACATCCTCCCCTGTCAGCCTCTGTCTTTCCAGGGAATATGCGTTGTCTGGGAGGGCAGGAGAGAAAAGGCAAGGGAAGCAGATTTCTGCAAGCGTCAGAGCCCTTGAGGGAGTGGCTCTGCTATGTTCAGTCACTGGGGCTGTGGGAGCAGGAGGGTGTGGGGCAAGGTGAGGGCATGGCAGTGAGGGAGACACTGGAGTGCTGGAGTCAGGGCTTGCAGGAGTGAGCCGGGCAGAGAGGAGGCGATGGGCAGAGAGTGGGGTATTGAATGGAGGTGACAGGCGTGGGCTGCAGTTACTGGTGGTGATGGAGCACAGTTGGTCAGATGAGGACACTGGTGTAGAGAAGAGGTCAAGGCTCGGAGGGGACAGGCTGTTTCTCCACGAGAACATTAGACCACCAGGAATTCGGGCAGTGATGGGTGGGGGTGAAGCCACAGTGAGGGCCGGTGCTGGGTGCTGGGTGCTTGGTGCCTGATGATGTGTGTTCCAGCTGGAATGCTCAGGGAGAGGAGGGGAGGGGACTCCAGGCCTCAGCCAGGAGCATGAAATGCTCAGGGAGAGGAGGGGAGGGGACTCCAGGCCTCAGCCAGGAGCACAGGGGTTGGGGAAGGAGGGCCCTCAGTAGGGAAGACACGGTGTCGCTGGGGACAGAGCCCCAGGGCAGGGTTTCAGGATGGAGGCTGGAGAAAGCCTGGATCAGAAGCCCCCTCCTGGCCGGGCACGGCAGCTCACCCCTGTAATTCCAGCACTTCGGGAGGCTGAGGCAGGCAGATCACTTGAGGTCAGGAGTTCAAGACCAACCTTGCCAACATGGAGAAACCCTCTCTGTACTAAAAATACAAATATTAGCTGGGTGTTGTGCCACACACCTATAATCGCAGCTACTCAGGAGGCTGAGGCAGGAGAATCATTTGAACCCAGGA
>NW_012101565.1:2140093-2140633 GCF_000951045.1 Mandrillus leucophaeus
ACCACCACACCCAGCTAATTTTTGTATTTTTAGTAGGGACAGGGTTTCACCATGTTGGCCAGGATGGTCTTGATCGCTTGACCCCGTGATCCACCCACCTTGGCCTCCCAAAGTGCTGGGATGACAAGCATGAGCCACCATGCCCAGCCTGGTGACCCTTTTTGTATCCATCGTTGGTTGTGTGTTGCACATATTATTCCCCATTCTATGGCTTGCTTGTTCATTATTTTTATTTTTAATTTTTTTATGTTGAGATAATTGAAGATTCACATACAACCGTAAGAAATGATTCAGGCCAGGCATGGTGGCTTACGCCTGTAATCCCAGCACTTTGGGAGACCCAGACAGGAGGATCACCTAAGCCCAGGAGTTCGAGACCAGCCTGGGCAACATGGTGAAACGCCGTCTCTAAAATACACTAAAAAATTAGCTGGGCATGGCGGCGTGTGCCTATAGTCCCAGCTACTTGGGAGGCTGAGGTGGGAGGATCACTTGAGCCCAGGAATTTGAGGCTGCAGTGAGCCGTGATTGCACCATTGT
>NW_012101565.1:2148328-2151520 GCF_000951045.1 Mandrillus leucophaeus
TACTAAAAATACAAATATTAGCTGGGTGTTGTGCCACACACCTATAATCGCAGCTACTCAGGAGGCTGAGGCAGGAGAATCATTTGAACCCAGGAGCCAGAGGTTGCAGTATTTCATGCCGATGCAGATGCTTTGGGATGAACTTCTGAGGGTTGGACTGGGAGGGGGTGAGCTGCACATTGGGCCCTGGAGGACACTCAGACCCTCCCTCCTGCCCCCATCACCACTCACTCATCCAGCCACCACTTCCCCTAAACTGCTGCTTCCTTGGAGCAGTCTGCAGGCCCCGGGCGTGCCCTGTGTGTAGGAAACTTACTGCTGGGGCCTCCCTCCCAGAGCTTCATGCAGCTGCAGAGGCCCCTCCAGAGCCTCTTCATCTGCCCTGGACACCCCATGCCTTCTGTGGTGACCGCAGTAGACGTGGTGTGACATGCTGGTGTGCATCCTGCAGCTCGACTCCAGTCCCCAGATGTAGGCTGCTTAAAGGCAGGGCCTGCCCCCGCTGTCCCTCCCCAGGGCACAGGCAGACAAGTGCAAATGGAACCTCTCCAGCAGCCACCAACCTGCTTTATGGCTGGTGCTGTCCTTGTCACGTTTTGGGAGGTCTCTGGACATTTGGCTTCTTTTCAGAGTGGACCATGCGGGCCACGGGCCACGGGCCATAGGGAGCCTTGGCCTGAGCTTGTCCACTCCTTGGCCGCACTGAGCTGTGCCTGCCTTGCCAGCTTCTGCCTGGCTCCCTCGGTCCTTCACAACGGCTGATGAAGGCCCCTCTTCCAGGTGCTGGCACATGGGTGAGGAGTCGTAGAAGAGGGGCCTGCAGATTGTGCTCTCAGCAAGCCTGTCGTCTAGTGGAAGAGACTGGCCGGGACACAGAACCCACGTGTAGACGCTGCTGTGGGTTGGTGGCAGGGGTCGGGAGGTGCCATCAGGAGTCCTCAAAGGTAAGCTGCTGGGGCTGGGTGTGATGGCTCGCGCCTATAATCCCAGCACTTTGGGAGGCCAAGGCGGGCAGATCACCTGAGGTCAGGAGTTCCAGACCAGCCTGGCCAACATGACAAAACGCCGTATCTACTAAAAATACAAAAATTAGCCCGTGTGGTGGCAGGCGCCTGTAATCTCAGCTAATTGGGAGACTTAGGCAGGAAAATCGCTTGAACCTGGGAGGTGGAGGTTGCTGTGAGCCGAGATCGCACCACTGCACTCCAACCTGGGTGACAGAGCAAGACCCTGTCTCAAAAAAAAAAACAAAACGGTGAGCTGCTGTCTGTCCAACCAAGGGTTGGGGAGAGACCAGCAGTCTGGCTGGAGAAGCCTCCCATCCAGCCTTCCCGATGAACGGTGAACATCTCTCTGGCAGGACACCCAGCACTGGGGTTGGTTACAGCTGGGGTGAGGCATGTCTCCAGAGCCTGCACCTTCAGAAGGTCAGCAGTCCTTCTGAGAGTCCAGCACTGCAGCCACTGACTCCCAGACAGCCTCTCTGCCCATACAAAGAAGTCTGGCCAGGCATGGTGACGCATGTCTGTGATCACAACACTTTGGGAGGCTGAGGCAGGAGGGTCGCATCAGCCCAGGAGTTTGAGACCAGTCTGGGCAACACAGGGACACCCCAACTCCACACACAAAAAAGACAACAACAAATAAGCCGGGTGTGGTGGCGTGCACCTGTAGTCCTAGCTACTGGGGAGGCTGAGATGGGAGGATCGCTGGAGCCCAGGAAGTTGAGGCTGCAGTGAGCTGTGATTGCAGCACTGCACTCCAGCCTGGGGACAGAGCAAGACCCTGCCTCAGAAACAAACAAAACAGAATCAAACAAACCAGTCTGTGTGTATGTAACACTTTTAGCCAGGCTCTGGCAGCCTCTGTACCCACTGGCAAGATACCATAGCCATTCTCCCAAGGACATTGAGACCCACCTCCTCTTGTTAACAGATGTGTATGTATAGACGTTATTCTACAGAACGGCTACACAGTTATTTTTTCCCAGAATGATAGGCATCTAGGTAGTTTCCCATTTTTTGCTCTGTATCTCGTAGATACTGCTACAAATAAAATCAGATCTGGTCGGATGTGGTGGATCATACCTATAATCCCAGCACTTTGGGAGGCCGAGGCATAAGGATTGCTTAAGTCCAGGAGTCCAGACACAAGCCTGGGCAACACAGGAAAACACTGTCTCTACAAAACAAATTTAAAAATTAGCCAGGTGTAGGCTGGGCGTGGTGGCTCACACCTGTAATCCCAGCACTTTGGGAGGCCGAGGCGGGTGGATCTCCAGGTCAGGAGATTGAGACCATCCTGGCTAACACGGTGAAACCCCGTATCTACTAAAAATACAAAAAATTAGCCGGGCGAGGTGGCGGTGGCCTGTAGTCCCAGCTACTCGGGAGGCTGAGGCAGGAGAATGGCGGGAACCCGGAGGCGGAGCTTGCAGAGAGCAGAGGTCGCGCCACTGCACTCCAGCCTGGGCAAGAGTGAGACTCCATCTCAAAAAAAAAAAGAAAGAACAATTTTCTGGGTGTGGTGATCCCACCTGTGGTCCCAGCTACTTGGGAGGCCAAGGTGGGAGGACTGCTTGACCTTGGGAGGTCAAGGCTGCAGTGAGCCGTGATTGTACCACTGCACCCCAGCCTGGGCAAGAGTGAGACCCTGTCTCTTAAAAAACATAAAAAATCAACAACAAAACAACCAAGTTTTTTAGTTGTAAGTTACAGGAACCAACTCCACCAAGCCTAAGCATAACTGGGCTATAAAAGCCCCCAGAACCAGCCGTAGGGCAGGCAGTGTGGGGGTACTGGGCCGGCCCGTCCCTGGTGGGGCTCCTGTGGGGCTCCTGTGGGGCCGTCCAGGTGCCGCCCACTGCACCGTGGTACGTGGGCTTTCACCCTGTGATGTGCGGCCAGAAGGCAGGCAGGCTCCCCAGCACCGTCAGTCCCTCTAGCTGACCTGCTCTGGGGGTTTTAGTAGGGTGAGGTCCTAGAAATCAGGCTGTCAAAAGGCGTACTTTGTTTAATTTTTGAGACGGAGTCTCTCTCTGTCACCCAGGCTAGAGTACAGTGATGCAATTCTGGCTCACTGCAAGCTCCGCCTCCTGGGTTCAAGCGATTCTCCTGCCTGAGCCTCCCAAGTAGCTGGGACTACAGGCGCCCGCCACCACACCCAGCTAATTTTTTGTATTTTTAGTAGAAA
>NW_012101565.1:2152644-2157057 GCF_000951045.1 Mandrillus leucophaeus
CAAAAAAAAAAGAACTGGAATGAACCGACCCGGGAATCTGTTTGACATTCCAGGGAGGTTTGGGGGAAGGTTTGTGGAGGAGAGGGGGCCTTCATGGCTCAGCCGAGGGGCAAGTCTTCTCGGCTCTGGTGGGCTGTTCCTGATCCATCTGTGGCTGGGAGGAGTAGACAAAGCTTGGTGAAGTTCGTCTAGGGCAGCCAAGATTCAGGTGGGTGGGAGGCCGCCTTTCCTCCTGGAGCCCTCAGCCCGCTGCCGTGGGCCTTCAGCCAGCCCTTTCCTTCTGAGGCTGGTTCCTGGGCAGGGAGGCCAGAGGGGGACACTTAGGGCTCAGCCTGGGGGGAAGTGGGCACTGGGACGCCCCCTGGCACCCACTCTTGGGGGGCTCTGGGCTCACTTTGGGCACCTCATTTTCTCTTAGAGGAGGCAGCTGGGCCCTCGAGCAGGACAGGAACCTGCCCAGAGTCCCATGCAGACATCGGGCAGCTTCCAGCTAGGAAGGTGGGCCTGCCAGGGTGGGGGCCGAGTGCCCTGTGAGCCGTGCTTGGTGGGGTGGGGGAGGTAGAGCCTCCCCACCCGTGGGCCTCCCTCTGCAGCCGGGGGTGTTGGGGGGCGGTTTGCACTGTCCAGATGCTGTTCTCTGACGAATTTTCACGGATGAGCTCGGAATGAGGAACGAGACAGGCGTTCCATCGGGAGTGCGGCTGCTGTGCTCAGGCTTTCTCTTCTGCAGGACACGGGCATCCGAACATCTTTTCTTCCTTTTTAAAAATTTGTTTTAATTTTTTTCTCTTACATTAATTATTTTTTAGTAATATAAATTGAGACGGGGTCTCACTGTGTTGCCCCGGCTGGTCTCGAACTCCTGGGCTCAAGAGACCTGCCTGCTTAAGCCTCCCAAAGTGCTGGGATTAAGGCTTGAGCCACCACCGTGCCCCGCCCATCTTTTCTTTATAAAATGCTGGGGACGGTAGGTGGTGTCTGTTAAAGTTTTTTTTTTTTTGAGACAGGATCTCCCTCTGGAGTCCAGGCTGGAGTGCGGTGGTGTGATCTCAGCTCACTGCAGCCTCTCCCTCCCAGGCTCAAGGGATCCTCCCACCTCAGCCTCCGGAGGAGCTGGGACCACAGGCGTGTGCCACCAGCTAATTTTAAAATTATTTTGTAGAGATGGGGTCTTACTCTGTTGCCCAGGCTGGCCTTGAACTCCTGGGTTCAAGTGACCTTACTACCTTGGCTCCCAAAGTGTGGGCATGAGCCACTGTTCTCTGACAGCTAAATCTTCTTAATCTCTCCTTCCCGTGGCTGGAGAGAGACTGGGGCTGGGCGAGGGCAGCCTGCCTTGCTCTCCTTCCCTTGCTCTTGGCTTGTGATCTCTTTGGGTTGGGGTGGGGGTAAGTGGCTACTGCCCAGGTGGGTTCTCTGGCAGGTCCAGAGATGCCAATGACAGAGAGGTGAGGATCTCATCTCGCCAGCCCTGTCAGGAAGAGGGTGTGGGTTATGACTGGCTGGCAGGGAGGGCGGGCTCTGCCATACCAGGTGTGGTGTGCCTCCTCTGTCCTCGCAGATGGGGAGCTGGCAGCATGCCTGTAGGAGTGGCTCTCCTGCCTCTCTGGTACCCATGCTGTGTCTCTAGAGGGCAAGGGGAGGACTTGGAGCCTGGGCGGGGCGTCTGGCCAGCGTGTGCTTGCCCTGGCCTCTGCGGTCTGCAGAGCTGGCGAGGCTTGGGAGCAGGCTGCTCAGAGGGAGAGCTACTGCCTGGAAAAGCTCTTTACCTGGCAGACAGAAAGCCAGGCCGGGGCTACTGGCCTTATTGGCCATGTCCTCAGGAAGCCTCTGAGGCTACGCCTGCAGAGGGGAACTATGTCTAGAGTAGGCTGAACCTGTAAAGTGGGGCTCCCAGATAAATTGGGGGCCCCTGAACAGGAAGGACCTGACTGGCTTAATTTGACCTGGCCTAGGACAGTTCCCTTCCTGAAAGAAGGGGGCAATTCTATGACTTCTTCTGGGTATAAGTCCAGCAGTGAAGAGTTGGGTCAGTGTGTAGATGGCCATGAGGCCTGGCTGGGTAGAGAATGGGACTCCTGGCAGGCATCTTCTGCAGAGCACGGAGTGCCGTATGTATGTATGTATGTATGTATGTATGCATGCATGTATGTATGTATGTATGTATGTATTGAGACGGAGTCTCGCTCTGTCGCCCAGGCTGGAGTGCAGTGGCGCGATCTCGGCTCACTGCAAGCTCCGCCTCCCGGGTTCACGCCATTCTCCTGCCTCAGCCTCCGGAGTAGCTGGGACTACAGGCGCCCGCCACTATGCCCGGCTAATTTTTTGTATTTTTAGTAGAGATGGGGTTTCACCGTGTTAGCCAGGATGGTCTCGATCTCCTGACCTCGTGATCCACCCACCTCAGCCTCCCAAAGTACTGGGATTACAGGCGTGAGCCACCGCGCCCAGCCAAGCACAGAGGGCCTTCTGAGGTGCAGCCTGTGGCCAGCCAAGCGACCACACTTGGTGTGTCGGGCAGGACTAGGGCCATAGCGGGTACATCGCCAGGGTTGTGCTCCAGCTGAAGCTGTCTGCCTGCCTGTCTGTCCCCATAGGCCTCAAGCCAGGCACCAGGTGGGGGCTTTTATTGCAGCCCAGGATGGCAGAGGCATTGTGGGAACCCAGCAAGGAAGAGGTCTAGAGACTGGGCAGTGAGAAGCTGTGGTGTCAGTCAGGACAGGCGGAGGCGCAGGAGGCGGGGCCTGCCCTTAAAAGGCAGTAGCCTGCAAAGCCCTCATGACTGTTCCAGGAGACCTCACCCTACCCAGCCTGAGGGCAGCGCCTGGCCCTGGAGGAGCAGCCTAGCAGGGAATGCCTTGCTGGAGTGGGCAGCCGTTTCTGGAAAGGGTGGGTGGGAGGAGCCTGACATGCCCTTCCCCTTCCCCTCTCTGAACCTGGGGCAGAATGGGGGCAGAGTAGCTCCCCATACCCCCAGGATTGTTGCTCTGCAGTGCTCGCTGTGGACCAGAGGGTGGGCCTCACACAGGGCAGGACCCGAGATGGCTGGAAGCCTGGTCTCACCTGAGGCCCAGGGCAGGGGCTCCCTGGGGCCACCCTGCCTCAAGCCGGGCTCAATGTGCTTCCTTGTTCCCCACTTCTCAGGTGTGAGCAGCTGCCGGAAGGAGAGGTGCTCCTGAAGACACTGTGGCTGGCCCGCCTGTGCCCTTGGGTGCCCTGGCTGCCTAGAGAGCCTCACCCCTGGGCCCTGGGGCCAGGACGCCAGGACTCTGACTACCTGCCCTGCCCCAGCCTCAGCGGCTGCACCTCCTCATTAGTACTGACGCACTGACCTCGGCACACAGCTGGGAGGGGTTGGGGGGCTGGGCCATGGCTGCTCCCAGGCCCCACCCAGGCTCCTGAGCCTAGAAAGTGAAAAGAGGGCTCTCAGGGGCTCACGGGGGCTCTCATTGCTGATTGGCCCTGCCCTCCCTTCCCCCTCAGCAAGGTGCCAGGAAGCTGGAACCTTGTTATCTGGGTAATTAGTTTCAGACCCTGGACTGAGGCCGGCCAGGTCTCGGGGCTGCCTCCCATAGGTTGTGCACCCTGACCCCGAGAGGGAGGCGAGGCACTGCTGGTCGACAGCTAGAGGCTGGCCTGGGGAGCAGGTTCGGGGTGCCCTTCCACACTGCCCTCCCTGCCCTGGCCCGTGCCCCCCAGGGCTGCCTGGGCCTGGATATTGTGTGGGGCCTCCTGACCCAGCCAAGGGCACGGAGCTTTGGGAAGGGGATGCCCCCGAGGGTGCCAGTCCAGCCAGCTGCCCCACCCCTCAGGCCCAGCCTGGCCCCCAAGCTCCCCACTCTGGTGCCCCGAGCAGCCCTGTGGGCAAGCAGCCACCACCATGGCCGAGCACCTGGAGCTGCTGGCAGAGATGCCCATGGTGGGCAGGATGAGCACGCAGGAGCGGCTGAAGCATGCCCAGAAGCGGCGTGCCCAGCAGGTGAAGATGTGGGCCCAGGCTGAGAAGGAGGCCCAGGGCAAGAAAGGTCCTGGGGAGCGTCCCCGGAAGGAGGCAGCCGGCCGAGGGCCCCCGAAGCAGGTCGTCTTCCCTCCCAGTGTTGTCCTTCTGGAGGCCGCCGCCCGAAATGACCTGGAAGAAGGTGAGTGTGGCTGAGCCCAGAGCAGCTTCCAGCAAGCGGCCACTCCCTGCCACCTGGGGGCCGTCTCGTGCCAAGCCTGGGGCTGGGCCTGTCCACAGCTCCTGGGCTCCAGCCCCCAGATCTTGCCTGGTCTCTTCAGGCTGGGTAGCCCAGCATCCCCCCATCAGGCAAACCCCAAGCAGTGGGCAGCCGTGAGGTGAGCCCGTGCGGGACAGCCTTCCTTCAGGTGGGGACTGCATGCAGAGGGGTCCTGCTGTGAGGTGAGCGGAGGCCA
>NW_012101565.1:2162028-2162570 GCF_000951045.1 Mandrillus leucophaeus
GTGGCAACAGCCGCCGCCCCCCAGCCCGGAGCCGCCCGAGGACAGCGATGACTGCCAGACAGAGGCAGAGCTCACGCCACCGCCCCCGGAGGTGAGCCTCTCGTCCCTGCTCCGCCCAGCGCAGGGGTGGGCCTGGCTTTGCCCTGGTTCTCTCTCTGCTTGGACCCCTTCCTGACTGTTAGGAGTGGTGCCCTGTAGAGGCCAGCTGCTGCCCCATCTCTCCTGTCCGTCCCTTCGTGACCATACAGCCTGAACCCAAGGCTGGGGAGTGGGGAGGAGCCTCCTGATGGCCTCTGAGACCTTCACTGCCTGCAGGAGGACAACCCTGAAGTGGTCAGGCCGCACAATGGCCGAGTAGGGGGCTCCCCAGCACGGCATCTGTACTCCAAGCGACTGGACCGGAGTGTCTCATACCAGCTGAGCTCCCTGGACAGCACCGCCCCCCACACGCTGGTCCATGACAAGGCCCACCACACCCTGGCTGACCTGAAGCGCCAGCGAGCTGCCGCCAAGCTGCAGCGACCCCCCCCTGAGGGGCCCGA
>NW_012101565.1:2164805-2167341 GCF_000951045.1 Mandrillus leucophaeus
TGGCTGGACACCTGGTGCGGGGTGTGGGGGCGGGGTGGCCATACACCTGGTGCGGGGCGTGTGGGCAGGGTGGCCGGCAGTCATTGCTGCTTCTTTCTAGGCTGCTCAGGAGAGCCCTGGTCTCCACCTCTGCGGGTTAGAGAGCCAGGCCCCGGGTAGGCACAGAGCCCATGCTGGTGGTGCCTCTCTCGATGCCTGCCGCAGGCTCTGCTTTTGACTCTGTTCTCCTCACCTGTGCCCCACGCTTGCCGCCGCAGCTGTGTGGGTTCCACTTGTGGTGCTCTGGGGTCTGGGGAGAAGAGGCACTGTAGTGGCCCTTGACCCCTCCCTGCCTCCCTCCACGGCAGAGTAAGGAGGAGCTGGCAGTGTCTGGCCTACATCTTCCCATGTGGACAGGAGCCCTCCCAGGAGGCCTGGAGGCAGAGGGAAGAGGCAGAGGGTGCCATGGTCCACAGGGAGCTGTGGGAAGGCAGGAGCCCTTCTGCTGCACCCCAGGCGCCATCAGGGAGGACCCTGGTGACCTGGGCGAGAGCTGGGCCTGAGTTGGGATCTTTGAAGGGGAGGGGAGCGAGAGCAGGGATGTACTCTGCTGGTGGGGAGCCTCAGGTCAGGTCCCAGAGGACCCAGGGGAGATCATGAACACAGGGCTGGCCAGTTGTCAGGGGAGAGCCGAAGGAGCTGCAGCTTTATGGCACAGCCTAGCTGCGGTAGCCTCGGGGCAGGGAGCCCTTCCTGGCTGAAGGGAGGTGCGGGATTGTTGGAGTGCTGCTCTCACACAGAAGCACGGCCTGTTCTGGGGGTCGGAAGGCTGGAGCACCATCATGAAGGGCCTGCAGGTGGGTGGAGGCAGAAGGCTTCTGGGAGTGTCACTGGCCTGGGCCAGACAGATGCCTGGTGCTCCTGCCCCCACCCCCCGGCTCTGGTGTGCCTCTTGCCATTGGCACCACTGTCTTCTTTGTCCTTCCCTGAGTCCTGGGCCGAAGCACAGTTGACAGGACCCGACCAGGGACAGGACCCTGTCCTCACCTCGCCACCTTTTTTCAGTCCGCCAGTTCCTTGGGAGTGGGGTCAGCCCTGACTTGGCTAACGAGGATGGCCTGACAGCCCTGCATCAGGTCAGCCCTCGCTGGGCGTGGGTGGGGTGGGGGCTGGCCCCCGTGCTCTGGCCGCTCACGTGGCACGGTTTGCAGTGCTGCATTGATGATTTCCGAGAGATGGTGCAGCAACTCCTGGAGGCTGGGGCCAACATCAATGCCTGCGACAGTGAGTGCTGGACGCCTCTGCATGCTGCGGCCACCTGTGGCCACCTGCACCTGGTGGAGCTGCTCATCGCCAGGTAGGGCCTGCTGGGCGTCCGTGGCAGGGAGGGGCTTCCTCTCAGACGGCCGCTCAGGAGGCCCCTCTTGGGCAGTAGACCCGGCTCTCGACCTCTTGTGTTCCCACCTTCACCTTTGCTGACCCTGCCTGTGTCCTGGCATGGAGAGCAGAACCTGGGGCCCCAGGGGGATGGGCATGTGCCCAGGGCAGCTTGGTCTCTGCCTCCCCAGCATGCATCCTCCTGCCGAGAGGGCGGTCTCGGGCTCCCCCAGGGTGTGCACAGAGAAATGTCTTGGTCAGTGAGGACAGAACTGGTAAGGAGAGAAGGGGAGTGAGGAGGCCAGGTGGCTTGGGAGGAGAGGGTACCTGAGCACAGGTAGGGCTTTTACCTTTAACATAGAGGGATATAGAGCAGGAGGAGCTCTGAGCAGGGAGGATGGTGGCCTCACCAGCATCCACGAGCCTCCTCCCTTCTTTCCCCTTCGCTCCAGGCATCTGTAGTGGGAGAGAGGTCAGGGCTGCAGTCAGTCTCGAGTGCCCCCGTGAGGCCAGATGGGGTGTGGATGGCGGTCCCATCACACTCAGGCGCTGCAGGGTGGGCGGGGATGTGGGGTGTCCACAGGTAGGCCTGTTTCTCCTCTGCACACAGGCACACCCCGTTCTGTGTCCTGGGCTCCCCTTTGCTGACCTCCTTCCCTGGGGCTATGCTCCCCACAGCTCTGCGGCCCCTCAGCGTGGCTGCCTGGTCCTGCGACCCCACCGCCCAGACCCATCTAGTGCACGTTTATGGGGGCACCACTGCCCCTGGAGGTGCCAGGAACCTGGAGCCCGGATGGGTAGAGACTGCAGGAGGCCTGTCTGGCCGAACCACAGGATCTAGGACTGAGGGGCAGCCAATGGGCCCCAAGGTCGCCTCTCCCAGCAGCAGGTGGACAGGGTGCCTCCTGAGGGGCAGCCCTGGGCTGAGGGGCCCTGGGGGGGACCTCTGCAAGTGAGAAGCTTGGCAAGTGGGGAAGGGCCCTGTGTCCAGCACCGCGTCCCTCTTCCCTGCAGTGGCGCCAATCTCCTGGCAGTCAACACCGACGGGAACATGCCCTATGACTTGTGTGACGATGAGCAGACGTTGGACTGCCTGGAGACTGCCATGGCCGACCGTGGTAGGTGCGGCGGTGCGGCTGTGGGAGGGCTGCCGGTGGCGCTCCCTCTGAGCCTGCCGCCT
>NW_012101565.1:2168911-2180686 GCF_000951045.1 Mandrillus leucophaeus
TGCCTGGTCACACGGGGACCCCCCAGCCTGACTGTGGCTTCAGGGCAGGCGGGGACCCACCGCTGCTCAAGCTCACAGCCCCGGCAGTGGAGGCTCCTGTGGAGAGGCGGCCGTGCTGCCTGCTCATGTGAGGCGGTTCCTCGGCGGGCAGGGTTCCTGTCCCTGGGCACAGCCCAAGGCTGCCTCCCCACGGTGCGTGCCCTGGTGCTGCGGGTGGGCAGCGCAGAAACCCCGGCTTCAACTGTGCAGGACACTGGCCCCTCTCAGGGCAGAAGACATGCCTGGAGAGACATCTGACTGCACAGACTATTTTTATCTTGCAACTCTTGATAAAGGCTGTTCGCCACGGAGTCTGCGTGTGTGTTGTGTGTCTCAGCTGGCTTGCTGCCCCACGGTGGGGAGTGGGTTGTGCCGTTTGGTCGGGGTGCCACCCATGCCTGTGAGCACGAAAGCCTGTAGGTGCACGCAGGGGCATGTGCCAGCCCTGGCCGTGTGGGAGTGAGGCCCACGGCCACTGGGCTGGAAGCCTGGGCCTCACCCACTCCCTCCCGTGCTCAGCCTCCTGGAGCCTCCTCTGTAACCCTTTGCTTTCCTGAGAGGAGCCAGGTGCTTTGAAGGAGCCTCCAATGGGGGCCAGCGTCTAGGGTGTCTGTGATGAGGAGGTGGAGGGTGGGGGTCCCAGGGACCATGGCCTGGAAAGGGAAGTGGTGTTTTCCACAAGACTCTTGTGCCAGAGCCACAGGGGCAAAACAAGCACAAGACTGTGTCAGAACCTCCCTGCGGGGGGGGTTGTGGGTCCCCAGTTCCTGGCATGCAGCCCCAATCCTGGGGCCTGGCTGCCAGCTTCTGCCTGGGCTGGCATAGGGGACATGCAGTTGGCCATTCTGGCTCTGAGCTGGCTGGGCACAAGGTGTCAGGGTAAGGGGGTCCCTTAGGGGCCTCAAGCAGGAGGGCTGAGGGCACCGCCGGCTTGTCTGTTCATGGCGGGCAGCTTTGTGTGGCCACCAGTGCTGGGTGGTGTGGGTTTGGGATGTTCTCTGTCCTGGCTCAGCACGGGCCTGTCAGCCCAGTGTCCTTTGGGCCTGCCCTTCCCCTAGCATCCCTGATTGGAAGGGTGTTCTTGCAGGGCTACGGGCAGGCGGGGACTGGCTGCTGGTTAAATTTAGTGTGGGGGGTGGGGCAGCTGCCCAAGGTCCACCTGCCACCAGGGCTGCCACTTTGGCTCTGCTGCCAGGGGGCGGGCAGGGGCTGGCTCTGCCTGGGGCCAGGCCCATATTAACCTGTGCCCCTGTCTCAGGGCCAGAGGGGCAGGCCTGCGCACTGGGAGGCCGTTGTGGCAGCGGAGCAGAGAAGTGCAAGGTGAGAGGCCTGGGGGCCGGCTATCCTGACCCCTGTGGGTCAGGTTTCGTGGTGGCTGTTGGGGTGGGCCAGCACTGAGCCTGGCCTTTGGGCTCGGCAGGCCTGTGGAGGTGGGTCTCTGACGACCTATCCCGGCTCATTTCCTACTCTCTCCTCCAATCGGGAACAAGAGGGCCAGAGAACTCAGGTCACCCCTAGCCTGGGGTGTGTCCCAAGGGCAACCCCCAGCTGGTGCCTGGTGAAAGGGCAGCCACGGTGTGAGCTGTCCCAGGGCCCAGGGCTGGACTGCCTGGCTCCAGCCCCCTCCCCCAGCCCCTCACAGTGCTCATCAGGGACCAAGGTCCAGCTACAGAGCTCTCGCAGCCTCTGGGCCATAGGTGCCAGCCCTGGAGAGGCCAGATGGAACCCAGAGCCTGAACACCCCTCCCCTCCCCCCAGCACCCCCTGGATTCCTGAGGCCTGGCTCAGTTACTAAGGAGACAGGTCCGCTGGCCCAAGCAAAGATGCGGGTGCCACGAGGGCTAGGCCTTGGCCAAGCCCTGCTGGGGTAAATCCCAGCAGCCCAGGCTCCAGTCTCACCTCGGGGGTCCCTCCTTTCCAGCTCTGCCAGCCCCTCAGGGCTGCTGGGCACTCCCTTCACCTCCTGAACACCCTAGGCGCTCAGTCCCCGGCCCCACATCTAGTCCCTCAGAGCTGTCCGGACCGGGACTGACGTCTGTACCTACCCCCTATATGGGTCTCCTGCTCTCCCTTCATGGGGACACTGGGCAGGCACCGGGCCTTGCCCCAAGCCCCGCCTGCCGCCTCGCCCACTGCCTCTGCCTCCCTGGAGCAGAGCTGTTCCCAGACGGGTGGGGCGGGGCCCAACTGTCCCCAGCTCCTTCAGCCCTTTCTGTCTCCCCCAGTGGGGCCAGCTGCGGTGAAGAGGGTGCCCTCTTGCCTGGCGTCCCCTCTGCTACGGCTGCCTCCTCCCAGCCGTGGCCCACTGAGCCAGACCCAGCTGTCCCCACTCCCACTTCTGGTCCTGCCACCTCCTGAGCCGCCTTCCCACCTGGTCTGGGTAGAGTCATGGCCTCGAGCACAGGTGACCAGAGCCAGGCGGTGAGGAACGGACTGAGGACGAAGGTGCTGACGCTGCACAGCATGAATCCGCGTGTGCGGCGAGTGGAGTACGCAGTGCGTGGCCCCATAGTGCAGCGAGCCTTGGAGCTGGAGCAGGAGCTGCGCCAGGTATGGCCCAGGCCCCTCGCTGCCCTCCAGGTCACACTGGGGTGGCCGAGTTGGCCCCAGTCCCACTGGCTCACGGCACAAGGGCTGAGGGGTTAGGTAGGGCACGGTCTCCCTGCCTGCTCCCCTCCCCTCCCAGGGTGTGAAGAAGCCTTTCACCGAGGTCATCCGTGCCAACATCGGGGACGCACAGGCTATGGGGCAGAGGCCCATCACCTTCCTGCGCCAGGTGAGGCTCATGCCCGCTGCACCCCTCCACCCCCCGCCCGTGTGCCCTGACCTCAGCACTCCGTCTTCCCAGGTCCTGGCTCTCTGTGTCAACCCTGATCTTCTGACCAGCCCCAGCTTCCCTGACGATGCCAAGAAGAGGGCGGAGCGCATCCTGCAGGCGTGTGGGGGCCACAGCCTGGGTGAGAGCCAGGGCCAGGAGGAAGCAGAGGGCGGCCCTGCCGCTGGAGGAGGGAGGTCCCCTGGGAGGGCTGAGAACTTCACCTGTAACTCCCATCCTGTCCTGCCCGAGTCCAGGGGCCTACAGCGTCAGCTCCGGCATCCAGCTGATCCGGGAGGACGTGGCGCAGTACATTGAGAGGCGCGACGGAGGTATCCCTGCGGACCCCAACAATGTCTTCCTGTCCACAGGGGCCAGCGACGCCATCGTGGTAGGCTGGGCATGCGCAGGAAGACATTCCTGACACTGCAGAGGGGGTGCCCAGGGTGGGGGACAGGTGCAGCCCCAGGCCCTGCCAACCCTGCCTTCCCCTTCCTTCTTGCAGACGGTGCTGAAGCTGCTGGTGGCCGGCGAGGGCCACACACGCACAGGTGTGCTCATTCCCATCCCCCAGTACCCACTCTACTCGGCCACACTGGCAGAGCTGGGCGCAGTGCAGGTGGATTACTACCTGGACGAGGAACGCGCCTGGGCGTTGGACGTGTCCGAGCTTCACCGTGCACTGTGTCAGGCGCGTGGCCACTGCCACCCTCGTGCGCTGTGTGTCATCAACCCTGGCAACCCCACCGGTGCGTTCCCGCCGCCCCGCCCCACTCCTCCCGCACCCTTGTGCGCCCTGGCCCAGGCAGTGCCGGGTCTGCCGTCCCCCGGCTGCCCAGTGGAGGGCAGTGCGCCCCCTTGGCTCACCCAGCCCTGCTGCCTCCCCCACACCCCAGGGCAGGTGCAGACCCGCGAGTGCATCGAGGCTGTGATCCGCTTCGCCTTCGAAGAGCGGCTCTTTCTGCTGGCGGACGAGGTGCGTGGCGCAGGGGAGCGGGAAGCCGGGCAACAGCCAGCCCCCGTGACGCCTTGCGCCCTTCCAGGTGTACCAGGACAACGTGTACGCCGCGGGCTCCCAGTTCCACTCATTCAAGAAGGTGCTCATGGAGATGGGGCCGCCCTATGCCGGGCAGCAGGAGCTCGCCTCCTTCCACTCCACCTCCAAGGGCTACATGGGCGAGTGCGTGCAGGCGAGGCGGGTGGGGGCTCGCGGGCTATGGCCTGGCCCTCCTCGCCCAGTGGGCCAACTCCTCCGCACCTGGCCTGGACGCGCCCCTCACCTGGCAGGTGCGGGTTCCGCGGCGGCTATGTGGAGGTGGTGAACATGGACGCTGCAGTGCAGCAGCAGATGCTGAAGCTGATGAGTGTGCGGCTGTGCCCGCCGGTGCCAGGCCAGGCCCTGCTGGACCTGGTGGTCAGCCCACCCGCGCCCACTGACCCCTCCTTCGCGCAGTTCCAGGCTGTGAGTTGGGGGCAGGAGGGGGTCCAGGTGACCTAATCGGGGGTGGGGGATGCTGAGTGCTGTGCCCTCATGGGCCCTCCCTCCCTCCCTCCGTGGCCACAGGAGAGGCAGGCAGTGCTGGCGGAGCTGGCGGCCAAAGCCAAGCTCACCGAGCAGGTCTTCAACGAGGCTCCCGGCATCAGCTGCAACCCAGTGCAGGGCGCCATGTACTCCTTCCCGCGCGTGCAGCTGCCCCCACGGGCGGTGGAGCGTGCTCAGGTCAGGCGGGGGCGGGGCTGCAGGGTGGGCAGTGGTGGCCAGGCATCTCTCCCTGATGACTGCCTGTTCACAGGAGCTGGGCCTGGCCCCCGACATGTTCTTCTGCCTGCGCCTCCTGGAGGAGACCGGCATCTGCGTGGTGCCTGGGAGCGGCTTTGGGCAGCGGGAAGGCACCTACCACTTCCGGTGAGGCCCGGCCCTCACTGCCTGTCCCGCCACCCTGGCCCTTCACTCACTGTCAACTCCTTTCAGGATGACCATTCTGCCCCCCTTGGAGAAACTGCGGCTGCTGCTAGAGAAGCTGAGCAGATTTCATGCCAAATTCACCCTCGAGTACTCCTGAGCCCAGCCGGGGCCAGGCTGGGCGCCCCGGACTGTGTGCTCAGGGGCCCTGGGGGCTCTGGAGCCCACTGTACTTGCTCTTGCTGCCTGGTGGGCAGGGGGGCGGGGCTGGGCCCCTGCCTCTCTGCAGGTCCCTAATAAAGCTGTGTGGCAGTCTGACTCCAGGGAGGAAGCGCTGGCAGCTGCGTGGTCTGCTCCCACTTGCCTACCCTTCTTGCAAGCCTGAGTCCCTTCAGAGAAAGGGCCTTCCACGACCAGCACCCACTTGTTCCTCCTGAAGACCCGGCGCCCACTATGGGCTGGGTCTTCCCCGTGGCCTCTTGCTGTGGGGCAGAGCCCGTCACGATCACACAGAAATGGGCTGAGAGTCCGGAGTGTGAGGAAAGCACAGGCCCACACCCCTTTGTGGAAGCCCCCAGAGCTGTTGGGATGGGGATGGGGCTTGACAAAGAATCTAGGCAACCAGGAGCCCAGTTGGCCACCCA
The DNA here is from genome assembly GCF_000951045.1 of Mandrillus leucophaeus. NCBI lineage: Eukaryota > Metazoa > Chordata > Mammalia > Primates > Cercopithecidae > Mandrillus > Mandrillus leucophaeus. Next base: position 2,174,313 of record NW_012101565.1, read on the forward strand.
AAGAAACAGCCTTTCCTGAAGAAGGCGCAGAAAGCTGTCTCCTTCCTGGCTCCCTTCCCTGTGAGGTCCACGTCTTCCCTGTGAGGTCCACATCTTCCCTGGGGCAGGGAGAAATACTAAACCAGCATGGTGCTGGCTGGTCGGAGTGACTGACAGGGAGGAAGTCTTGGTTCTCTTACCCGAGGTAGTAGGGGTGGGTAACTGTCTGGGGGGCCAGAGAGACCACCTTTGGTGTCAGTGTGTGGTGCAGTCCTTCAGCTGGGTGGAGTGGGAGGCAGAGGGAGAGGATGAGGGAGTGTCCCAGGGGAGGGCTGGGGCTGGGCTGAGGGGGGTGGACAGTGATGTGTCCTGGCCTGGGGAGCATGGCTGAGCACCTACTACATGCAGACACTGCTGCGGGTCACTCCATCTGCCCAGATGGTCTTCTGAACTAGGCATGATAACCCCCATTTGATAGACAAGGAAACCTGGAAACAAAAACCTGCTGAGCTGACAGGAAACCCCCTCAGAGACCACAGCAGCCAGAGAAGTGCATTGGGTCCAGTGCCCTCAAGTCCGCCAAGGACGGGACTGGCTTTAGAGACTCGCAGACTTGGAAATCGGACCGGCCAAGGCATCTGGTTTTGTTCGCTCCGGAGATGGTTCTTAACCACAAGCCACACTTCACAGCCTCATCTGGGCCTCAGGAGCCCCTGAGGGCACAGCTCCGGACAGGAGACACAGCAGGTGGGCCCCTCCCTCGGCAGGGCGGGCTTGAATCAGGCAGGGCGCTCCTAGCCTTGTCACCGGACACTGAAGGGCATCAAGGGCAGTGGCAGGCCGTGTCCTTCTGAGCTAAGCTGGGTTCTGACCTTTGACACTACCCTCCTAACTTCCATGGGTCTGTCACTGCCTTAGGGAGGGGCTGAAGCCAGACACAGCGAGGTTGGGGTCCGACGACAGAACCCTTAAGAAACGGACGCCTTCACGGGGGCAGCTGGAGAAGCGGGGGCCGGGCACCGCAGCAACCAGGCTGCAGGTCAGACACCGGGAAGGAAGCAGGCCTGGCGCGGATCCGAGATTCCTGGGAGAGACTAGGGCTGGCCGTGGGCGCAGGCCGATCCTTACATTCGAGGCCGGCCCTGCTCTGTAGCTTCCCTTTCCGGGCCTCTCACCAGCGCAGGACTTCGCTGGGAGCGCGCACGTGGCGGGGCGGCCGCGGGCACTAGCCCGGACTGGTCACCGGGGGCGCCAGCGAGCTGACGCTCTGGCCCGCTCCGGTCTCTGTGGCTCGCGCGACCTTCCGGCCCTGAAGTCGGTGGCCGCGGGGCTCCAGCGACACCGTGTGGCCCGTCTCCGCTGTGTGGCTCTAGGCGGCCGAGAAACTGCTGAGAGTCCGGCCCGGCCGACGGTGAGGGCCCCAGGAGGCAGCGGCCCAGACCCGTTTACCTGCGACCGCGCAGAGCATGATGGGAGCCGCGGGGAGGGGGGCAGTGATCCCGCCCCCTTACCTGCGGTCTCGCAGAGCATGCTGGGAGCCGCGGGAGGCAGTGACCCCGCCCCCCTTCCTGAGGCCGCGCAGAGCATGCCGGGAGCTGGTGTCCAGACCGCTCGCCTCTGTTTGGACCCGATTTCGGTCCTTCTGGGGTGTTAATGCTCCTAAAGTCCAATCGCACGTGTGCAGACCCCAGCCTGTACGACGCTGACTCCGCCCGGTCCCAGAACCAAAGCCATGCTGGGGTGTGGCCTCTGACCCAACGCGGAGAGGACCTCGCTTTGCGGGACCCCACCTGGAACCCGACCTCCCGGCCTCGCAGTCGATCGGAGCCGCCATGCATGGGAAGTTGCTGCCGCTGGCCGGCCTCTACCTGGTGCAGGGCCTGCCCTATGGGCTCCAGTCCGGCCTCCTGCCCGTGCTGCTGCGCGCCGGCGGCCTCTCCCTGACGCGCGTGGGGCTGGCCAAGGTTCTCTACACTCCGTGGCTGCTCAAGCTGGCGTGGGCCCCGCTGGTGGACGCGCAGGGCTCGGTGAGGGCCTGGCTGACGCGCAGCACGGCAGGCTTGGGCCTGGTGTGTGGGCTCCTTGCCGGGCTGCCCCCGCCTGGAGCTGGCCAGGCCGGGCTGCCCGCCGCAGTGGCGGGGTTGCTGCTGTTGCTGAACCTGGGTGCCGCTGTGCAGGATGTGGCCCTGGACGCGCTGGCTGTGCAGCTGCTGGAGCCGGCCGAGCTGGGGCCGGGCAACACCGTGCAGGTGGTCGCCTACAAGCTGGGGGCCGCGCTAGCCGGAGGCGCGCTGCTGGCGCTGCAGCCCACTCTCTCGTGGCCGCAACTCTTTCTGCTCCTGGCTGCCACCTACTGGCTGGCCGCGGCCCTGGCCTGGGCTGCACCAGCCCTGCGGCGGCTCCCACAGCCGGCCCCGTCCAAGCAGCGTCCCCACACCGCGCACCTCCTGCGGGACGTGCTGGCTGTGCCGGGGACCCTGTGGACGGCAGGCTTTGTGCTCACCTACAAGCTAGGTGAGTGAGGCCTCGAGGCGCAGGCAACAGCAGAGGTGGGGCTTCCGGGACAGCTCCAGGTGTGTCCCCAGTGCTTGCAACCCATTACAGGGCCACTCTCTTTTCGGGTATGACCGACATCCGGGGCTCTGCAGCTGGACCTTGCTGTCTTGTCCTCCCCCAGCTCTAGCCACATCCCTGAGCTCTCTCGGGCTGCCCCACTTCTCCCCCCAGCACCTGCAACTCTGGAACACTGAGGAGAGCAGGGCAGGACTGAGGCCCCAGTTGGGGAGAAGGGAGGTGGGGGCAGATGTGGAACCTCCTGTGCTCATACCCGCTCTCCGCAACCCAAGGTGAGCAGGGCGCCAGCAGCCTGTTTCCTCTTCTCCTGCTGGACCATGGTGTTTCTGCCCCTGAGCTGGGACTGTGGAATGGTGTGGGTGCTGTGGTCTGCTCCATCGCTGGCTCCTCCCTGGGTGGGACCTTGCTGGCCAAGCACTGGTGAGCCCTCCCCAGTGTGCCCTGCCCACCCACTTGTACCCAAGCTGCCCCCAATTCCTATACTGCCCAATTTCCCACCCCCACCCCAGGGAACTGCTGCCTCTGTTGAGGTCAGTGCTGCGGCTCCGCTTCGGGGGCCTAGCCTGCCAGACTGCCTTGGTCTTCCACCTGGACGCCCTGGGGGCCAGCATGGGCCCTGGCACAATCTTGAGAGGTGAGAGGCTGGCTTTGAGGAGGGAGGAAAAGGGGCCAGGAGCCTGGGGCACTGCTGACCTCTGCCCTCCCAGGGTCAGCCTTGCTGAGCCTATGTCTGCAGCACTTCTTGGGAGGCCTGGTCACCACAGTCACCTTCACTGGGATGATGCGTTGCAGCCAGCTGGCCCCCAGGGCCCTGCAGGTGAGGAGACATTGCAGGGACACAGAGGGACTGCAGGGCTGGGGCTGTGTGGGCCTTACTCTGACCCTGACCCCCACCCCCTCAGGCCACACACTACAGCCTTCTGGCCACTCTGGAACTACTGGGGAAGCTGCTGCTGGGCGCTCTGGCTGGAGGCCTGGCCGACGGGCTGGGGCCACATCCCTGCTTCTTCCTCCTGCTCATCCTCTCTGCCTTGCCCGTTCTGTACCTGGGCCTGGCACCCAGCACCTTTCTCTGAGCTGGGTGGCTGGACTGGTCAATAAAGCCACGTGTGCCTAGAATATGTGATGCGCTTGTCCCCAGGTTGTGGGGGCTGCCTCATTGGCCAGGAGGGCCCATAAAAACAATGTGAGCACTTTATATTCTGCATTTTGGAGTCTCCTCGTCCTCACACCCGGTAACAGGTTTTGCCCAGGGCCTCAGTCACTGCCCTAGCTGCTGACAACCCCAGCTCTACCCAACATCCCCCAATGCAGTGCAATCAGCAGGCCACCCGCAGGAGCTCTTCTGTGGCCAGGCGCACCAGGGCATGGAAGCTCAGATTCAGGTATTTTCTCCAGAAGCGCCGGTCCTGCCCGTACACCTGGGCTGGGTAGCAGGGGCTTCCTACGGTGGAGTCAAGACATAGCCATGAGCCCCAGCCCCAGCCTGCATGGGAGGCGTCCCAGGCCTCACCTGCCCCAGCCCCAGCTCCAGCCTGCATTGGGTGGAGCCTTGTAGGCCTCACCGATGCCATGGAAGATGCGGGCCACAGCCCTGCCCGAGAACTTCTCCTCTGGCCTCAGGGACAGAAACTGGCGGATGTCGCAGCGGACCTGGTCCTCCCAATCCTGGAGCTGTGTGGACAGGCACATCAGGCTTGCTCTGAGCTACCGTGGCACTGCATCCACACAGCAAGCCCCATGCAGCCCAAGGAACGTGCAACCCTGATGAGCTTCCTGGCCTTACTGTACTCACTCTGGCCTGCCCTGGCTCAGGGCCCTGCGTGTCCTCCATGTCTCCTGGCCCCTGTGCTTCCTCTTCCACTTCCTCAAAGTAGCGGCCGAGCAGGTCCTTGAGCCTGGTGCTGCGCTCCTCATCCTGCTGCTCCAGGCAGGGCCCACAGCTGGGGAAGGCTATGCTGTGGGGAGGAGCCCGTCAGAGCTGATCACTGCGGGAGGGTGGATGGTCCCAGGCCCTGCCTGCCTCCTCCCAACCTGTGAAAGGCCTGAAAGGTTCTGCGCAGACGGGCCAGGGCCTGGCGCTCCCGGGCCCGCACACGGCCATAGAGGAAGTCACAGATCTGGTCCTTCTCCTCAGCGGTCAGGTCTCCTGGGCTGCGAAGGTGGAAGGCCAGCTCCCTGAACTCCACAAGCACCCCTGTCCTGCGCCGCACACCTGCCGGAAAGCATGTCAGATGCAGGCAGGCAGCATCCAGGGCTGGGTGGGGTGGGGTGGGGTGGGGCGGGGCGCACCTGTCCTGGGTTCATGGTCCCACTGCAGCTGGCAGAGAGCCCGCCGCACAGAGGCCAGCTCCCAGCCCATGGAGTCCACCAGCTTGACCATATCAAACTCCACAGAGCTGCTGCCTTGCCGTGGGTCCTTAGGCAGCTGCTGGGCCAAGCACACAGCCAAAGGGGGACACCTGTGCCCAGGGAAAAGGAAACATGTGGCCAGCAGCCCTGATTCTCCAACCTTGTCTCCAACTCAGGGCAGGGTGTGCTCACCTGTGGGCCAGGGCCTGGAGCTGGGCAGAGCCCCCAGGGCAGCTCAGACGGCAATGGATATAGGTGGTTGCCAGCAGCTCCAGCCAGTGGCGTGGGTGCAGCTCCAGGTAGCACAGCAAAGTCTCGATGGCTGTGGGCAGAGCAGGGCTCAGGGGATGTGGGCACAGCCCATCCACACCCATGGCTTACCCCCAGGTTCCTCACCCTCCTCTGGCATGTCCAGAGCCTGCACGGTAAGCTGTACTGGGAGTGCCCGCTCATGGCCCACACAGGTCCTTCTGGGTCCTGGGGCTGCCTGGTGGACACCAAGCTCCTCAGCCTCTTGAGAGGAATACTTGGGCACAGGTCTTTCTCCACCCATGGTCCCTTCCTGCTCTGGGGACGGCCTGGTGCAGGTGCAGGCTGGGAACACGCGCTGCACCAGCCTCTTCACGGCCAGGAAGTCTGTGCCGTTGGCGTGCACATGTCTGCGGAGCTCTCGCAGGTCTTCGCCCTGCAGGACGACTATCATGAGGGTGGGGTGGGGCACTGGGGGCTTGAGCACTGGCAGTTGGGGGGGTGCCAACCTGGGGCTGCAGGAAGAGGTGGCAGTGGGCAGGCTGCCCATCACGCCCGGCCCGGCCCACAGCCTGCACGTAGCTCTCGAAGCTTGGGGGCAGCCCCAGATGCAGCACAGCCCGCACATCTGGCCGGTCCAGCCCCATCCCGAAGGCCACCGTGGCCACCACCACCCGCAACTGGCCCTGCATGAAGGCCTGCTGTACCCGCTGCCGTTCCCGGCCGCACATGCCCGCGTGGTAGGCCTCGGCCGTGGTTTTGGGGGCACGACCTTTGGGGAAGACAGGCAGATAATCAGTGGGAGGGGCCATGTGTGCCCAAGGTGGGTTCACCGGGACACCAGCCGTGTCTGTGCCTCACCTCCAGGCCCTGGGCCCTGGGCTGCATGCAGGCAGGTTCGGAGAAGCGCAGCGATCCGCTCCGTGTCTTCGCGCCGGTTGCAGTAAATGATAATGGAATCCAGGTTTCGAAAACGTTTGCCTTGCAGCAGTGTCAACAGTGCCTGACAAGGAGTGGTCGGCATGGGCAGTGCGGGGTGAGCATGGGCCGTGGGGGGTGAGGAGAGTCGGTGTGGGCCGTGGGGGATGAGGAGAGGTCGGCGTGGGCCGTGGGGGGTGAGGAGAGGTCGGTGTGGGCCATGGGGGATGAGAGTCGGTGTGGGCCGTGGGGGGTGAGGAGCCGTCAGCGTGGGCCGTGGGGGGTGAGGAGAGGTTGGCGTG
>NW_012101565.1:2181031-2184596 GCF_000951045.1 Mandrillus leucophaeus
GTGGGCCGTGGGGGGTGAGGAGCCGTCGGCGTGGGCCGTCGGGAGCCAGGCCCTGCAGGGTCCCCAGAGCTCACACTCCCACCTGGTCTGTGTCCCTGTCCATGGACACGGAAAGGTGCAGGTTGGCGGGAACTGGGGCTGGCCCACGGAGGCCAGGCTCTTCATTCACAGCCAGGTGCTGTGCCACCTCACTGGCAGTGCGGCGTGTGGCTGTGGCTGTGAGACCCAGGAAGCAGTGCACGCCCATGCGCTCCCGAAGCACCTGCACCAGAGGCGGTGGTGGCGTGAGGCCATCCAGCCCATCCTGGCCCTAGCCGCCCACCCCAGTTCACATATGGCTCACCCTGCAGACGCGCAGGTAGCAGGGCCGGAAGTTGTGGGACCACTGGGAGAGGCAGTGGACCTCATCAATGCAGGCAAAAGCAACTGGAGGCAGCTGCGTGGCTGGAGAGAGGCCTCCTGCCCCCACCAGTGCCTCAGGTGTCAGCATCAGCACGTGTACCTGGGCTGCCCGAACCTGAAGGCAGCAAGATCAGAGGCACAGCCCAGGCACTGCCTCCCTCACCCCTAGGCCCATGAGGCCCCCACCTTCTGCAGGACAGACTCCCGTTGCTTCCTGGTCATGCCCGAGTGTATGCAAGCTGCCTTGAGACACGGTGGCAGGCCAGACACCTGCAAATGCAGGAGCAACGGCCGTCATAGGCCAGCCCGGCCCTGGCCCTTCCCCAGGTCATCCCAGAGCTGCTGCCATGTCCATCCTAGGCCCTCAGGGGAGAGGAGAACCAGGTCCTGGGTCCTAGGGCCAAGGGTTTAGAGCCACCTGTGGGCCTTGGCCCAGGAGCCCTGGAGCAGACAGACTCAGTGGGGAGGGCTCCCTTCCCAGCACAGCTCCTGTAGGGGTGGCCGTGGTGCCTGTGGAGCTGGGCTGCCTTCGACCTACTGCCAGGACTGGGACTGAGGCCACAGACACCTTGAAGCTCCCATGGGAGGGGGCGGTTAGGGGAGAAGCAGCAGTTGCCCTTGGGAGTCACAAGTGCTGGTTCTTGGCTGTGTACATGTGCCCAGGGCCCTGTGTGCACACCTGGTCGTCCATGAGTGACAGCAGGGGAGAGATGACCAACGTGAGGCAGGGGCTGCGCCGGGCATAGAGCAGCGCCGGGAGCTGGTAGCACAGGGACTTGCCGGCACCTGTAGGCAGCACCAGCAGCGTGGAGATGCCTGTGTGGGACGCGAGTCAGCAGCGGGGTTCTGCAGCCTGGCCTCAGCCCGGCCTCAGCCCCGGCAGCCACGCTCACCAGACAGGATCCGCATGACTGCACGCTCCTGCCCAGGACGGAAGGCTTGGTGTCCCAGCTGCTCCAGGGCCTGGAACACCTCAGCCGGCGTCTCTGCAGACACAGGTGTTGACCACCATGACTTAAGTCACACCAACCCCTCGGTAAAGGCTCTGGGCCAGCAGCTGATTGCTTACCTGCCAGCTGCCCTGAGGGCCCCAAGGAGTAGAGTGGCAGCATGGTGGAGGCCAGGCCGGGCACCCCAGGCACAGGTTGTGGTGCAGGAACCAGCGGCTCAGGGCCAGCAGGGTCTGTGTCTTCCTCACTTACTGGGGCAGGCAAGAGAAGGTGGAATGGGAGCTCCAAACAAAACAACCACTGGCCACAACCTTCTCTTCCCCCAAAGGGGTTGGCAGCAGGCAGTGCCCTTCTTCTGTGGTACTTCTTCTAAAGCGTAAAAGGTTGACACCCATCCTCGTCCTTGCCACCCTGCTTTGGGGGAGCCAGGGTAGGGCCTGGACCAGGGGCACCTGGAAGGTCTTTTGCTTGGAACAGAAGTGTCGCCCAAAAGAGTACCGTGCCCTCTCCACAGTGGTGGGCAGACCCACCCACCAGGGCAGATGTCTCACCTGGCTGAGGACACTGGGGTGCCCAGTGATCAAACTGTTCATTCAGGAAACAAGACTCCTTGATCGTGACTGTGGCACCACCACCCCCAAAACACTCCCCTTTCTTCCGCCACTTCTGCTTCCATGCCTGAAGGGTGCCCACATAGGAGGGTCACTGGGTGGGACATGCAGGGGTGCTGAGGGGAGGGAAAGGGAGGGCCTGTCCCAGTTCATCGCCGTCTTACCTGCTTGCGGAGGAGCCTGCCACGGAGTGCCCGGCCCTGCACGTAGCGTTTCTGCTTCATGTTGAGCCGTACGTAATTGCCCCTGTCATGGCGGGCCAGCCTAGAGATGTGCAAGTGGGCTGTGCCCTCAGCCTTCCCCGCCCTAGCTTGACTGGAGGTGCTGCATCTGTGGTACCTGGGGGTCGACAAACTGCTGCAGGGCTGAGGTGGCTGTGCCTGTACAGGTTCCCCTGGAGGGTCTTCCTCAAGTGCGACAGCCCCAGCCCCCTCCGATGGGGGTCCAGCCTGGCTGCTCTGCTGCTGGACCTGTGCGGGGCTTCCCCAGAGCTCCTTGTTCCGTCTCTGCTTCTTGCCTCGACTGCTGCTGGGCTGGGGGCTCCCTGCACGGATGCTGACTTCTTGGAGGGCTGAAGCCTCTGGGTCCGGGGAGCCAGCACCAGGACCAAGGACAGCTGACTCACCCGGGATCAGAAGCTGTGATTCCTCTGAGCCTAGGCCAGGCCTGCAGGCTTTTGGGGCCCCCAGAAAGTCTGGGATCTCACTGTGACATCGCTGTAACCAGTCAAGATCTAGGGAGGCCAGCTGCTGGCTCAGGGATGCCTGCAGGTGCTGCAGCTGGCCTGGCCTTGACTGGGGCCCAGGGGGCTGTGGAGGCTCATCACTGACTTTTTCTGCAAAGGTGGGGACAGGCCCTGTGCCTGGGGGATTTGGGGTGGGCGTCTTGGATGAGGATCTTCCTAGAGGCCAGGGTCTGCGGCCTAGGGCTGGTCCGGCCTGGGAAGGGAACAGAATGGCAGCAGAAACTCAGGCCCCTGGGCTTCTGTAGACTCTGAAACCTGCCTGAGTTCCCACCTTCAATCGTAGGGCAGGCTAATTAGCACAAGGCTGGCCTAGAAAGGGAGTTAAGGGCGAAGGCCCCGAGAAACTCTGTGGAGACTCGCGCCCTGGTTGGCACAGGAGCCTGTGCCTGTGTGGAAAGAGTGACAAGAAAGAACCCCGGGCCAGAAGCACCTCTGGACCTAGTGTGGACTCACTGCTTGCTAACTCCTCACCTGCAGGGTGCCTTTCAGGTTGGCCTTGAGCCGCTGCCCGTAGTCCGGCACCGACCCCTGGCAGCTCCGCCCTGGCGTATGTTGTGGACTGTGGGTTGCAGCCCGATTCAGGTGGGGCCCCCAGCAGTGGGACTCTGGTGCCTGCAGGAGACAGTAGGGGCGCAGGCCAGAAAAAGGCTGGTGTGGAAGCAGAGGCGCTCCCACCCACCCCTCTCACACCTGGAGCGAGGCCCGGCCCGTCTTCACTTTGCTCAGTTCCCCTCCCAAGTTCTGTGCCCCACGGAGGCCTGGCCGCGACTCCGTGGCTCCTGCCACTCCGCCAAACAGGGAAGTGGGAGGAGGCTGGGGTGGCGGGGCCTGGATACCTCTTCGACGGCCACGGGGAG
>NW_012101565.1:2185646-2191780 GCF_000951045.1 Mandrillus leucophaeus
CGTTCCCCGTGGCCGGCGGGAGGGGCGGGGGCGTCGCACGGAGGTGCCTGCCTCCCTTGGTGGCCAGGCCGTCTGCTTTCGTGTCCTCCCGTGACAGGTGCTCGGTTGGTCTGTCCTGTCAGAGCGAGGTATGACCGTTGAGATCTCAGAATGAGACCGAGGGTTGGTGTCTGGGACTTTTCAGGAAGCGGTTCCTTAAGGACTTATTTGTACGTGCGAAAGTCGGCAAAAACAAGGGCCCTGGGGCCAGAGTGTCCTCCCCAGACCCCTTCCCTGACTTGTCACTCAGGCTGTGACCTTGGGCCAGGCCTAGGCCTTCATTTTCTAATCTGTCACAGGGAGATGGCTGCGATTTAGTTTTGAGGATGCTGCAGTCAGCAGCAGGGCTGGCACCCTGTGTCACAGGTACCTTGTGGCCTTGGGAGTGTTCGCGCGCATCTCTGCAGCTTGGGTGCTGCTTAGGCAGCTTTGTTTGCCTTGTCTGAGCAATCTGTAACCTTGCACCTTCCGAATCCCACGTACTTAAGACTTGTTCTTTCCACAGTGGCTCTCCAGGGAAGAGGGAGAGGTTTTAGGCCACTGGTAAGAGCCACCAAAGGTGAAGGTTGCTTTCTTTCAGGGGTCTCCGTGCTTGGTGACACTCTGGAGAATAGTTTTTTTGTGGGGGGCTTATATTGAAGGCTTGGATTTCATAGGCTACATCATCTGGACTCAGTGTTCCCTAGGTCTCGGTCTTTTCAACCTGCCCTGTTGCTTATGAAGCTGCATCTGTGCTTCCAGCTCTTTGTTGTTTTGTGGAGTCCCAGGGTAGCCCTGGAGAGCCTCTGTGAGGAGAGGGGAGGGAAACGTGATTTGGCTGCTTGACTCCTTGGAGTGTTCCGTCAACGTTAATGCTGATGAAGGTTGGTGGGGAGAGGCCTGGACTTTATTCAGGTTTCGAAGAAGGTTTTGTGAAGCAGCTTTGTAATTTGGGAGGCCTGAGGTACCCATGGGGGGCCCTGCAAGGCAACAGGCATCTGTCAAAAGAACACCCAAGCAAGCGAGTTGTCGACAATGTCACACTGCTTGACACTTGGTTTCCCTAAAGAGTCCTGTGCCTCTGGAGGGCTGGGGCTGAGTTGTGACCTTGTCTGCCAGTTCACTGCACCTAGCCCAGCGCTAGGCATCTAATAGGTGCTTGTCTGTGCCGTGGTCTCTGCTAACTGCTGACTTTGTTTCAGGCGCTATGCTGGGCCTTCCTACCACCTGTGTGTGGCTTGGTAGTGGCCTAGGGTCTCTCCTCCCTGCTGAAGTCCCTCTCCTGCAGGTGGCCGTCTGCCCGGCCCAGCGCCATGCACACGCTTGTGTTCTTGAGCACGCGGCAGGTGCTGCAGTGCCAGCCAGCTGCCTGCCAGGCCCTGCCCCTGCTGCCACGCGAACTCTTCCCCCTGCTGTTCAAGGTGGCCTTCATGGACAAGAAGACAGTGGTACTGCGTGAGTTGGTACACACATGGCCCTTCCCGCTGCTCAGTTTCCAGCAGCTGCTACAGGAGTGTGCCCACTGCAGCCGTGCTCTCCTGCAGGAGCGGCCTAGCACTGAGAGCATGCAAGCCGTTATCCTGGGGCTGACTGCCCGGCTCCACACCCCAGAGCCTGGGGCCAGCACACAGCCCCTCTGCAGGTATGGACTTATCTGAAGGGTTGTCAGGCTAGGGGTGTGTAAGTGGGTCCCCTGAGAAGGTTCTAGGCTTGGGTGGTAAGGTTAGCAAGAGCTCATACAGGAGCAGGCGTGTTGCTCCTGTCCCAAGCTGGCTGGGAGGGGGTATGGGCCCTGCCCCTCGACCCCTTCCTCAGATCATTCCTACTCCCAGGAAGCATGTGCTGCGGGTGCTGGACATGACAGGCCTCTTGGATGATGGTGTGGAACAGGATCCTGGCACCATGAGCATGTGGGACTGTACTGCTGCCGTGGCTCGCACATGCATCGCCCAGCAGCAGGGGAGCGCCACAGAGCCTGGGCCAGCCCCCATCCCCGTGGAGGTGCGTGTGGACCTGCGGGTGAACCGGGCCTCCTATGCCTTCCTGCGGGAGGCACTCCGAAGCAGCGTGGGCAGCCCACTGCGGCTCTGCTGCCGGGACCTGCGAGCTGAGGACCTGCCCATGCGCAACACTGTGGCCCTGCTGCAGCTTCTGGATGCAGGCTGCCTGCGCCGCGTGGACCTGCGCTTCAACAACCTGGGCCTACGTGGCCTGTCTGTAATCATCCCACACGTGGCTCGCTTCCAGCACCTGGCCAGCCTGCGGCTCCACTATGTGCATGGGGATTCAAGGCAGCCCTCCGTGGATGGCGAGGACAACTTCCGCTACTTCCTTGCCCAGATGGGCCGCTTCACCTGTCTGCGCGAGCTCAGCATGGGCTCCTCTCTCCTTTCAGGGAGGCTGGACCAGCTGCTCAGGTGAGCGGGCCCCACCACTGCCCTGCCCCTCCCTTCTGTAGGGACCCTCCCTGGCTCTGCCTGTCTGTGACCCCTGTGTCCCCTGTAGCACCCTGCAGAGCCCCCTGGAGAGCCTGGAGTTGGCCTTCTGTGCTCTGTTGCCTGAGGACCTGCGCTTCCTGGCACAGAGCCCCCATGCTGCCCACCTCAAGAAGTTGGACCTGAGTGGTAACGACCTGTCTGGCAGCCAGCTGGCACCCTTCCAGGGTCTGCTGCAGGCATCAGCAGCCACACTGCTGCATCTGGAGCTGACTGAGTGCCAGCTTGCAGACACCCAGCTGTTGGCCACACTACCCATCCTGACTCGGTGCACCAGTCTCCGGTACCTTGGTCTCTATGGCAACCCACTGTCCATGGCGGGCCTCAAGGAGCTGTTGCGGGACTCAGTGGCGCAGGCTGAGCTGCGTACTGTGGTGCACCCCTTCCCTGTGGACTGCTATGAGGGCTTGCCCTGGCCGCCGCCTGCCTCTGTCCTGCTGGAGGCCTCTATCAATGAGGAGAAGTTTGCCCGCGTAGAAGCAGAGTTGCATCAGCTGCTTTTAGCCTCAGGCCGTGCCCATGTGCTCTGGACCACGGACATCTACGGGCGACTGGCTGCAGACTACTTCAGCCTATGATGAAGTAGCTCTGGGTGAGACACAGGCTGTCCTGCAGTCTCTTTAGGTAGGCAGGGCCTTTGCTGGGACCCTGGTGGAGGCCTGTCACAAAAGCACTGGTTTCTGGTTTCCTGCTGGGTCCACCTTGCTTCTGGGCACACCTCGAGCCTCCCCTGCTTTCTGCAGTGCCCCACGCGGTTTTCCCTGCACTTGTTCCATGATTGGCTGACCATCTGTGGGCCCCAGGGCTGGATGTCAGGCCTCCATTGCCCTGCTCAGTTTGGCTGCATTTGGCTGCCCTCTGGGGTCCTGGTCCTTTGTGCAAATGCTTTGGGATCCCACTTGTGAGTTGAGAGAGATGATGGCCTCTCTGAGCCTTTCCCATCCCTTTACTGAGAGCTCAGTGCTCTGGGGTTGAAGTTGGACAGAGGCTGCTTCAGGGAGGCTGGGGTCCCCAGGCACTCGTGCCTCTTAACGTGTTCCCTGCCCTGCCACCCAGCCACCCCACTGGGCTGGGCTCGGGCTGGAGGGGGTCATCAAGGTACAAATGTGCCTGGAAATTGAATTTATGGCTCTTTTTTTTTCTGTCCACATTGGTCAGCCTTATCCTTATCTCTGCTGTCACCATCCCCAACATGGCCACTGGGCAACAACTGCCATCCAGCCTGCCCGCAGGGTGGCCCCGTCTGCACTGCTGGCCAGTCTTTGCTCTTCCCACCTTTCGGAGGCCCAAGATCCTACCGTGGCCGGCCAGGGCCAGCGAGGGACCCCCTGCAGAGCTGGAGGTTGGGGTGATGGCTTTTTGGAAGAACTTCAAGGGAGGTGTTGGGGCCTCCCTGGCCACCTTCCATTGCTACCCCAGGATTCCCGAGTGCAACGCTCCCGGTGCGCGTCCCACAGACGGCTCACCGCACCCTGCGCGGCTTCCACCTTTACTGACCGAGCATGTGCGCGGCCGCGCCGGCCAATCCCCGGCGCCCACGTCATCTGCCCGCGCCCGCCGCCCTAGCAATGGATCTCGTAGGCGACTGGCGGGGGCACGCGGAGTCCCGGCCCCGCCCCCTCTGCTGGTCCGCAGTCTGCTGGCGCCTCTGCCGGACCCTCGGCGAAGAGTGGCTTGGAGCGGTTGATAACGAACATCTCGTGTCCGCGCTCGTCGCGGAGCTCCTCTAGCTGTGCGAACGTGCAGGGGCCGTCCGAGTAGTCGTTGACGAACAGCGCGCCCTCCCCCGGTGGCCCCCGCGCCTTTTTTCGCCTGCGGCGCCGGCGACAGATCATGGCGACCAGGAGCAGCGCCGTGAGCGCCAGCAGCGCGATGGCCGCCGCAATGGCCGTCTGCGTGGCCAGGCCCAGGGCGCGGAAGGCCATGCTTCCCGCCTCGGGCCGGGGCTCGCGACCAGCGGGGCGGGCGCCCGGAGGTGGCGGTTGCGCGGGCTGCTGCGGCTGCTGTCGGGACGCGTTGACCAGGAGTCGGAAGGGCACGCGGGCAGCGCCACCAGCATTGGAGGCCTCGCACTCGTACTTGCCGGCATGGGCCAGCGTGATGTTGCTGAGGAAGAGCATGCCGCTGCCCGTGTCGGATGCCGAGTGTCCGCCCAGGCCCGGCGCCCCGCCTTCTAGCTGGGCCTGGGCTTGCGGCCGGCCCTCGCGAGGCTGGGGCACCTTTCTCCAGGTCACCAATGGCTGCGGGTAGCCGGAGGCTTGGCAGGCAACCCGCAGGTCCTCACCCAGGTTGGCTGTGAGCTCCAGCGGCTGCACGTGGACAGAGGGCGGAATGCAGATGAGGCTGCTGTGGGATACGTCCAGGAGACTCTGGAGCGCCAGGCGCGGGGGCTCTGCACACATAATCTTCCTGTCCCTGGAGGTGAGCAGCCGCTGGCCGCCCTCCTTGATCCAGGCACCCAGCCAGTGCAGGGCGCAGTCACAGCGCCATGGGTTCTCTGTGGGAGAGCAGCATCAGGCAGGTGGCTTGAGGATGGTGCTACAACACAGCCTGTGCAGTTGGGGTTCTGCGGGCCAGGGCAGGGGCCTCTTTCCCACCTACCACAGCCTTTTCACACGGAGTCCAAGGCCCCTGCCACCCCTTCCTTCACCCCAAGCTCCTTGGGGCGGCAGCAGCCCTTCACCCCCGCCCCCCTCCGCTTTAGCTCTGTGATGCCTGTTACAGATCACTTCTGCGTCAGTCTCTGAGAAAGCACCTGCTCCTCAAATCTTCCTGCAACAAGTGCCACTGTTTTTAGGAACCTGGGCTTCCACATAGGCATCTCACCAGCACTGAAACCTTACAAGTCCTCTCAGCCTTGTCTTTGGATGTCCTCTCGGGAATGTCCCCAGTCCTGATCAGCTGTCTCTCTCCTTTGCAATTTTTGCCTCCCCTCTGAGGGCCTAAAAGTGTACAGAATCCTCAACTCTGTTAAGTCACCCTGTGGGGTTCCTGTCTTGTCTTCCTCAGGCAGGGTGCCTGAGCTGTATCCCCCAACACGCCCATTCCCGCAGCCCTCCACTGTGGCTGCAGGCGGTGGTGCCGCCCTCCAGACTGCTGCCCAGTTGCCTGCTATCAAAGCCCCTCCACACATGAGCCTGTTCCCTACTGCCACCACCTGGCCAAGACAGAGACACTTTCCGAGGAAGAGGTACCTGTGAGGCGCAGGACTTGCAGACTGGCCAGGGGCTGCAGCGCCTCTCGGCTGATGGTACCCAGCTGGTTCCTGCTGAGGTCCAGCAGTGCTAGGGAGGACAGCCCCGCTAGAGCCTGGTCCTCCAGCAGCTCAATGCTGTTTTCTTGCAGGTGAAGCTCCTGCAGTCGCTGAAGTAGGGACAGCAGATCGTGAGGAAAAAGGGCGCCGAGGTTGGGGGCATGCCCCCCCCTTCTTACCAAGCTACACTACGTTGCCTTTTCTAACTACTCCTGCCCTACAGGGCGAGCGGCCATAATGGAGTCTCCCGCCCCTTCAGACCCCAGGCGCTCACCGGCAGGTGCAAGAAGGTGAAATCCAGCAGCCGCGCCAGCTGGTTGCCCGCCAGGTAGAGCACGCGCAGCTGGGCCAGGCCTGCGAAGGCGCCG
>NW_012101565.1:2192230-2194275 GCF_000951045.1 Mandrillus leucophaeus
AGCAGCAGCGCGGGGGCCCCCGGGGCCATCTCCCGAGGCCCAGCTCCTCACCGGCCCTTCCGCGGTTCAGCCGCGGACGCGTGCCCTCCTGAAACACAGGTTGGCAGGCCAGTCTCGGCAGTCGAGAGCCAGCCAATAGATGGAATGGAGGCCTGCACCTGCGTCTAACTTTTGACGCTATAAATCGGTTCAAGAAACGAATAAAACGTTCGGTTTTCTCCTTTGACAAAAACATTTTCTTAAAGCTCTGGGGTATCAGGTTCGAATTTAGAATTCCTGGTGTCCTCTTCACAGGATGTGACCATGTAGGGAGAGCCACCCAACCCTGTCACCTTCCCTTCCTCCTCCACCCATGCCCAGCAGGTCAGGAGCTTCCTGCTCAGGACATGGATGTGTGTCGCTTGCTGCCCCCGACTCTACCCCCAGGCAAGTGGTTGCTGTTTGGTTCTACAGTGCAAGAAGCTGGAAGTACAGGGTATGGGCTTGGGAACTTTGCTTAGGTGACAAAGCCTGGGGCCCCATTACCCAAGCATAGCTAGGAAGGGGAGAACAGGCCCTGGGCAGACACACCTCCTTGTCATCCTGTGGGGGCCCGGGCAGAGCTGGCTTCAGAGGAGCTACGAGCCCCAGGGAATTCAAGGCACAGCTTTGTCCAGCACCTGCTCCTGGCCTAGGGGTGGGACCAGCTTAACTAGAATTGGGTCTTTTTCTCAGGTAACCTGTCAGAGAATTGGGGGATGAGAAAAATGGGAAAGTCGGCTCAGGAGCCATGGGTCTGTGCTTCCCATGCTGGCCCCCAGAAAGGTGTCCTGTCTTTGGGGATAGATGGGGCCCTGGGAAAGCTGGGGTGGGATGGGGCGGGGGCCTTGGGCCACCAATTGGGTTTCTGGTGTGGCTTCCCAAATGGGCTCTGGGAGCAGTGTGACCTCTGAAATCAGCAAGGAGCAGGGAGTTTGCTGGGGGACCATATGCATGTACTTATCTTAAAGAAATGGGAAGGCTGGGGTCTGGTTTCAGGAACAAGGAGCCCAGTTTTAAAAGCAGGGATCTGGACTAAGCCAGCCAGCCTACCCGAAGCCAGGGAAGACAGGGCTGCAGGTGTCCTGTCTCCCAGCCTCATCTGGCAGGCCTCCCCAAACATTTGCCTGTCCACCAGCTCTTCCTCTTTGCCGAGTCATGTGGAAAGGGACGGGACCAAGTGGCCTTGGTGTTTGTTTAAATCTTGCCCTAAATTGTAAGTCATATGATTATTTAAAGTCACTAGAGATAAATAAGCACAGCAATAAAGTTTTAATGGATAGCTCTGGCCCAGGCGGAGGCAGTTCCCAGATGTCTCAAGATGCGTGTGAACCCCAAGAAGTTGGGGGCATTATCTGGGCCCCTGGGATCCATTCCCTGGGTAAAAAGGGTTGGTACGTGGCTCCAGGCCTGGCCCAGTCAGCCTCCAGCAGGAAGGCTTCTCAAGTGGAGAAGGTTCTTGGCCTCAGATCTCAGGGCGCTGCTGCTCACGCTGCCCCCCCTAGATGCAGATTGGTGTAGAAAGGCCTGCCAGAGCAGGGATGAGGGCCCCAGGCTGGAAGAAGCCTAGAAATCCTTTTACCAGAGGACACCCCCTAATCCGCTGGGCAGGGGCGGGGTGTCACACGCAGGATTCCGCGACGACTGTAACTGCCTCCTGGGCGCCCCTCTGTGTGGGAGGCGGGGAGGGAAGAGGATGGAACGCCCTGTGCCGCCTAGGGCACAGTGCGAGGCCCAAGCTGGTCTCCGGGCGGCCCTTGCGCACCTCTGCAGCACTGCGACCCGGTGCCTGTATTCCCCACGGTCTCCTCTGCTACCCACGAGCGCCGGTCTCAGGGAGACCTTTTCGGCCGGGCTCAGGGAGGGCGTGGCCTCCGCGTTGCCCATCCCCCTCCAAGACCCACGCCCTTCTCGGAGCGCACCAGGGTCAGAGCCAGGGTGGTCCCCGACCCCCCAGTCTCCCCACGCCTGGTGACCCTGGGCCGGGCGTCCTCTCACCTGACGCTCCCGCGGCGAGCGGCTCCCCC
>NW_012101565.1:2195020-2195968 GCF_000951045.1 Mandrillus leucophaeus
CGCGGAGGCCTGTGGTCCGCGGTCAGCAGGTGCGTGAAGACCACCGGCCGGTCCTCGCAGCGCAGGAAGTTGCGCTCTCTGCCGCAGGGCGAGAGGAAGGGGAAGGCGGCCTCGTAGCGCCCGCTGCGGTTGGGTCTCAGGCGGGAGAAGAAGGTGACCAGGAACTGCGGGTCTAGGGGATGAAGGGCGCGGATGCTCAGCGCGCTGGGCTCCCAAGGCTGCCGGGCCCAGGACCACACCGAAGGCAGGCGCCGGCGGCAAGAGGTTCGCCTGGCCTCACTCAGCGGGGCTCCTGAGCGCAGGACGCCCACTCCTTGGTGCGCTGGGCCCATCGGCAGAGTCGGGAGCCCATCTGGGGCTGCCCGAAGGGAGAAAGAAAGGGCTGAGGAGGAAGGCACAACATTACCTTTGAAGCAGGTGATGAAATTCTTCATTTTGGAATCATCCAGGAAAAGCTGCAAACAGAGGGCCGGGCCATGATGAGTCCCAGCGTGCAGGGGGAGGCTGGGAAGCTCGGGAGGTCCTGAACCGGCCCGAGCCCACTTTTCCTGCTTGTCTGTGCACACCGAATGCACGGAGGCTCGTGGAAGGTAAACCTGGGGGCCCTGCCGACTTCTCCGCATCTATGCGCACTTCTGCTCCCTGGTCAGTCAAGTCTTTCCTGCACGTTTTCCCTCTTTTCAAGTTAGTAATCAGTTGTGTCACCTCCTCCGCGGAGACTACCTGGCTTGCTGCCTCCCGGACACGCCGCTGCCTTTGACAGGGCTTCCAAAAAAATGCGGGGCGGCCCAGGTGTCTCCCTGGCAGCGGCGAGAAGTCAGCGCCAGGGCTGGGGGCTTGCAGGGCAAAGTCCGGAGCTGCACGACGCAGCAGGGACGCGGCCTGTGTAGGAGCCTCAGCCGGACCAACCCAGCTCCCGTCTTTCCAGCGCGCGCTCCTCCAGCTCTG
>NW_012101565.1:2196651-2205007 GCF_000951045.1 Mandrillus leucophaeus
CTTCCGAGCGGCGTACCCAGCCCCGCCCCTTCCGGTCGGCCCCGCGTCTCTTCCCGCCCCCGGCCGCGCCCACAAGGAACAGGAGACGGCGCAGGGTCCATGTGCACTTTATTCACTCGCGTCGTCGCCTCTCGGGTCCATGCGTCTGGGCGAGCGCCTGAGCCGGGCGGGACCGCAAAGGCCCCGGGGCCACCCGACTGAGGACGCCGCCCGGGCCTCGGCAGGGCTGGGCCTTTTGTTTTTAATAAATAAAAACGGAACTCTAAAAAATATATATATAAAAACTGGGGAGAAATTAAGTTTTACAACAATTGGAACTCAAAATTCCCAAAATGGAAAATGTACAAACTCGGTCCCCCAGCAGCTCTGGCCTCGAGAACAGGCAGTCCCGGGCGCGGCGTCTTCACGCTCGTCAGCTGCAGGTCGGGGACGGGGATGGGGTAGAGCTTGGTTTTTGGTCAGAAGCCAAGAAAAAAGATCGGAGAAGAAAAGAAGGAATGACCTCAACTTCCTCTGCACGGAGGACAGGGACGGCTCAGAGATAAATAGCATTTAGGTTAAAACTATGTCATTAGCAAATTTAGTTCTTATATCTTTCCCTCTATTTATATCTCTATACACAGGTGGGCTGCGATGCAGGATAGATTCTGGATTTATAGTTACACGAAGAAAAAATACTCTCGCCCCTCCCCCACCCTGCCCCCAGAATGCCTGCCCAGCCCTGCCCCCTACCCCAGAGGACTTTGGTTTGGGGGCCCCCACCCCACCCACCGAGAGCCTGCCAGACCCCGGGCCCACTGCCCTGGAGCCCCCAAACTCCTGAGCAGTCACCAGCTGGGGACCACGGGCCGAGGAAGGGAGAGGCGGCGGGACAGGTCGGGAAGCTCCCCCGGGGCTGGGAAGAGCTGCAGGTCAGGACAAGGACCGGAGGAAGGGAAGGAGACGGGGGCGGCTGGGCAAGGCCCAGGCCAGGACGCGCAGGAGCCACGGGGAGGCAGCCCGGCCCCACGGAGGGCAGTGTCGCTCGGCTCCAGGACACTGAAGGCACTGAAGGCACTTTCTCGGAGCTGACCTGGGGCCAGCGGAGGGCGAGGCGGTGCCCGCGGGAACTGGCCGTGAGGTGGGGGGCCAGAGGCGCCCTCCCAGCCGCTGCTCTGCCCTGGCTGCACCCTCAGACCAGGCAGAAGACGTGGGGAGCGCCGGGGCCAGGGGCCTGGGGGAGGGGAGGGGGTTGCAGGGCTGGGCCGGGCGATTCTGGCCCCTCTGCCGGGAGAGCGAGTGCGGGGTTCGGCCTGGCTCAGGGCGGCAGGACGTCCCTCCTGTCCCCGGGCGCCCCCACTACAGCACACCCTCCATGAAGCTGGTGTCCAGGTGCTGGATGAGCACGCGCAGGAAGGACATCTCCTTGCGGGTGTTCTCGAAGATAACGCGCGGGTCGTCGGACTGGCAGCGCAGGCAGTTGGGCGCCATCACCATGGCCAGGTTGCTTACATCCATCTTGGTGACCGCGACGTTGGCCGGCTGCACGAAGACCTGGAGGAGGAGCGAGGGTGGGCGCGGAGGGGCGGGGGCGGGGCGGGGAGGGGGAAGCGGCGGGGACCCCCGCGGAGGGAAGTACCTGCAGGAAGCGGATGAGGTAGCAGAGCACCATGCGGTTGATGCGGGGCAGCGCGTGCACCACGGCCACCGCCGCCTCGGGGCTGTCGTAGTGCGCGATGCACTGCTCGTAGAACTCGTGCGGGATCAGGGGCTCCTCCAGCTCCCGGTACCACAGCTTCAGCAGGGATGCTGGGGACACAGCACCGGGCTTAGCGGGCCTGCTCGGCGGGCACCCCTGGACCAAGTGGGGTTCTGTGGCGGACACGAGGGGTGCTGTGGGTGACAGGCTGGGAGGGCCGGCCCGTTCTGGACAGGGCCCATCTGACCCGGCTGGGCCCGCACCCCAGAGGGCCTTTCAGCTCCTAGGGGCCTGAACTTGATCCTGGAGGCATGGGGGTCACGCCAGCAGAGACGTGCGAAAAAGGGTTTTTCTCAGGAGTCTGTGCAGCTGCCCTGAGGGGTGTCTGCACAGCAGGCATGGCGGAAGGGCACAGGGCAGAGAGCAGCAGGTTTGGAGTGGGCTGCATTGCACAGGCAGGCCTCGGGGTGCCCCGCAGACACCTGGGGAGACTGTGCAATGGGCAGGAGGGAGGATGTGCTGGAAGTGACTGGGAAGCCATCATATCACTGGGCAGGAGGCACGATCAGGGTGGACTCCAGAGGTGGAGACAGGGACCCCTTAGCCACAGCCTGAGCCAGGCCTGCTTTGCTGCAGTGTGGAGGACTCACCAGGGACGTGGGGGTCTTCCAGGCCTGTGGGCACCTTCCACTGGTCCACCTGCAGCTTCAGAGCATTCACCTCGTCAATGTCCCCAGGGACCCTGCAGGGCACAGGGCAGGTCTCAGGCAACAGGAGCCTGCGCTGCGGCTTCATGATTCCGCCTGGACACTCCCTTTGGTCGGCCCCTGCTGACCCCTGGAGGGAGCAAAACCTCAGGACCCCCTGCCACCCCAGTTGGCCTCTTTCCCACGAACATGGGTGGATGGCACTCTTCAGGATTCCTGCCCCACACACCTGGGTCCGAGTGTGGTGTTTCCCCAGGCCACCGTCCCTCCCTGGACCCCTGCTGGTTCCCTGTGTGGATGCCCTCACCAAAGGGCCACTGGGGCTCAACCTGCAAGCCTCAGTTTCCCCAGCTGCCCTCCTGGGGCCTAGGTACCCCTTGCCCTGACAAGTGAGTCACGGGAGTGGGTGGCACCCTGTGCCATCCCTGTTCACAGACGAGGGCTGCCTGTCATCTGAGCCTGTCATCTGAGCCTTACACCCTGGGCTGCCCATGGCTGGTGTCCAAGCACGCTCTGGCCACCGCCGGTGGCCATCTGCGGGACGCCCTCCCTGGCTGGCTGTGCTTCCTCTACAGAATGGGTCCTGTCCTCTTTCCTGGCCTGCACACACTCGGGGTCAGCTTCCACACCGTGGCCCCAGCCTTCCATCTGCTCTCAGGTAGGGGTGGGGAAGCAGCCCAGCAGGCCTGAGGCTTAATGGCCCCTACATGCCAAAGATGCATGGTGGACACACAGCTGTGGCCCCCACACCCGGCGCCCGGGGTTGCCGTGGCACCTGAAGATGCCCTCTGTCTGGTCACCGTTGAGTGCCAGCACCTCCTCAGAGAGCCGTGTCTGCACCCAAGGCAGCTGGCGCTCAGGGTAGCGCTCCCTCTGCATGCCCATGACCTCCTGCAGTGCGCTGCCAAACATGGACGGGCTGAACACGGCGTTCTTGGCGTGCCGGATCTCCTCCACGTTGGGCTTCTTCAGCCCCTGTGAAGACAGGCTCTGTCCTGGTCTGGCCTGGCCGTCCTGCTTCCAGCCCTCCTCGCCCCCAAACCCTAACTCCTCCTGGGCTGCCCCTGGCTCTGCCTGCCCTCCTCTCATCCCTGTGAACTCCTGGCTCCAACTAGAGCTACGGACAAGCCCAGCTCCCCAGCCGGAGTCACTGTCTACAGCACCAGTTCGCAGGGTCCCTTGGGAAGGTGGGAGTGTCCCTTGGGCCGGCCAGGGCTGTCAGGGAGCATAGCACAGGCCAAGCTGGCTGAGCTGGGGTGAAACTTCCAGAAGTCTGTGGCAGGGCTGAGAGCCCTGGGGAGGGGTGTGATGGGAGCAGTGCATCAGAGAGAACAGGATGTGGGGAAGGGGCCAGGCTCTTGGGACAGGTACAGGGAATGAGGTCCTGTGGCGCGGTCTGACTGAAGCCCTTTGCCTGCCTTGCTCCTGAGCTGGGAGTCTGGGCCTGGGAAGAGCCCCTGGGGGAGGGTACAGGTCAGAACATGGGGTCGGCCTGGCGCACCCCACCACTCACCTAGGTGGGCTCTGTGTGGCACCCTCTGCACTTCTGCCCCACACCAAACTGCAGGCGGGGCTCCTGGGGCTGTCCACCAAGGGTCTCTGTGTCCCCGCCTGCCCTCCCCGGTCCCCCAGGTGCACCCGTACCTTCTTGGCCCCGGTCAAGGCTGCCTTCTGCAGCTTGTGGTAACAGTACTTGGCATATGTGCTTATCGCCACCCCTGGAAAGAAATGGGACCCGATCAACCTGGTGTGGATGTGTGGGTGTGGGGCCAGAAGAGGGGTGAACAGACGCAGGTCCTTCAAGGGCCCTGGGGGGCGGGGCTGGCCGGGCCCCAGCCACCCCCTGCCCAGCGCAGCAGGTCCTCACTCAGGCAGTGTCCTTTAGAGCACAGACCCAAGGACCACTTGCCCACCTGCGGAGGGACAGGCTGGGGAGGAACCCCTGTGGCAGCTCCACCCGCCCTCCCACGGCCCCACAGGAACAGGAAGGCAAGGACCTGGGTCCGAGGGCCTCTAGACCCCACTGCTCCCTCCCTGGGGCCTGACCCAGGCAGCTGTCCAGGTACTTGACTCTTCTCTGCTTCAGGCCCCTCCCTGGCTTTTGGGCTCTGGGCAGGAGCCCCTGGAGGAGTCATTTCCACCTACCCAGCACCCACAGCCAGTGCTGGGGGAGGCAGACACTGAGCCATCTGAATAGCAAGCCCAGCTCTGCTGCAGCCCTGGGCTTGAAGTACCACCTTTGGGCTCTTCTGAAGGACTAAGGTGGCAATGAGAAGGCCCAGTCTTTCCCAAGGGAGGGGCTTTCTAAAACTCAGCCCTGACAGCAGGGTCCCTGGGGGGAGGGGCAGTGTGCCTGAGTCAGCACCTGGGGAGGGACTCAGGGACCTCAGCCTGGGGAGTCTCCAGACACAGGGCCCAGGGGAAAGCGCCAGAGGGGAGAGGATTCCCAGGCTGGGTCTGGAAGGCGCAGCACCTTCCTGCTCCAGGTCGGGAAGAAGCAGATGAGAGAACATGCCAAGAGAAGCCGTCTGGGACCAGGGGAGCCATGGACCTTGGACAGCTGGACAGGACCCTGTGCTTCTGGACATGAGACCTGCCCCAGCACCCAGAGCCTACCGCCTGCCAGGGTGAGGGGGGCCTCTGGATCCTGACCCCCAATCGGAACGTCTTTGTCTTCTTTGAAGGAGCAGTTTCTAGTGGACAGCTGAGGACGCGGGGTCCTTGGACCAGGTTCAAAAAGCACACACGTCTTGAGTCCATCTCTAATTGCCACAGAAGAGTGACATGTGACTGCTAACAAGACTCTTTTTTAGAGTAACCAAAATGAATTTTTTTTTCATAGATGTTTAGGTCCTAGGAAATCTGTCATGGTCCTTGGGGCCGCAGGTCCTGGCAGAGGATCTGGCCCCAGCCTCCAGCGTGTGGGACCAACCGTCTGGGCAGGCTATGAGGTACCCTCGTTTTTCTAGAAGGGATGGTGCCCACACACACTGGACCCAGGCTTCAGAGCCCCAGGAAGGCGGCAGAAACCCAGGGCCTCAGCTCAGCAGTTGGGACAGAGAGTCACTAGGCCAGGGGGCCTGGGGCAGACGGCAGGGCCTGGCCTCCTGCTTGCTGTCCCTGCGGGAAGACAGGCCCTGATCTCCTGTCCCCTGGCCCCTGGTGGGACAAACACCCAGCCCCAGCCTGCTTGGGACCAGGACACCCTCCAACAGTCTGCGACTGGGATACACTGGGGCCACCGCTTCTCAGCTGATGGTGAGCATGATGCAATCTCTCTGTGCCTCAGTTTACTCCTCTGTAGGATGGGGACCGTGACAACGCCTGTCTCATGCAGTGCTCAGCAGGCAGCTGCCGGCGTCACGAGTGTACTGGGTAGGCCAGGGACTGAGGCCACACTGCCCCACCTGCAGCTTCACTCGGGGTGAGGCGGCCTGTGCCCTAAGGTCTAGAAAGCTGGCGATGACTGCTGCTCACGCTGCATCGGCACAGGGCCAGGCACCAAGGTGTCTGCTGACCTGTGGTGTTAGAGTGGGCAGTGCCCATGGCCAGCCCAGGGAGACCCTCACCTGTGTGGGGTGCTCTGCTCTGAGCCCACTGCCCTGATCTGGCCTTGCCTGACCTCAGCCCTCATCACCATCCCCCTCCGGCTGCAGGCAAGCCCACGTGGGATGGCTGCCCATGGAGGGACCAACAGCAGCAGCTCTCCTAAGGTCTGTGCTGCTCTGCTCGGTGGCCAGGCCTGCCCTGGGGACCTTAGAGCTACAGGACCAGGTCACAGGTCTCCCAGGTCGCCAGGTGTGGCCAGGGCCTCCTGGTGTTGACCCTGCTCGCCACCTGACACACTCTGGGCTGCAATGTTCCACTGGGCTCCACTCCAGGCACAGGGGAGTCTGCTCCCTGCTCTGCCTGGCTGCAGCCAGGAGACTTTTACGGCCAACGGTGTCGGTCCAGCTCTCAGGCCACCAGACACCAGCTCAGGCAGGAGCGCAGAGCTCCTTCTACGCTGCCCCAGATGGAGTGGTCTGAGGATGTCTGTGACCAGGAATCTCACCCCTACATTGCAGCTGGCCCTCTTCTCCCAGGGTCCTGGGTGAGACCAGGCTGGGTGACTCAGGACTGGGTCACTGTACCCTGGCACAGACCTGTTGGTGGCAGCCTTGGAGGCGCCAGGGTGAGGACAAGTCCCCAGCTCAGCAGATGCCATCCTGGCATTCCCCACGAGGGCCCTTCATGCTCCTGTAGCCTCCTGCTGGCCCTGAAGTTAGCCCTAAGCAAACCTCATCCACAGAAAGCTTGCTGGCACTGTTCTAGGCCTGCATAGGCAGCATGCAGTCAGGGATGGCTTCCTGGAGGAAGGGGTGCCTAAGTTGAGTGGTCTCAAAGGAAGTGAAGTGGAGCAGAGAGGTGGTGGCGGAGCTCTAGACAGACGAGTGGGCATGAGGCACCAAGTGTGGCAGGACCACACTGCAGGAGCAAGGAAGGTGGTCCTGGAAGCCTGTGTGTGCACGTGTGCGCACAGCTGACTTAGTCTGACAGCACAGCTCTCAAAAGGGCACAGCCCTGGGTTTACAGGGCTTTCCTGAGCCAGGGCCTGGGGGAAGGTGGAGAGGTGGAAGCTGTGTGAGAGTGTGGGTGGTGGGAAGGGTGCTGGTGGGGAGGGTAGGGAAGCCCTCCCCCAGCTTCTGGGGGCCCACCATCAAAGCAGGGGATGGCTCCTTGCTGATTCTGAATGCAGGTTTGGCTCCTGTGGCCCAGGGGCAGCCCTGGGCTGGAAGACAGGGCTGAGGGGTACTTGTCTCCAGGGCACCACATACCTCTCCACCTGCAAACTTCCCTGTGGGGGTCAGGCCCACTCACTTACCTGGGGGTACCTCCAGTAGCCCTCGGCCAGCAAGTCCTCATGCCCCCACCCCATCAAGAACCCAGCAAGCAAGTTGGAAATGACTCTGGGCAGCACCAAGACAGGTGTGGACAGGCTTGACCTCTCCAGGGGTCCAGTCAGTCACCTGGGCCCTCCAGCTCACTCAGGAGGCCACAGGCCTGAGGTTAGTGGCCCCATCCCCCCCGCCCAGAAGCGGTTAGAGAAGAGAAGGCCAGGTGGCCGAGGCTGGAGAGCAGAGCTGTGCAGACGCAGCGCCCAGGGGCTGCGGGGAGAGGCCCTACCATCCGGCTCTTCAACATAAGGCTTGGGTTTCTTTCTCAATTTGGACTTCTTCTTAGTGTTTCTTTCCAGGAGCTCTTTTATGTGCTGTGTCACTGGGGAGCAAAGAGAACCATGAGGACCACAGAACACAACGCTAGGAGCCAGCGCCCACTCAGCTCCCACACTTGGCCGGTGAGCAGGCCCCTGGGCCTGTTGGGGGCTCACGCTGTTTGGCTGGGGGCTGAGCGTGTCTGGGGGGACGTGGCTGTGTGTGTGAGTGGCAGAGAGGTGCCAGGGGCCCTTCGGAGCATTGTGTGGGCTGGGAAGCTGCTGTGCCTGTACTGGCCTGAGTAGAGGTGCAGGGAAGGCGTGTGGGGAGTTGGAGGAGAGCGGGCAGCATCTGCCCTCTGGCTAGCAGCAAGGCTGGGGCGGCCATGGCCTGGGCTCTCTGCCTGCCAGTCAGAAAACCAACAGAAACAAGTGGGCGAAGGCAGCTGGCCCCAAGCCAGCCACTGCAGTCAGAGGAGGGGTTCCCCTTAGGCTGATCTGGGCCTGCCTCCTGCTCTGCACAGCGTAACTCTGCCCTGTTGCCACCGGCCTTCATGACCTAGCTGAGGTCATGGCTGCCAGGCTTCTGTGAGGTGCCATCTCCTCCCCCTGCTCCGTGCCACACTCTGTAGGAGAAGTCACTGTGCCCCGCCCACACCTGAGGGGTGGGGTTAGGCTCCAGCTCCTGGAGGGTGGACATGTATGTAAATTATCTGTCATTATTCTGCACAGATTTATCTATTCCTATCTACTAAATTATTCATTTTTTTTTTTTTT
>NW_012101565.1:2205342-2225185 GCF_000951045.1 Mandrillus leucophaeus
TTTTTTGTGAGATAGGGTCTCACTGTGTCACCCAGGCTGGAGTGAGTGGTGCGATCTCAGCTCACTGCAACCTCTACCTCCTGGCAACCTCCACCCACCGCAACCTCCACCTCCCGGGTTCAAGAGACTCCCACCTCCCACCTCAGTCTCCTGAGTGGTTAGAATTACAGGCATGCGTCACCACCTCTGACTGATTTTTGTATTTTTGGTAGAGATGAGGCTTTACCATGTTGGCCAGGTTGGTCTTGAACTCTTTTTTTTTTTTCAGACGGAGTCTCGCTCTGTTGCCCAAGCTGGAGTGCAGTGGCACAATCTCAGCTCACTGCAAGCTCCGCCTCCCGGGTTTATGCCATTCTCCTGCCTTAGCCTCCCAAGTAGCTGGGACTACAGGCGCCCGCCACCTCGCCTGGCTAGTTTTTTGTATTTTTAGTAGAGACGGGGGGTTTCACCGTGTTAGCCAGGATGGTCTCAATCTCCCGACCTCGTGATCCGCCCGTCTCGGCCTCCCAAAGTGCTGGGATTACAGGTGTGAGCCACCACGCCCGGCCTACTTATGGATTTTATTTTATACTTGGGTTATAATCCAATGGGTCTTTATCTTGTTGCTCAACTTGCTCCAGCCTTGGCCACTCGGAACTCCTTCCGCTGGCTCCTGTGTCCCTGTGGCAGGCGTCACCCCCACCTCTGGCACTTTCTCACTTTTGACTCCATCTCGTATTGTATATGCCCTGCACCAGCCCTGGAATCACCCACTTCTCCAAGGAACTCTGGATCCTTTTAATGGAAAACGTTATTTAGAAACCAAGATCTGGGTGTGTGACGTGCTTACTGCTACCAGGAAATCACTGCTTGCAGGCCCTCTCAACGGACAGAATGAAGAAACACCTGCGTGCACGCTAACTCCTGTTCACACGCACATCTGTAAATATTTCTGGAAGTCACCGTCTGTCTCCGTATCAGCTAAACATGGCCTCTAACTTGATTCCATTACCGCCGTTAGTCGCTCTGGCTTCCTCCCTTTGCGTGTCTGTAACTGGTGTATCTTCTCATTCTTTTAACAGTCTTTTGTAGGAGACTTAATTTTGATCAAATCCAATTTATCCATGTTTTCCTTTTATAGATAGTACTTTTGGAATTATATATAAAAATCTTTGCCTCCCTCAGGAAAGCAAGCATTTTCTCCTGTTTTGTTCCAGAAGTTTTATATCTTGGTCTCCCAGTGATCCATTTGCAGTTATTTTTTTGTGTACACTCCAAAATATACATTGAAATTCATCTGTTGTTTGCATTTGGACATCCAGTTTTCCCAGCACCCTTGAAGGAAAAGGCTGCCCTTTCTTCACTAAGCTGCCTCTGCAGCACTGTGGAAAGCTGGCTCATGCATACAGGGGTCTGTTCTAACCTTGCTCTCTGTGGCACTGACCCCCTGTCTGCCTCAAGGCCAGTGCCACACTCTCTTGTCGGTCTAGCTTTATAACAAGTCAGGTGCTGTAAATCCTCTAGCTCTATATTTTTTCAAAGGGGTTTTGGCTATTCTAGGTCCTTTGTAGCTCCTATACATTCTAGAATCAGCCTGTCAATTTCTAAAATAAAAAAATGTAGTACAATTTGCATTCAGATTTAATCTATGCATCACTTTGGTAGAAGTGATGGCCTAACAGCATTGAGTCTTCTGACTCATAAGCACAGTAGACCTTGTCATCTACTTTACTGCTTTACTTTCAGCAATGGTTTGCAGTTTTTACTGTGCAGGTGTTGCACGTCCTTTGTCAGATCTATCTCTAAGTATGTCATATTTTAAAATGCTACTGCAGGCAGGCACAGAGAAGCTGAGGCAGAAGGATCGCTTGAGGCAAGGAGTTAAAGATCAGATGGGGCAACACTGCAAAACTTCATCTCTACAAAAAAATTAAATTGGCCAGGTGTGGTGACTCAGGCCTGTTGTCCTAGCTACTCAAGATGTTGAGGCTGGGGCATCATAGCCTGAGCCCAAGAGTTGGAGGCTCCAGTGAGCTATCACACCGCTGCATGCCGCCCTGGGCCACAGAGTCTCAGAAGAAATAAATACATGCGATTGTACTCCACCCTGGAGACCCTGTCTCTAAATAAATAAATACACGCAATTGCAAATGGTATTTTAAAATACCAGCTTCTAATAATCTGTTGCTAGTATATAGAAATATGAGGCCAGGCTTGGTGGCTTACATCTGTGATCCCAGCACTTTGGGAGGCTAAGGTTGGAGAATCACTTGAGTCTAGGAGTTCGAGATCAGCCTGGCCAACATGGTGAAACGTTGTCTCTACAAAACTTAAGAAAAACATTAGCTGGGCTTGGTAGTGCCTGTGGTCCCAGCTACTCGAGAGGCTGAGGTGGGAGGATCCCATGAGCCTGGGAAGTGGAGGCTGCAGTGAGCCGTGACAGCGCTACTGCACTCCCCTGGGCAATACAGTGGGACCCCGTCTGGAAAAAAAAGAAATATTTATTTATTTGAAACGAAGTCCCTGTCTGGGGATTAAAAAAAGAAATAATTAATTAATTAATTTGAAACAGAGTCTTGCTCATCACCCAGGCTGGAGTGCAACGGCACGATCTCGGCTCACTGCAACCTCCGCCTCCTGGGTTCAAGTGATTCTCCTGCCTCAGTCTCCTGAGTACCTGGGATTACAGGCACACACCACCACGCCCATCTAATTTTTTTTTTTTTTTTTTTTTTGGAGACGGAGTCTCGCTCTGTCGCCCAGGCTGGAGTGCAGTGGCCGGATCTCAGCTCACTGCAAGCTCCGCCTCCCGGGTTTACGCCATTCTCCTGCCTCAGCCTCCCGAGTAGCTGGGACTACAGGCGCCCGCCACCTCGCCTGGCTAGTTTTTTTTTTTTTGTATTTTTTAGTAGAGACGGGGTTTCACTGTGTTAGCCAGGATGGTCTCGATCTCCTGACCTCGTGATCCGCCCGTCTCGGCCTCCCAAAGTGCTGGGATTACAGGCTTGAGCCACCGCGCCCGGCCTAATTTTTGTATTTTTTAGTAGAGACAGGGTTTCACCATGTGGGCCAGGCTGGTCTCGAACTCTTGGCCTCAAGTGATCCACCTGCCTCAGCCTCCCAGAGTGCTTGGATTACAGGCGTGAGCCACTGCGCCCAGACTGCTTTCCTTATTAAGCAGAGTTTTAACCAATCCTTTGTTTTCAGCATCAGGGTCACCCTCTTCCCCCTTTGCTAGAGGAATCTGGCTCTACCCACTTTGGAGCTTTTAAGGGTTTGCTGCCTGCTTTAGCTTTTCCGTTTTCCCACCATTTGCCCAGGATTCACCATTTTTGGTCCACATGCTCCAGCTTCTAAAACAGCTGTTCTTCCTTTTCCATTTTCTTTTTCTTTGTGGGTTTTTAAAATTGTGGTAAAATACATATAACATAAAACTTACCACTTTAACCATTTTAAAATAGACAGTTTTGTGACATTAAGTACATTTACATTGTTGTACAACCATCACCACTGTCCATCTCCAGAACTTTTTCATCTTCCCAAAGTAGACCTCCATCCACATTAAACCCTCACTTCCTGCTTCTCCCTCCCCCAGCTGTGGCACCCACCATTCTAGTTTCCGTCTCGGGGATCTGACTCCTCTCGGGCCTCACGGAGGTGGAATCCTGCAATCTCTGGCCTGTGACTGGCTTCTTGCCTTTAGCATGATGCCCTCAAGGTTCATCCACGTGTATCTGTCAACACCTCCTTCCTTTTTAAGACTGGAAATAATTTTCCATTTCGTGGCTGGACATGTTCTGTTTCTCCACTCAGTTGCTGATGGATCCTCGGCATGTTCCCACCTTTTAAGTTACAAAAGCTGCTGGGAACGGGGTGTACAAATCACCGTTAAGAGTCTTGGCTCCCAGCTCTTCTGGGCTGTTCCAGAAGTGGAAATGCTGGATGATACAGGAATTCTATTTGTAATTATTCGAGGAACTGCCTACTACTTTCCACAGTGGCTGTACCATTTTACATTCCTTTCTGGTTTTTTTGCCTTTAAAAAATGGTTTCACTGGCCGGGCGCGGTGGCTCACGCCTGTAATCCCAGCACTTTGGGAGGCCAAGGCAGGCGTATCATGAGGTCAGGAGAACGAGACCACACTGGCTAACACGGTGAAACCCCATCTCTACTAAAAATACAAAAATTAGCCAGGTGTGGTGGTGGGCGCCCGTAGTCCCAGTTGCTCAGGAGGCTGAGGCAGAATGGTGTCAACCTGGGAGGCGGAGCTTGCAGTGAGCCGAGTTCGCATCACCGCACTCCAGCCTGGGCGACAGAGTGAGACTCCGTCTCAAAAAAAAAAAAGGCTTCACTGTCATTTTAGTGAGTTCAAGGTGGAGGTGAGGCAAATGCCCATGTTCAATCTGCTGTCATGAGCTGGAAGCCAGGAGACCTTGCTGGATGCATGAAGAAGCGAGCAGTGAATGAAATCTTTAGGGGTCTCCAGCCTTCCAAAATATACAGACGTGGAGCAGGTGGGAGAGCTGAAGCTACCATGCCCACTGCCAGGTGCGCTCGATGTCTGTGACGAGAACCTGCTGAGGGAGGTCCTGGGGACCAGTCAGGAGACCCAAAGGTGTGACCACCCATGAGACAAGGCTAAGCTGGGGGCATCACCTCGTGGGGCCTCAGTCCCCGAGGGTGGGGACCACACAGTGCAGGTCATGCAGGTGCTGGGAGATAAGACAATCAAAGGCTCCTGAGGCTGAGGCAGGCAGGGTGCTCAGGGCAATGCACCAGGCTCAGCTCTGCCCCTCACCAAGGGTCCCCAGGCTACAGTTTCCTTTTTCTAAGAACTCTGCTGCAGCCTAGCTGGCCCTCCAGGGCACAGGCTACATCCTACATCCTCCTCGGCTGATAGGGCCTGTCTTTCTTCCCTCCCCTCCCCACCTCTCCTCTCCTCCTTTCCCTTTTTCCCTCCCCCCTCCCATGGGGTCTTAGCTGGGCACAATGGCTCATGCCTGTAATCCCAGCACTTTGGGAAACTGAGGCAGGTGGATCAACTGAGGTCAGCAGTTTGAGACCAGCCTGGCCAACATGGTGAAACCCTGTCTCTACTAAAAATACAAAAACTAGCCGGGTGTGGTGGTGCTCACCTGTGGTCCCTGCTATGTGGGAGGCTGAGGCAGGACAATTGCTTGAACCTGGGAGGCAGAGGTTGCAGTGAGCTGAGATCGCACCACTGCACTCCTGCACTCCAGCCTGGGCAACATAGCGAGACTCTATCTCAAAAAAAAAAAAGGGGGGGGGGGTCTTGCTCTGCTGCCCAGGCTGGAGTGGTGGAGTGCAGTGGTGCATTCATGACTCACTGCAGACTTAACCTCCTGGGCTCAAGCAATCCTCCCGCCTCAGCCTCCCAAGTAGTTGGGACTACAAGCATGTACCACCACGCCTGGCTAATTTCCTTTATAACATTTTTCATAAAGACAGGGTCTCATTCTGTTGCCCAGGCTGGTCTCAAACTCCCAGGCTCAAGGGATCCTCTTGCCTCTGCCCAAAGTGCTGGGACTCCAGGTGTGAGCCGCTGTGCCTGGCTGGGACTCCAGGTGTGAGCCGCTGTGCCTGGCTGGGCCTGTCTTTCTGAGCAGCAGGAGGCTGGCTGGAAGGGTGTGAGGCTCATTTGGGAAGGGATGGCCACCGTGTATGTAGAGGCCTCTCCTCTGGGCTCAGGGTCAATCAGGGACCCTGACAGATGAACCTAGGAGTGGACCTTGGGGCTGGAGATGGGGTTCTGGCTGTGAGGGTGGCCATAGTACCACAGCCAAGATGCAGGCTGCCTGGCAGTGGGACTGCACAGAGCCCCAGCCCTGCTGTCGCTCCAACCCAGACAGTGCTCTTGGCCTTCATGGGCCTTCCTTGGCAGAGTTCTGAAGCCATGGCCACCCAGGTTGAAGCCTGATTCCTTTTTCCATGCAGGCCAGGACCCCACAGCTATAAGACACGAGGACAAAGGCACATGAGCCTACGTGTGAAGGGCAGTGGCCTGGAGCACACACTCCTCTAGGAGGCCACAGCTCTACTTACATACAGCAGAAAAGGCCCCGCCACACACTGGCTAGGCAGCTGGCCCAAGATGGGCCCAAGGAATCTCAGGCCTTTGTCTGGCTGTCTCCTGGCCCTTCACTCGCCTACTCTTGGGTACCCACTGTGGGCTGCATGCTGTGCTGAGCAGCAGGGGCTCAGTTCCACAGCCTCCAGCTCAGGCACGACATTCCCAGGCCCTTCTGGAAGAGGGCGAGGAGGTGAACTGCAACGCCAACAGGAGTACAGCCCCTAGGACTTCACCTGCTTCTTGAAGGGCCCAGGACCAGGGACTGGGCTTCACGGGCCAGCCCAGTCTGC
Source organism: Mandrillus leucophaeus (assembly GCF_000951045.1). Taxonomy (NCBI): domain Eukaryota; kingdom Metazoa; phylum Chordata; class Mammalia; order Primates; family Cercopithecidae; genus Mandrillus; species Mandrillus leucophaeus. The sequence continues at coordinate 2,211,704 of NW_012101565.1, forward strand.
CTGACACCCTGCTGTGGTCCCCCTCTGCACATGCAGAGCCCCACCCGCCTGCCAAGCTCTGCCTCTGCTGTGATTTTGTGTTGAAAAGTCGGGTGAAACTGCATGGCTTCCAAAATCTCCCCACAAACAGCTGACGGACTGGGTGGTGCCTATACCCAACACTGTCCCCAGGAACCTCCCATTGCCCTGTGGCCTCCACCCTGCCTCTGTGCCCACAGCAGCTTGTGAGCCACCTTCCCCACACCTGGGCTGGGGGTAATAGGGGTAAAGCCCAGCAAGGCCCTGACCAGGGGCTCAATCTCTGCAGAGGCAAAGGCCAAACCAGGGTGGGCTCTCACTACCACAGAACAGTCCATGACATGTCTGACCTGGAGGGTGTGTGTGCATGCGTGCATGTGTGTGTGCGTGCACGCATTTCTGGACATCAGTTCTGTGGCTGTGCCCTGCAGATACCCACAATGTGAGGTAGAGGGCGGCTTGCTGCAGACACAGGGCTGTCTGGCTGATGGCACCATGGCCTGGGCCCAGCACACCTGAAGCATCGTCTTGGAGAGCCCTGGGCAGACTCTGGCCTCCCACGTTGCCCCAGGCAGCCATCAGGATGGGTTGACAGCTCCAACTTACGACCCCATGGGGCAGCTTCGGGGCAGCTCAGGTGCTGCATGACCTGCATGTGAGCCACGGTCACTGAGCTGCTGCCTGCTCACAGGAGCCGTCTGCCAGGATCATGCCCAGAACAGACAACCTGGGTCTTGCCAGGGTGGTAACCCCTCTAGGCCATGGATGGCAGAAGGCGAGTGCAGCAGGCATGCAGGGGCCTGACCACGGCTGCTCTGCCCTCAGCCTCTTCTTGCCTGCCCTTGTCAGGGAGCGGGACTGGCCGTGGTGGGCTTGGAGCAGAGTGGATGCGGCCATCGAGGTCCCACGCCCTCGTGTCTGCCAGGGCTCCAGAGCTCTTCGCCTCCGTGCTAGGTGGGGCTCCAGAAAGAGGCCACACAGGGTGTGGGGTGTTTCGGGAGGTGTGTGTCAAGCCACGGCCCTGTGTGGAGGGCTGCCAGGGACTTCACCAGCTGCCGCCCAGCACAGTAGGAGCCCTCTCCACTGCCCTTACCTGAGCTGGAGGCAGAGCCCGTGCATGGCCTTACCTTTGGTGTCATTGACGGGGTCCATGTGTCGGTAGATGTAGCCCTCCAGGTAGGAGTGGAACTTGGGAGTGGGCGGGAAAAAGGCTAGGCAGATGGCCATGAGCTCCCAGCCGCGGGCCAGGCTCTCCAGGCGGAAGTTCTCAGTGGTCTGCCGGCACAGCTGGATGTAGAGCTCGTCCCGCAGGCCCTGCACGCTCCAGCCCTTGGTGGCGACCTCCAGGGCCACGTGCAGCGGGTCGGCCTTGGCCCGCCGGTCACCCATGTACATTTGAATCAGCTTGAAGAGCTCGCAGGCCTCCTTCTTCACGTGCCGGTCGCTCGTCACGATCATGGGCTTCTTGATGGACTCGCTGCTCCAGGCCAGCATGTTGGCGATGGACACCTTCCGCCGGAAGAGGCCCTGAGTGTGCTTGTTGAAGTGCTTGGAGGCCCAGTTCTCGATGTCCGTCTCCGACGAGGGCTTGCGCAGCGTGAAGGTGGGGAAGACGCAGCTGGCGCTGGGAATGCCGCTGCGGCTCTGCCGGCTGCTCTCAAACTGGGCACAGGCACCGAGGTCCTCAGACTGAGAAGGACAAATGGGGCTGGGCTGTTAGGGGGTGGAGGAGGGCCAGGCAGTTGGGCTCACTGGGCCACAGTCCCCAGAAGTGTGAGCTGGGGCCCCACCAGAGCCAGTCAGGTGAGAGGCCTGCCCTGCTCACCACAAGGCTGCCTGAAGGGGAGGCCCAGGGGAGCCCAGCCTATCCACAGATGCGGCTGGGGCTCTCGAGCCCTGTACTGCCAAGGTGTGGCAAGGCAACCTGCTGATGGGTGACCCAGGTGACCTGGCTGAGGGTGAAGCAGGAGGAAGGGGAGCATCCGCTGGCATCCCCAGAGGGCTGACCTTACTCTGCCACCCCCTGAGAAGTGTCAGTGCCCTTCTTCAGGCACGGAAGGCTGCAGTTCATACCAGGTAAAAGCGCTGTCTGGTTCCCAATCCCTTCACTGCTGTGACCCCAGGCCCTTCCTCCAGCCTTCACCCCAGGCCAACCTCCAGGAGGCCCCTCCCTGCCTGCTGCTCTGAGAGGACCCTGGTCCATGCACCCTGGGCATCTCTGCCCTCTTGTCCTCCTGCATCTTGAGCAGTGGACAAAAGCACAGCCTGGAAGGTGTTCTGAGGTCTCCATCCTGGAGACTATGGAGGCCACCCAGGCCCTCAAGGCCTCCCCACCCCAGGAAGCTCCCTGGGTTCCTCCTCCACCCTCCTGGGTCCTCAGACGCTAGGCCTGCCCTCTGCCTCACCCCGTGAGGCAGAGGCTTCCTGTGTCTGCAGCCGACCAGTGTGAAAGGCCAGGGTCAGGAGATGAGAACAAGGACGGAGATGCTGGACAGAGGTGCACGTGGCCTCCACGGGATCTGGCCTCCTTCAGCTCCAGGAGCCAGGTGGGGAACGTGCCAGAGGCCCCAGGCTGGGTGCAACATCCCTGAATTCCTGGGGCCTCTGACCCTTCAGCAGTTCTTCCTACCCGAGGGAGCCTCGGAGACTGGCTTTGAGAAACACCAGGGAGCCCCCGACACCCTGGCTGCCCGCTCCTCAGGAGCCCTGGCCACGGCTCTGGTGGCCACCACTCTCCCAGTCTGCTGAGGCTGCCTCTGTTCTGTTGCTGGAGTCAGGGTGTGGCCTCCAGCTCCCAGGTGCCCCCAGGATGAGAAAGGCACTGCCAGGGAACCCCCAGCAGCCCACACCCCATGGCGGCCAACTCATGGACTCCCGGCTCAGCTGTGACAGCCTGCTGGAGTGCCCAGGGCCCCGGAGACACAGGGCTTCAGAACTCTGCGTGCTGTGTGCACGCCCTGGACACCAGGTCTCCTGTGCCTGGCCCACGGGGCCCACTCTGACTGCGCTGGCCCCAGGCCTTAGCCCCAGGTCCTCAGGCTCAGCTCCACCCGCAGGGCCCTCACCTGTGAGGGGTGGAGGTAGGGCTCTGGCGAGGCCAGGTTGGTCTGCACGGAGACGCTCTTCTCCAGTAGGATCTGGGGGAAGCCGAGCTTCTCGAAGGTACCCCTCCTCCAGTGCTTGTTCTCCTGCTGGGCCAGCGCCTCGTCCTCGCTGAAGGCCCGCACCACCGGCCCGGGCATGGGCAGTGGCAGGGCGCCGTCGCTCTCGTAGCCAGAGCCGTCCTGCTGGGAGTCCCAGCTGCTCCTCTGCTTCATGTGGAAATGGGCCTGCTGTGCCTCCCAGGCCAGCCGAGCCTGTGCCAGGAAGGGCTCGGCCGCGCCCCGCGCCCCGTCGGCCTCACCTTCCGCTCGCTTCACAGGAGCGAGGCTGGTCCCGCACGGGGGCTGTTCCTCCGCCAGGGGCTGCTCCACAAGCAGGTCCCCGGGGCCCTCGGTGGGGGTGGCGCTGGTGGCTTGGCACAGAGAGGGCTTTCTGCTTTTTCGCTTGCGCGTGCCCGGGGAGTAGCCTGTGGAGGACAGGGTGTCCTGCTGGCTGGACCAGGACATGGCGTCCTCCTGGGCCTGTGGCAGCGGCGTGGGCGGCTGGCTGTGCCGCAGCTCAGGTCCCTCCATGGTGCTGTAGTCTCCGGACTTGATGCCCAGGCGCTGGTCCCTCAGCAGGCAGGGGCTGGGCTGCAGGGAGTAGGAACCCCCGCCGGGGTTGGGCGCGTACTTGTGCCGCGGGCCGGCGCGCAGCTTGGGGCTGGAGCCCGCCTGCTCCACATAGACCAGCTGCCGCACGTACTCCTTGCCGGCCGGACTGTACTCCAGGCTCAGGAAGCGCTCGGGGCACTTCTGCTTGGTGAGCACCAGCTGCTGGCAGGGCGAGGGGGGACCCTGCTTGTTGGGCTGGAGGAACGGCCGGGGCTTGCGGCCCGGGGACCGCTGGGGAGAGCCGGCCTGGTAGCCCCCGCCAGCCTCGAACTGCACGTCCATGGGGGGCTCATCGTAGATGGGGGCCTGGTACTCCACTGGGGGCTCCTCGTAGAGCGGGGGCTCATAGCCATAGCGCGGGGAAGAGGGCTGCGAGTCCCCGGAGGGCTTTCGGGGCTGGGCCAGCAGCGGGGAGCTGCTCCCGGGGAGCTCGGCCCTCTTCAGGAAGGGTGATGGCCTCCTCTCTGGGAAGAAGATGGTGCCGTCAGCCTCCGGGGCGAAGGTCTGCAGGCTGGGCGAGTGCTGGCTGCCGGAGGGTCTGCGGGAGCGGACCCCAGGCGGGCCGTCTGGGGCGTAGCCATTGCCCTGGGCGGCGAGAAAGCTGGGCTCGCGGTCAGCGACCTTGATGAGCATGCGCTCTTTGGCACCCAAGTTCCACCGCAGCGAGGAGGTCCTGCGTGGGGGGTGGACGGGCACAGGTGACTGCCTGCCTGCGGCTCCCACGAACCCTCTGTTGTACGCTTTCCTCACTGGGGCCCTGTGCCCTGGAGCCCCTCACACCTGCCCTGGCCCAGCCCTCACAGCCCTCCCTCTGGGGCTCTCCTGGAGCTGCCGCCCACGACCAGGCGTCTGTCTGCTCTGATCCCAGCCCCTGACCGGGCACAGAGCTGCTTCTGTAACTACAACAGGGGGCGGCCTTACCGCGGCCCTTACTGTGGATGCTGTGCAAGTGTCCTCCGAGCTGCCTGGGCCGCCAGGCAGGCTCCTGGGCCCTGTGTTCCTGCTGAGCGGTGGCGTTGGACCTGTCCCAGCGGTCCAGGTGAGCCCAGCAGGAGCAGGGCACACCACCAGCATCCCACACACCACCAGCATCCCACGGCCCCATTTTCCAACTGGGAGCTCCTGTGAGCTCCAAAAAGACGGACTGTCCTCCTCTGACCCCGCCCGTCACACGCTCACTCCAACATCCGCAGGTTCCACTAACACCCGCACCTGGCTGAGGGCACCGCAGTTCCCGGAGTCACGCTGTCTGCGTCCCCACCAGTCCTCCCAACCCAGTGCATGAGCCCCACTCCCTCCTCCGCAACAAGGGAGACCCTGCCCTGGGCAGCACTGCGGAAGCAATGCCTACACGTGCTCCACCCCTGGAGGCCCAAGGTCAGCACTGGTCCTGTGTCCACAGCCGTGCCTGCCATGCAGGGTGCTGGACCCAGGATGCTGCCAGGGAGAGATGAGGGGCCCCTCTACAACCTTCCATCTCCTGGAGGCCACTTGGGTGTGGTTCTCTATTTGGGATGCATAGCACTTTGTACACCTGGGGCCTGACGTCTTCTACAATTTCCAAATGTTACTTTTACCCCGTTTCCTCTCTCCTCTCTTCTGGGAATCCAACTGCACTCTTTCTTACTGTACACCACGTGGTTTGGTTTTGGTTTTTTGAGACAGAGTCTCGCTCTGCTGCTGGGCTGGAGTGCAGTGGCACAGTCTTGCCTCACTGCAACCTCCACCTCCCAAGTTCAAGTGATTCTCCTGCCTCAGCCTCCTGAGTAGCTGGGATTACAGGCATGTGCCAACACACCCAGTTAATTTTTGTATTTTTAGTAGAGAGATGGGGTTTCATCATGTTGGCCAGGCTGGTCTCGAACTCCTGACCTTGTGATCCGCCCACCTCGGCCTCCCAAAGTGCTGGGATTACAGGCGTGAGCCACCTCGCCCAGCCCCACGTGGTTTTCATGCGTGTTCTGCAGCAGTTTCCATTGCTTGGCAGCTCCACACTTCAGAATATTTTCTTCTCAGCTGCCTTCCAGTTTACTTTTCTATTTAGCTACGTTTAATATGCTCTTAAACGGACTGTCTTAGTCCATTCAGGCTTCTATAACAAAATACTACAAACGAGGTAGCTTAAAAATAGGGAATGGCTGGGAACGGTGGCTCACGTCTGTAATCCAAAGACTTTGGGAAGCTGAGGCAGGAGGATCACTTGAGTCCAGGGGTTCAAGACCAGCCCAGGCAACAGAGCAAGTCCCCATTTCTATAAAAACAAAAACCAATTAGCTGAATATGGTGGTGTGCTCCTGTAGTCCCAGCTACTCAGGAAGCTGGGGCGGGAGGATCGCTTAAGCTCAGGGAGGCCAAAGCTGCAGTGAGCCATGATTGCACCACTGCTCTCCAGCCTGGGTGACAGAGTGAGACCCTGTCTAAAAAAAAATAAATAAATAAAAATAAAAAGAGCCCCAGGAATTTGGCCAGGCATGCTGGCTCACATCTGTAATTCCAGCACTTGGGGAGGCTGAGGTGGGAGGATCACTTGAAGCCAGGAGTTTGAGACCAGCCTGGGCAACACAGTGAGACCCCATCTCTAAAACAAACAACAAAAAAAGTAGAAACCCCACACATTTTACAAGCCAGTTGTGTCCCTCTGATTGATGTGGGGTCTTTCTGGACAAGGCCACATTCTCCATTGCCTGGGGGGTTGCTGAGGCAAGACCAGGAAGACATGGCACGCCCTGACCTGCTGGCCGGGCGGCAACCTGCTCCAGAACACTGGGCTGTGCGCCTGCTCAGCATGGCCACACCACCCAGGCGAGAAGTCAGGGCAGCAGCCAGGGGCAGAGTGCAGGTGCCTGTTCCTGGGATTTCTGCTCATGGCTGCTGGAAGCTGCTCCCAACCTGACACCAGGGGCTAGCGAGGCAGAGTGGATGGTGGCAGCCAGTATGGCAGGGGCCACCAAACCCTGAGGGCCAGCTGTGGTGTTAACCCCTCCATGGCCTGGGGACACTGAGGGGTGAAGGGCTCCAGAGTTAGGGGGATCTGGGGTTGAACTCCAGTCTGTTGCTCTGTGGCTGCAAAAGCTCAGATTTCACTTAGTATCTTTCTGCCTCAGTTTCCTTCTCAGTTATGATGAAGATTCAACAAAACAATGTGCACGCAGTAAGGCCCTGAGCTCAGCACTGACACAGAAAACCCTTGGTAAATGTGAACCATCAGTTTCGCATATCTGTGACTCTTTTTACCACTTAACAGATACTGCCTTAGGCCTGGGCCAGGCCTAGGGAAGGGCGGGCACACGGTCCCAGCACAGGGTGCCCTGCTGTGTCCCCAGGGAGGCGCCTTTCTGCTGTCCGTCTAGGGTTGCTGAGGGAGGATGGGGGGCTGGCAGGCGGCCGGAGGGTGGGGTAAGTGTGACGGGAGGTGAGGGCACGGGAAAGGCTTGCTGGTCAGATGCCACACTCTATCCCAGGAACGGACAGGGGTTCTGCCCAGTTGGGGCAGAGATGAAGAAAGGTAAGAAGGCCAGAGGACCTGCCCCCATGCTGATGATCCCACCTGGCCAGGGGAGGAGGCTGGCACTGCCACGCGTGTGTGCCAAGCACCTCCTCAATGCAGGCCGAGGCCTGTGCCGAGCACCGGAGTCACAGATGGGGAAGCCCCGAGAGACCCAGACACTCTCCCCAGGCCATGCAGCACAGACCCAGTGGCAGCTAGGTGAGGACCAAGCCCCATGGTGCCCAGAGTGTCTCTTAAGAGGTCTCTCGCTCTGCCCCACCCACCCTTCTGCCATCTAGGCAGCTCCGCTCTCTCCCTGGGGCAGCTCCTGAGCCTGCGTTTCCCCAACCCCATTGCCTGGCCCTTCTCCTCAGCTCCCCCAAATCACATCCAGTCTCCAGGCCCCGCCGACTGTAATTCTCACCCCTAGTTGGCTGAGCTTGTCCTGGGCCCCCGGGGAGCACTGAACAGCACCCATGGCTCAGCTGCCCCTGCTGGGCTTCCTCCTGGGCAATGTCTGCCCTTTCAGCCCGTCCGGCCTCCCTGACGGGCCTTCACAGCCCCTCTTCCTGAGCCCAGCTCGTTCCCATGTCTCTGGGGCAAGTGGAACCCCAGGCCTCTCTCTCCTCCCCCTTCTCTAACCTGTCCTTCTCCTCCTCACCCTCCCTGCCATACCTCTCTGTAGGGCAGGGGCACCAGTGCAGAAAGACCATCTCCCCCATCTCTCAATAAAACAGAAATCAAACATCACAACACAGGTTGTTCAGTGGACACTTCCAAACTGCAAGGGAAGTTGGAAAATCTTAAGAGCGGTCGTGGCCTCTGAAGATGCTGACGTCAGGCGGGCAGGGCAGACTCAGTGACAGAGGACAGGATGACACTCAGGGCCCTGAGGGCTGTTTCTCCCACAGCCTATTTTTGGAGGAAGAATTGGGAGTGCTGCACATAAACCAAAGCAGAAACAAAACCACAGCCAGAAGCGCTTCCCTGTTGCCTTCGCTTCTACGAAACAGCTGCTGTGCATGCAAAGCCTGGATGGAGCTGGGAGAAGTGGGCAGCGGCAGCAGCCGACAGGCTCCCAACCCAATGCTGCCAGTTTCCGAGGAAAACACTCCGCCAAAGTTCCTGAGTCCAGACACAGTTACACTCACACAGAACAAGAAACCATACGTCTGAAATTCTGCTTGAAAACCAACTTAACTCCTCCAGGCCCGGGGTCCCCTGTGACCTCACACTCATCTGTGTTCCCTCTGGGCGTGACCCTGCCAGGCTGCCTGCCAGGGCGACCCCACTGCTATCTCTGCTGTTCTAGGTGTGGTCTCTTGATAGCCTGAGTGCTGGTATCAAGCTGGTGGGACTTTTCTGTTTTTTCCTATCTCAGTATGCGGAGAACACCAGAAGCAACGTGCTTTTACCAGGCTAAGGTAATAGTACGCCTTCGCTGCAACTCAGGGCTGGGTTAGCTCCCTGGCTTTTGTTTATAATTTCTTTTTCCTGAGTGAACTGCGTCCATATAATTTATTTCACAGGGACTTTATTTCTTGCCATCTCACATGGCATCACACTGGTCCATTATGCTGATGGCAACTTGTGAAAGGAAGCACCAGGCATGCTCTGGGGGCAGAGTGGGGCTTCCAAGGCCTCCTGAGCCCAGCAGGCCTGGCTGGCTCTCATCTGTTCTGCTCTCAGCCCCTGTGGGGCTGGCATGGGGCTGGACACCAGCTCTCCTCCCACTTCCCAGAAGCACCCGCATGGCTGTGGCAGCTCACACCTAGGCCTCCAGCATGTCCAGAGGGAAGCTTCACTCCTGATGGGAGTCCAGGTTGGCTGAGGGTGGCATCTCTTACCAGCGGCCACAATGGAACCCTGGCACACTCAACATTCCACTCCAGGAGATGTTGGCACGGTAATTGTACCCAGCTTGCTGCATGGCAGGCCCTCTCACTGACTCCCCAAGGAAGATAAGTTCCCTCCTTCCAGAAGCCCTAGATCATAGGAAGAACTGGCTTGGCAGATTCCACTGGGTGCCTGCTCTCAACCAATCTACAAGTGCCAATCTGGCAAGCGTGAGTCCCACATCCATGTATCATGAGAACACACAGAGCACGCAGGTTTCAGCAAAAAAGGACTGAGAACGTCTCAGGACAGGGTTTGGCTATCCACTTCCCGCCCCTGCTCCACCTTTCCAGCTAAACATGCATATATCACCCCAGGGCACTGCCGCCCCAGACATGCATGCATCACCCCAGGGTGTGGAAATCCCCCCGAGGCAGTGCCCTGCTGCTGCACACCGGCAGGCCTCCCTCATCCCCCCGTGGACCCAGTGTCTTCTTCTTCCAGACACCACTGAACCTCTGTCCCAAGGTCTCAGTGACAGGACGACAGCGACAGGGGAGGGGCACGAGGAGGTGGCCAAGCTGCCTGGTGTGGAGCAGCCCCCAACTAGGTCACTGGAGGAGGCCAGGCTGCCACCACCACACTGGCCAAGGGCCAGGGATCGCCCTCAGGGATGCACAGCACTACTCACAGCAAACGCTGGGCTGGGCCGCCCAATGCAGTGGCAAGGCCTCTGCTCCCTGCCAGGTCCAGAGGGAGCCCAATGCCCCACACAGAGCTCGATGTGGGCTGTCTCCTCCCAACCATTAGTTTACGGCCCAGAGGTGCAGCTGCTGGCCCTGTGTCAGGGGGGCCTGGCCAGCACATGGACACACTCGTGGTCTGAACAGAGATCTGCATCAGGCTGAATCGCCAGCCAGGTGAAAGGTGCCAGCCTCGGCCGGGCGCAGTGGCTCAAGCCTGTAATCCCAGCACTTTGGGAGGCCGAGACGGGCGGATCACAAGGTCAGGAGATCGAGACCATCCTGGCTAACACGGTGAAACCCCGTCTCTACTAAAAAATACAAAAAACTAGCCGGGCGAGGTGGTGGGCGCCTGCAGTCCCAGCTACTAGGGAGGCTGAGGCAGGAGAATGGCGTAAACCCGGGAGGCGGAGCTTGCAGTGAGCTGAGATCCAGCCACTGCACTCCAGCCTGGGTGACAGAGCGAAACTCCATCTCAAAAAAAAAAAAAAAAAAAAGAAAGGTGCCAGCCTCTGAGAGGGGCCAAAGGCACAGCAGAGGCAGAAGACACAGGAAGCGCAGCCACTGGAGGGTTGCGAGCACTGCAGACCTCCAGGAGGATCCTTGGACCTTCGTGGAGACCAACACCTGGTATGTCAGCTCGTGGGGCCAGAGTTGGCTCCATGGGACTGAAGGAGGCTGAGCCACCAGAATGGCCTGGCAGGTGTGAGGAGCAGGACGCTGGGGCGGGGTTAGCTCAGCAACCCATCCCCACTCCTGACATCCCCAGAGAGGCCAGAAGGTCCTCCTCACCTCACCTGGGACACCTGCTTCCCTGAAAGCTCTGTGGGAGCTGCAGATGAGCTCAGGGATACTGCCAGTGAGTCAGACTCTTGATTCTGGGGAGAATGGTGCCCTGGTGATGGCAGAGTTGAGGCGGTGCCTGGCAAACAAAGACCAGGGGGGCCCGTCCATCATGAAGGATGCAGTCGTGCTGGTCTGCTAAGCACATGCTGGGTCTGCAGGAAGCCCCAAGGCTGGTGACCAGAGCCAGGACCTGACCTGCCACAGTGGGGTGGTCCTTCCACTACGAGCTCTGTCACTTTGCACTGACCACTGAGTTAGCTGCCCAGATCCATCTCACTGATGAGGAAACGGAAGCTCGGGAAGGCTATAAAACCTGTCCTCCATCCAATAGACACACTGCTGGGACCAGGGCAGGCTCTAAATCCCTGCCGCAACCCTAATGTTCAACAAACACAAACGTAAGAAACAAACCGTCACCACTTCCAAGCTCCAGCCGTTCAATCGTCTGTGCAAAATGCCAGAGCCCCCTCGGGTCCTCCATTTCCTCCCCAGCACCACAGTGCTCCTGGGTGGTCCGTGCTGCGGACACCCACCCCCCTACAGAAACAGCAGCTGGCCCTGGCCCTGCATCTCCTGCAGCCAACTGGTCATCACTCGGCCAAGGAGGAGAAATCCAGGTGCCTGCCCCTGCCTGGACATCCTGGGAGGTGGAGGGAGCGCCCTGCCCGCCCAGTGTGAAGGCAGTAGGTCTTGAGGGGAGTCTCCAGAACTTTCCAGCAGTCTGTGAGGCTGACCCGGGACTACTGGAAGCCAAAGCCCACCTCTCCACTGTGACTAGCGCCAACCTTCCAGAAGGGCCTGGCAAGTACTTTGGCACGTGTGGCCTGAGCTGCCAGGGGTGGACCTAACTGAGGACCCTCCAGCGCTTTGCCGCTCCACCAGCAGGAGGGAAGCTCCTCAGGCTCCAGGCTGCCTAAGCTAGGCAGAGACAAAGTTCCTAGACAGGGGCTGCCAATGGGCCTGGGGCAACCCTAAGGGGCTTCTGCCCAGGCCCCTGGCACTGTGGCCTCTATGGCCTTTCCAGCTCTGGCCCTGTGGTGTTGCTGCTATGCGCCACACACCTCCCACTCGCAGTGAACCTGGCTCGCTGAGGAGCCCACCCTCCCATCAGCAAACAGGGCCACGCCTGACACACGGGTTCTACCTGTAGTGAAGAAGCTGGCCGTCCGCACTGTAATCCCGGTAAATCTCATAGTCCTTCTCAAGGAACACTCCTGGTGGTGAAGAACTGAAATACAGTAAAATGAAAGAGACATGAATGTAAGTGCAATCATTTAAAAATACTATAACCAGCCTCTCCCTGACTTAAGAATGTGGCACTGCCACCTCAATTTCCTAGAAATAACCTGGTTCCTGCCCACAGGCTGGATTCTTCATCTTCTGCCCTGAGTCCACCTCCTTCCAGCAGGGACACACCACTGTGGCCCATCCAGAGGCCGGGGGCGCCTGGGACACCTGGATTTCAGAAGCTTGAACCACTGGAGCTAGGGCTGCTGTTCTAAGGGCACAGAGATGGGGTTAGTGAGAATCACAGCTTCAGCCAGACATAAAAAGATGACGTGGGAAGGAAGTTTGGTTAGAAATACCCTTGGAGACTGTGGCTGCTGAAGGTCAGGGTCTGGAACATAACAAATGTCTGTGAAATGAATGGCTGAGTAGGCGATTATCCCGACAGATATTCACAGGTATGTGATCAAACCGGTAAGTATTTATGATTTAAAACAACTCTCAGTAGTCCAGAAGTAGAAGAAAATTTATTTAATCTGATTAAGAATATCCAAATTAAACTCAAGGCCCTCAGCATATTCAGTGGCAAAAGGCTGAGAGCAAACCCATGAAAGTCAGGGCAAGAATTATTTATCCTTACCACCATTGTTTAATACAATATTGGAAGTGCCAGGCAATGCATTTGGACAAGAAAAAAAAAACCCATAAAAGATTCAAATATTTGAAAGGAAGACATAAAACTGATCATCAGTTGTCAGCCTAGAGGAATTAAAGCAATCGAATGAGCAACGAGCAGCAGTGTGGGGACTTCGCTTACGTGCCACCTGCCATCAGAGGCTGTGCTGTGTGGTGGTGACTGGCTGGAAACCAAGCCCACCTTTATTAAAACAACAAAAGTACTAGGCACAGGTCAGTGAGGAATGTGCTGTATCAATGTGAATGAAACTGTCAAGTCTTGTTGAGACACACAAAGGAAGAGCTGAATACATAACAGAGAAACACACTCCTGAATGGGAAAATTCAATAAACATAAAGAGATGACTTCTTTCTAAATTAGTTAATACATTTAATGTCTTTTTTTTTTTTTTTTTTGGCGGGGGGATGGAGTCTCACTCTCTCATCCTGGCTTGAGTGCAGTGGTGCGATCTTGATTTTGGCTCACTGCAACCTCCATCTCCCAGGTTCAAGCAATTCTCCTGCTTTGGCCTCCCAAGTAGCTGGGACTATAGGCCCCTGCCACCATGCCTGGCTAATTTTTGTGTTTTTATTAGAGACAGGGTTTTGCCATGTTGGTCAGGCTAGTCTCGAACTCCTGACATCAGGTGATCCACCTGCCTTGGCCTCCCAAAGTGCTGGGATTACAGGCGTGAGCCACCACGCCCAGCCATATAATTCTAGTAATAATTTCATTAAGTGGCGACAGTAGGGAGCTAAAGAAAAATTTCCAGCAGGAGTGCTTTCAGAACTTAAGAATGTTTGGTATGTTCATCCCCTACTCTGCTCCCTGCAAAAAGCCCCATGTAAAAATAGCTGAGAAGTAATCCAGAAAGGATTTTTTTTTTTTTTTTTT
>NW_012101565.1:2227163-2228148 GCF_000951045.1 Mandrillus leucophaeus
CTCTACTAAAAATACAATAAATAGCCAGGTGTGGTGGCGGGCGCCTGTAATCCCAGCTACTCGGGAGGCTGAGTCAGGAGAATTGCTTGAACTCAGGAGGCGGAGGTTGCAGTGAGCTGAGATCTTGCCACTGCACTCCAGCCTGGGCAACAGAACGAGACTCCATCTCAAAAACAAAACAAAATAAAAAAACAAGTGGGAAATGTTGAAGTTGGCTGGTGGTCAATATCTTCAAACACGTACTTATGGTACAGAACAAAAAGCCAGAAATATGGAATATGTCTATGTGGAAAACCACACAGGCGAAGACATCTCCACTACTGCTGTATCTGTATCAGCGCATCCCTCCTGCCGTTTCTGACTGGTCACCTGACTGAGGCCCTGCAAGTGAGTCTTCAGTGTCCTGCTCTTGAGGACCAGTGGAGTGTGGGCTCTTCTGTTACTGAACTAGATGAGTATCGTGTTCCTGAGGCAGTAATGCCGTGGCTGTGCTAGCAGAGCACTCTGTCGACACTACTCCAGCAAGTACTCATCACAATAGACTCAACTTACACAGTTGTCAGAAACTCTGAAATGAAGCATTTCATCACAGCAGAATTACTTTACAAAAATAAAAATGACCCTTACACTAATGTATGTTCTCACGTGACTCACTCGTTGTTCACTGATGGGAAGTTAATGACCTTGTGTTGATTACAGCATCTAAAACTGTGTCAAGAGATGATAAACTTGCTTAAGACTATTAGCCTTTTGGCAAGAAAAGTTGCTTGAGGAATTGAGGACAGTGAGAGCAACACAACAGCCCTAGGACCCCAGTGGTTTCCATTACACTCCAGTGGTTTCCATTACACTCCAGTGGTTTCCATTGCACTCCAGTGGAAAGTTTCCACTGGACCCCAGTGGTTTCCGTCGGACCCCAGTGGTTTCCACCACACTCCAGTGGCTTCCGTCAGACCCCAGTGGTTTCCGTTGGACCCCAGTGGTT
>NW_012101565.1:2235004-2236370 GCF_000951045.1 Mandrillus leucophaeus
AAAAAAAAAAAACAAAAAAAAACCCCCAAACTAGCCAGGTATGGTGATGAATGCCTGTGGTCACCGTATCAGGAGAACTGTTTGAACCTGGGAGGTGGAGGTTTGCAGCGAGCCAAGATCATGCAACTACACTCCAGCCTGGTGACAGAGTGAGACTCCGTCTCAAACAAACAAACCTCAAAACTAGCCGGTACGGTGACACATGCCTGTGGTCACCGTATCAGGAGAATCACTTGAACCCGGGAGGTGGAGGTTTACAGTGAGCCGAGATCATGCAACTGCACTGCAGCCTGGGTGACGGAGCGACTGTGTCTCAAAAAAAAACCAAAAAGCTACATAATTAAAGCAGTGTGGTACTAGTAGACGGATGGATTCTGGAATGCAACAGAAAGCCCAAGTATTGACCCAAATATATACAAGAATTCAGGAGACAGGGATTAAAATTTTTATACATAGCAAGTAGGCTGGAGACCAGTCATGTGTCTGGCGACAGGGACTAGGTAAGCACATTGCTCCTACTGAGAAATATGACGTGGCTGCTGAAATACGGTTGTGGTAAAATATTTTAAAAACCTCAAGGATATATGCCAGAAAATTAATGCAGGTTGATGAACCCTTATCTAAAATGCTTGGGATTTAAATGTTTTGGATTTTGGATTTTTAGGATTTTGGAATATCTACATATACATATACAAAATGAGATATCTTGGAATAGGACCCAAGTCAAAATACAAAATTCATTTATGTTTCATATATATCTTATCCACACAACCTGAAGGCAATTTTATATAATATGTTTAATAATTCTGTGCATGAAACAAAGTTCTGACTGTCTTAACTGCAGGTTAGGTGTGGCATTTTCCACTTGTGGCATCATGTTGACACTCAAAAAGTTCCAGATTATGGAGCATTTTGAATTTTGTGTGCTTGGCCTGTGGTAGACAGTACTAATATCTATTACAAGTGTTTATTTTCTTTTATGTAATTATACATATCTTCTATGACGAAAGTACACTGCTTCTCAAATAAAAAGGTCATTTAAAAAATGTTTTAAAATCAGTTGTATAAACAAATGGCAAAGTGGCCGGGCACAGTGACTCACGCCTGTAATCCCAGCACTTTGGGAGGCCAAGGTGGGGAGATCACTTGAGGTCAAGAGTTCGAGACCAGCCTGACCAACATGGTGAAACCCCGACTCTACTAAAAATACAATAAATAGCCAGGTGTGGTGGCGGGCGCCTGTAATCCCAGCTACTCGGGAGGCTGAGTCAGGAGAATTGCTTGAACTCAGGAGGCGGAGGTTGCAGTGAGCTGAGATCTTGCCACTGCACTCCAGCCTGGGCAACAGAACGAGACTCCATCTCAA
>NW_012101565.1:2237933-2240564 GCF_000951045.1 Mandrillus leucophaeus
AGTGGTTTCCATCAGACCCCAGTGGTTTCCATCAGACCCTAGTGATTTCCACTGGACTTCAGTGGTTTTCATCGGACTCACTCCGGTGGTTTCCATAGGACCCCAGTGGTTTCCTTGGCTCTTGATGAGCTGACAGATGTTACTGGTACTGCTGTGTTTGAAGGAGTCAATGTTGAGCTTGAAGTGACCAAAAAATTAGCCTCTATCACTTGCTCTATGTGGAACAACTGGAACACACAGTATTTTCAAATAAGTTGTAAAAATACTAATTTTGTATGACCTGAAGTGGAATCTACTAAGATGAACTACAACTGATCATGCTAAGAATATACATGGATCAGAAAAGGCTTACTTAGACAAACTTACAAAGCATATGAAAACTGAAGATCATGTGAAAATATAAGCCTATGTTGATTATGTTATTCATTAGCAGATACTTTGTAAAAAATATTTGCATCTATTAGGAGTTACTGAAACAGTGGCGTCAACATGAACTCCATGCACTCTCATGACTTAGCCATCATTAGTTCCATGAATTTTTGTCAGAAATTGATGATACATATTCTCACATTCCTGAGCACACAAAGTTCAACAGCTTAGCAGTGGCAAAGTTTTACTGTCATTTTTTAGAAAACTCTGGGCCAAGACTAAAATTTTCTGCATGAGAAAAACCTCCCTCAACCACTGTTAAACACTAAAAAGGGCTGGGCATCATGGCTCAGCCCTAAAATCCCAATGCTTTAGGGGGCTGAGTTAAGAGGATCACTTGAGGCGAGGAGTTCAAGCCCAGCCTGGCAAGATAGTGAGACCTTATCTCTACAAAAAAAAAAAAAAAAGAAAGAAAAGCAAAGAAAAGAAAATTAGCTGGGCACAGTGGCATATGCCTATAGTCCTAGCTGCTCTGGAGGAAGATCACTGGAGTCCAGGAGTTCAAGGCTGCAGTGAGCTGTGATTGCACCACTGCATTCTAGCATGGGTAACAGCAAGACCTTGTCTCTAAAAAAAATTAACTAATTAAAATAAATAAATGCACAATTAATGACTTTGGAAATTAATTTTTGTTGCAGACTTGACAACATTTCTTAATGAATTCAACCTAACATTACAAAGCAAACGGTGCTTACGTGCGAAACTTATATTGCAGTAAAGTTATTTCGATGACAACTAACGTCTGAATCATAAGTAATGTTGGCTGGGCGCAGTGGCTCACACCTGTAATCCCAGCATTTTGGGAGGCAGAGGCGGGCGGATCACGAGGTCAGGAGATCTAGACTATCCTAACACAGTGAAAGCTGGTCTCTACTAAAAACACAAAAAATTAGCCAGGTGTGGTGGCAGGAGCCTGTAGTCCCAGCTACTCGGGAGACTGAAGCAGGAGAGTTATGAACCTGGGAGGTGGAGCTTGCAGTGAGCTGAGATGGCGCCACTGCACTCTAGCCTGGGCAACAGAGCGAGACTCTGTCTCAAAAAAAAGAAAAAAAAAAAACAGTAATGTCAAGCTGCTTTATCTACTTCCCATGGTGTCTAAAATTAAAACAGAAAGTGAGATTTCCATTCCCACACAAATTTGCAGCAGATATATTTTCTGAGCTCAAAATATAGATCCAGCAGAATTTGATAAATGTCTTCCAAATCATATGCTCATGGACTGATACCAGTATTTGGCAGTATCTATCTGTGTAAAAAGACATTTTTGCAGATGAAGCGTGTAAAATGTCATCACAAATAACAACAGATGAACATCTGCAATTGGTTCTGATAGGAATGCCAACTCCTTTTGGTTTCTCGGAGCAACAGCACCAGCCCCCCGTTGTTCCCTGAGCACACCAAATACTCTTCCTTCTCGGGACGTGGCACTGGTGCTTCCTCTGCTGGGATGGCTTCTCCTCATATATCAAACAACTTTTGCTCACAAGATTTAAGTTCTTGCTCAAAATGCACTGAATCTCTACCAATAACTTGGAGAAGGGGAAAAAAGGGGGAACGATTATAAGAAAACTCAATCAGCTGAATCTAACCCCAAATTGACACAAATGATAGCCATTGAGAAAGACATTAAAAGTTACTAAAGTCCGTATGTTCAAAAAGCTAGAGAAATGACTGAATATGTTAAGTAGAGACATAGAATACACAAAAAAGAACCCAATCAAAGCTTTAGAGATAAGCATTATGATGTCTGAAATGAAAAATACACTGGGGCTGGGCATAGAGGCTCACACCTATAATACGAGCACTCTGAGGGGCTGAGGCGGGAGGACCACTTGAGGCCAGGAGTCTGAGACCAGCCTGGGCAACATAGTGAGATCTCTTAAAAAAAAAAAAAAAAGTAAAAAATTGGCTAGGCACAGTGACTCAGCCTGTAATCCCAGCACTTTGGGAGGCCAAGACGGGCAGATCATCTGAGGTCAGGAGTTCAAGACCAGCCTGACTAATATGATGAAGCCCTGTCTCTCCTAAAAAACACAAAAATTAGCTGGGCACGGAAGCATGTGCATGTAATCCTAGCTACTTGGGAGGCTGAGACAGGAGAATCGCTTGAACCTGGGAGGCAGACGTTGCTGTGAGCCGAGATTGCACCATTGCACTTCAGCCCGGGAAACAAGAGTGAAATTCCATCTCAAAAAAAAAAAA
>NW_012101565.1:2241809-2248554 GCF_000951045.1 Mandrillus leucophaeus
AAAAAAAAAAAAAAAAAATTGGCAGGGTATGGAGGTGTGTAAGCTTGTGGTCCCAGCTACTCAGGAAGCAGAGGTGGGAGGATTGGGAGGATCACTTGAGCCCAGGAGGTTGAGGCTGCCATCATTTGTGATTGTGCCACTGCACTTCAGCCTGGGCTACGGAGCGAGACCCTGCCTTAAAAAAAAAAAAAAAAAAAAAAAGTTTTGTTTTGGAAGAAAAAAAATGACTGAAAATTTCTCAAACGTGATGAAGACTATAAACTGATAGGTCCAAGAAGCTACATGAACCCCAAGCATAAGAAACATGAAGAAAATGACATAAACACCTATCTTAAGCAAATTGCTTAAAATGAGCAAAACAGAGAAAATAAAGGAGCTAGAGCCAGGTGTGGTGGCTCACTCCTGTAAATTCAGCACTTTGGGGGCCAAGGCAGGTGGATCGCTTGAGTCCAAGAGTTTGAGACCACCCTGGGCAACATGGTAAAACCCCATCTCTACCAAAAATACAAAAACAAGCTGGGTGTGGTGGTGGGCACCTGTGGTCTCAGGTGCTGAGGTCGGGGGATGGTTTGAGACTGGGAGGCAAAGGGGTGCAATGAGCAGAGATCATGCCATTCCACTCCAGCCTGGGTGACAGAGCCAGACCCTGTCTCAAAAAAATAGAATGAAATCGGCTGGGTATGGTGGCTCATGCCTGTAATCCCAGCACTTTGGGAGGCCAAGGTGGGCAGATCACTTGAGGTCAGGAGTTTGAGGCCAGCCTAGCCAACATGTTGAAACCCTGGCTCTACTAAAAATAGAAAATTAGCTGGGCATGGTGGTGCATGCCTCTAATCCCAGATACTTGGGAGACTGGGGCAGGAGATTTGCTGGAAACCAGGAGGCAGAGGCTGCAGTGAGCCGAGATCACACCACTGTATCCAGCCTAGGTGACAGAGTAAGACTCCATCTCAAAAAAAAAAAAAAAAAGAAAGGAGTTAGAGTTAAAAGACACGTTATGTAAAGAAATACAAAGATAAGAATGACAGCTGATTTCTTGTTAGAAATAATGCAAGCCAGAAGACAATGAAGTGGCAAAAAGAATAAATCTTAACCTACACCCAGCAAAAGTAGCCTTCAAAAATGAAGATGAGGCCAGGCGTGGTGGCTGATGCCTGTAATCCCAGCACTTTGGAAGGCTGAGGTGGGCAGATTAACTGAGGTCAGGAGTTTGAGATCAGCCCGGCCAACATGGTGAAATCCTGTTTTTATCAAAAAAATAAAAAAATTAGCAGGGTGTGGTGGTGCACGCCTGTAGTCCCAGCTACTCGGGAGGCTAAGGCAGGAGAATCACATGAACCTGGCGGGCAGCAGTTGCAGCGAGCTGAGATCACACCACTGCACTCCAGCCTGGGCAACAGAGTGAGATTCCGTCTCAAAAAAAAAAAAAATGATGGAAGACTTTTTCAAAAACACAAAAGCTAAAAGAAGTCATTACCAGCAGCAGACTTGCACTTCAGTAAATGTTACATGAAGTCCTTGAAGCAGAAAGAAATGCCACCAGATGGACATGAATCTGGATCCACATAAGCAATCAAGAGCACGGGAAACAGGAACTGTGTGGGCTGATGTAGAAATGTTTGCTTAGTATTAAAATCTCTTTAAATGATAACTGACTGTTTAAAGTAAAAATGATAACAATGTATTGAGACATTGATAACATGTAGAAAAGTAACATACTTGACAGCAACAGGACAAAATTGGAGAGAAATGGAGCCTAATAAATGCTGTTAGGTTCTTACATCATTTATGAAGCGGGATAATATCATTTGAAAGTTGATGATGATAAGTTAAGATAATACATAAACCCTAAAACAATCACTAACAAATAGCAAAGACCATAATTAAGAATCCAACAAAAGGAGATAAAGGTGAATTTAAAAATGCTTGATTAATGCAGAAGGAAAAAAAAAAAAAAAGAAAACGGGATTGAGAACAAAAGAGACAACAAACCAAACAGCAAGATGACCGATTTAAGCCTAACCATATACATCATCGCATTGTGTTAATGGTCTAAATCCCCCAATAAACAGGCAGGGATATTCAGATTGAATAAAAACATGTGACCTAATAATATGATGACTACAAGAAAAATCGTAATAAAGACAAAAGAATAGGTAAAAAGTAAAAGGTTGAAAAAAGAAGTACCATGCTAACACAAATCAAAAGAAAGCTGGAGTGCCAATATTAATGTAAGTAGATTTTGGAGCAAAGAATATTTCTTGGAACAAAGAGGGTCAATGATGACGGGATTGATCCGTCAAGAAGACATAATTCTAAATGTTTATGTACCTAACTACAGAGCCTCAAAATACTCCTGGGTATTTTGAGAGAAATAAAAATGTATGTCCAAACAAAGACTTGTACATGAACGTTCACAGCAGTTTTGTTTGTTTGTTTGTTTGTTTGTTTTTGAGACGGAGTCTCGTTCTGTCACCCAGGCAGCTCTGTCACCCAAGCTGGAGTGCAGTGGCTGGATCTCCGCTCACTGCAAGCTCCGCCTCCCGGGTTTACGCCATTCTCCTGCCTCAGCCTCCCAAGTAGCTGGGACTACAGGCGCCGCCACCTCGCCCGGCTAGTTTTTTGTATTTTTTAGTAGAGACGAGGTTTCACCGGGTTAGCCAGGATGGTCTCGATCTCCTGACCTTGTGATCTGCCCGTCTCGGCCTCCCAAAGTGCTGGGATTACAGGCTTGAGCCACTGCGCCCCGCCTCACAGCAGTTTTATCTGTAATAGCCCAAACCTCCCAACAACCCCAATGCCCATCAAAAGGTAGTACATCCATACAGTGGTACCTACTAGGCAGTGAAAAAGGAATAAATACTGATACATGCAACAACATGTCAAAGCAGTTACATACGGTGGAAGATGACAAAAAAGAGAGCATACTGCTTGAGCCCTTTTATGTAAAATTCTACAAAACACAAACTAATCTACAGTGAAAGAGGTAGATGGACGGTTCCTTAGGAACGTGGCGGATTGTGCAGAGACAGGCGGGGGGACAGGAGGGCAAGGAGGCTTCTGGCACCAGTGGAAAGTGCCTTAATTGTGGTGATGGTCATGGGTGTGTACATACAAGACCTATCAAAATACAAGCTTTAAAAGTGTGTGGTTTATTGCCTTTCAATTTTCCTTCCATAAAGTTGGCACACTTGGAGAGAGAGAAACATCAGGGCAAGGGCAGGAAGATATCCATCCAAATGTTAACAAAAACACAGAGTAGTAGGTGTGGGGAACATGAAGACAGAGAGGACAACAGAAAAGCTTATATGCTGAGGCTGGCGCAGTGGCTCAGGCCTGTAATTCCAGCACTTTGGGAAGTTGGGGCGGGCAGATTACTAGAGGTCAAGAGTTCGAGACCAGCCTGGCCAACATGGTGAAACCACATCTCTACTAAAAATACAACAATTAACCAGGCGTGGTGGCTCATGCCTGTAATCCCAGCTACTCAGGAGGCCAAGGCAGGAAAATTGCTTGATCCTGGGAGGCGGAGGTTGCCGTGAGCTGAGATCGTGCCACTGCACTCCAGCCTAGGTGACAAGAATGAAACTCTGTCTCAAAAAAAAAAAAAAAAAAGAAAGAGAAAAAGCTTATAAGCCGAGCAGAACATGAGATGATGAACTAAACCCTCTTGTTACAGTGGCAATCTCATCAATGACTGTAACAATCCTGCCAAACAAAAGACGGGTGTTTGGACTAGATTTAAAATATAAGCCAAACGGCTATACATCATTTACAAGAAATAGGCCGGATGGATGAAGGAGGCAAATTCTAACCAAAGAGAAACAATGGCACCACAAACTCTAAAAGTTGACTTCAAGGCATTTTTTTTTTAAGTAAGTGCACACTAAATGATAAAAACTATAGTAGAGTGAATAATAAACCAGTGACATAGTCATGTATCATCATCATGATCAAGTGCCGTGCACCCTTCACGACCACACGTGCTGTCCTCCGCACGAACCGCAGCGCGGTGGGTCTGTTTACACCGGCGTCACCGCAGACTTGTGACTACAGTGTTGTACACAACCACACTAGGTCATATAAAATTTTCAGCTCCATTATAATCCATGAGACCACTCTCATATATGCAGCGTGCTGCTGACTGAAATGTTATGTGGCACATGACTGTATTATAAAGACACCTATCTACCCAAACTAATCCATAATTCAACACAATTCTAGTCAAAATCCCAACAGAGTGGCCGGGAGCAGCGGCTCACGCCTGTAATCCCAGCACTTTGGGAGGCTGAGGTGGGCGGATCACGAGGTTAAGAGATCGAGACCATCCTGTCCAACGTGGTGAAACCTTGTCGCTACTAAAAATACAAAAATTAGCCGGGCGAGGTGGCGGGCGCCTGTAGTCCCAGCTACTCGGGAGGCTGAGGCAGGAGAATCGCTTGAACCCGGGAAGCAGAGGTTGCAGTGAACTGAGATTGTGCCACCGCACTCCAGCCTGGGCGACAGAGTGAGACTCCGTCTCAAAAAAAAAAAAAAGAAAGAAAGAAAAAAACACTCCAACAGAGCTTCTCATGGAAGTCCTGGCCCCAATAGCCCCACATCACCCCAGAATTCCTGAGATATTTTTGAAAAGAGATGGACACTCCAGTCCCCAGAGAGTGGACCCTGAGCCATGGGTGACAGGGCAGGGCTAAGGCCAGACCCACGGCCTCTCTGATAGCAATTCTCTGAGGAGTTCTCTGCAGGCCCGAAGCTGTCCGTTCTGCTCAGTGAGAGGAAACAGGAGATTCTAGCGCTGCAGCACAGCACAGGCTCTTGAGGGAGAGTTATAAATCTGGCTTCAACTTGTGCAAGATGAGCTCCTGCCCGTTTCTGGCTGGGAGAAGCTGTTCTCCAGAGGGACCATAGGATTTAACTGCTGTCAGTATTTGCAGCAAACCAATAGGTTTGTTTTTCGCTTATTTCATTTAAACCATAAACCAGATGCTGCAGTCACCTTTCCACGGAGCTCCACCTGTACACGTCACAAACGTCCTTTATTCCTTAACCTCCACACAGTCTAAATTCTGTACCTTTCCGTATCATCTCCTTTGGGAAATGCTGCTGGAGGGCAAGGACTCCTGGCCTGCTCTGGTGTGTGCTTAACTGCAGGCATGAGACTGCTCACATGGGTCTCATGGATCACATGAAAGTCCACACGGAGGTTCCTCTGGTTTTCTTTTCTTTTTTTTTTTTTTGAGACGGAGTCTCGCTCTGTTGCCCAGGCTAGAGTGCAATGGTGCGATCTCCACTTACTGCAAGCTCCGCCTCCCGGGTTCACGCCATTCTCCTGCCTCAGCCTCCTGTGTAGCTGGGACTACAGGTGCCCACCACTGCACCTGGCTAAGTTTTATACTTTTAGTAGAGACGGGGTTTCACCATGTTAGCCAGGATGGTCTTGATCTCCTGACCTCGTGATCCACCCATCTCAGCTGCCCAAAGTGCTGGGATTACAGGCGTGAGCCACCGCGCCCAGCGGTTCCTCTGGTTTTCAGATGCACACAGATGCTGCTGTGACGACCGGAATACACACTCGAGGATGGTTCAACACGGCACCAGCCAGTGTAATGAACCACACTGATAGACAGACTGAGGGGGGGACCACATGATCATCTCAACTGGTGCAGAAAAGGCATTTGACAAAATCCACATGATAAAACCACTGAGAACACAAGCAGTATCAAGGAACCTGCTCAATAGAAAAGACTGGAAGCTTTCCCCCTGAGATCAGGGCAGAACAAGGAAGCCCCTTTCACCACTGCCATTCAACACTACACTGGAAATCCTACGCAGAGCAATCAGTTGAGAAGAAGAAAAAGGCATCCAAATTGGAAAGGAAGATGTAAGACGATCACTAACCACAGATGACACAGTCCTATATATAGAAAATCCCAGAGAATATAAAAGAAGGTTACTACAGCTAACACAAAAATTCAGCAAAGTTGCACAATACAAGAACAACACACAATCAGTTATGTTTCCATACACCATAATGGACAATCCAGAAACAAACAAAAAAATTCCACTTACAACAGCATCGAAAAGAAGAACATATCTAGGAATAAACTTTACCAGGGAGGTGAAAGGACTATACACTAGAAAATATAAAACACTGCTAAGAAAAATCAGACACAAGCAAATGAAAAGACATCCTCTGTTCATGGATTAGAAAATTAGGCCTGGTGTGGTGGCTCACACCTGTAGTCCCAGCACTTTGGGAGGCTGAGGTGGGTGGATCACGAGGTCAGGAGATCGAGACCATTCTGGCTAACATGGTGAAACCTCGTCTCTACTAAAAGACAAAAAATTAGCCAGGCATGGTGGCAGGCGCCTGTAGTCCCAGCTACTTGGGAGGCTGAGGTAGGAGAATGGCGTAAACCCAGGAGGCGGAGCTTGCGATGAGCCTAGATCTCGCCACTGTACTCCAGCCTGGGCGACAGACTGAGACTCCATCTCCAGAAAAAAAAAAAAAAAGTAATATTGCTTGGATGAAATACCACCTTGCAGATCCAACACAATCCCCCACACAGATCCAAAATTCCAAAAGCTTTCTTTTTGTTGTTGTTGTTGTTAAAAGAAGTGAAAAAGCCAATCCCCAAATTCATATGGAACTGCAAGGGGCTCCAAATAGCCAGAACAACCTTGAAAAATGAGAATAAAGCTGGAAGACTCACACTTTCCAGTTTCAAAACATATTACAAAGCTA
>NW_012101565.1:2250762-2251849 GCF_000951045.1 Mandrillus leucophaeus
GGGCCTGGAGAGGGAGGGCGCGGAAGCGGGAGGGAAAGGCCCGCTGGGTCCACATGAGGGAGAGTGAGGGGCAGAGAGACTTTTTTTTTTTTTTTTTGAGACAGAGTCTCGCTCTGTCATCCAGGCTGGAGTGCTGTGGTGCGATCTTGGCTCACTGCAACCTCTGCCTCCTGGGTTTAAGCAATTTTCCTGCCTCAGCCTCCCAAGTAGCTGGGATTACAAGCACCCGCCACCACGCCTGGCTAATTTTTGTTTTTAGTAGAGATGGGGTTTCACCACGTTGGCCAGGCTGGTCTCAAACTCCTGATCTGCCTGCTTTGGCCTCTCAGAGTGTTGGGATTACAGGCGTGAGCCAGCGCGCCTGGCCAGAAGAAACATTTTTAGACAGATCAGCCTCCAGTCTCTGCAGGTGGAAGAGAGTGCCCATCACTATCAGAGAAATGCAGAGCTCGAGACACTGAGGAAAACCAGCAAGGGTGGTCCCAGCCCCACGGGAACAGCTGGGGTAGAAGGAGCCAGCGACGCTGCTGGCAGGAACATGGGTGGGCCATATGTGCCAGGTGCCGGTTGACAGCACTGTGGGGACTCGCTGCCCTGGGCCTACAGCTTAAGACCTGGCAGGAGCAAGGGTGTACAGACCCAGCAAGACAGAGCAGGGCCACAGACCCAGCAAGACAGCAGAGCCGTCCCAAGGGTCCTGAGCACGCATGCCGCATGAGGGAACCAGGCAGGGGCCTGCAGGCTGTGCACTGCATTGAGGCTCACAGAGGCACCAAACCAACGGTGATGCCAGAGGCTGCCCACCCAGTGGGGCGCGTCATGAGCCTGCGCCTCCTCGAACACTTCTCTGCACACAGTGTGTCAGCTAACATGTTTGTAAAGGAAGAGAAATGTGCCTCACTCTATGGGGAGGCGGCCCTAAGCCTCCCTCAGCAGCCGGGAGGAGCAGCCATATGTGGCAGGGACAGAACTGTGGGGACCACAGGGAGAGGCAGACTGGGTGCAGGAGGCGGGGCTCTCGCCAAGTATCTGGAGAAACTCAGTCCAGGGCCCGACCCTGACGAAGCGGAAGGTAAGACCTAGCAGG
>NW_012101565.1:2255686-2259884 GCF_000951045.1 Mandrillus leucophaeus
TGTTTTTAGAGACAGAGTCTCACTCTGTCACCCAGCCTAGGGTACAGTGGTGCGATCTTAGCTAACTGCAATCTCCACCTCCTGGCTTCAAGTGATTCTCCTTCCTCAACCACCTGAGTAGCTGGGATTACAGGTGTGGACAACCACTCCCAGCTAATTCTGGTACTTTTAGTAGAGACAGGGTTCTGCCACATTGGCCAGGCTAGTCTCAAACTCCTGGCCTCAAGTGTTCTGCCCTCTTTGGCCTCGAAAAGTGCTGGGATTACAGGTGTGCACCACCTTTCTTAGCCAAAAGTAAAAACTTTGTACTTTGGCCATGCACGCTGGCTCATGTCTGTAATCCCAGAGCTTTGGGAGGCATAGGGGGCAGACTGCCTGGGCTCAGGAGTTGGAGACCAGCCTGGGCAACACAGTGAAATCCCCATCTCTACAAAAAAAATACAAAAATAAGTCGGGTGTGGTGGCATGTGCCTGTAGTCCCAGCTATTTGGGGGGCTGAGGTGGGAGGGTCACTTGGGCCCAGGAGGTGGGGGCTGCAGTGAGCTGAGATTGCACCACTGCACTCCAGCCCCAGAGACAGAGACACTGTCTCAAAAACAAACAAACAAAACAAAAACAACAAAAACCTTTGTTTTTCAAACGATATCATCAAGATAGTGAAAAAAGGGGCCAGGTGCAGTGGCTCACGCCTGTAATCCCAGCACTTTGGAGGCTGAGGTGGGTGGATCACGAGGTCAGGAGATTGAGATCATCCTGACTAACATGGTGAAGCCACGTCTCTACTAGAAATACAAAAAATTAGCCGGGTGTGGTGGTGGGTGCCTGTAGTCCCAGCTACCAGGGAGGCTGAGGCAGGAGAGTGGTGTGAACCTGGGAGGCGGAGCCTGCAGCGAGCCAAGATGGCACCATTGCACTCCGGCCCGGGTGACAGAGCGAGACTCCATCTCAAAAAAAAAAAAAAAAAGAAAAAAGAAGAAAGTGAAGAAAGGCTCAATATCATTAGTTATTAAGGAAATGCAAACCAAAACTACAATGAGACATTTCACAGCGGCTACAATAGCTAAAAGAAATCTAAAAAGGAAAGTAAGTAGTGTTGGTAAGGCTGTGGATAACTTTGAACCCTCATATTTGCTGGTGGGATGTGAAATGTAGGCTCTGGTCCTCCCTGTGCCCACCTTCTGCACTGCTCACCCACGCCACACCCGAGCCTCCACTGTTCACTCCGCCCTGACTGCCGACGTCAACACCATCTTCCTGGTGTGCTCCAGTGGCTCCTCCACACCTGATTTGCCCCACCTCCTGCCCAGTCTGCAGCAGGCTCCATCCCTGGCCTCCCTTTCATCCTGCCAGGCTGGGTCCACAGGGTGAACCTGCTGCCTGCCTCCCTCTGTGCCTGCACCTCAGCAGGGTGGGACGGAAACCTGCTGTCCTCTAAGCTCTGTGGTATGCTCTGAATCCCTCTTCTGAAGCCTCAGATGAGCCCAGCAGTCCAACAGGCTCCTTCCCACCTCTGCAGAAATCCCCTGGGCCTCAGGTCCCCTGGCAACCTCAGCCAAGCACCGAAACTCTGGTACTGGGGGAGACCAATCCCCTGCCTTTCTCTCCCTGGGGTCCAGCCTCTCCTCCATCCTCTCCGAGGAGCCTCTATCCGCCCCTGCAGTGGCCAGGCTTCTGTCTGCCCTGGGCCACAGCCTGGGCTCTGGGAAGGTCTGGCCTCCTGTTCCTGGGCCAGAGTCTTACCTTCACCATCCATGACCCCATGGGACCCCAGAGCACACCCTGTACCCGCCATGAGGCACCTGCCTTAGCTCTTCCCCACTGTCCAGCCTGCCTTGGCTCTTCCCCACTGTCCTGCCTGTCTGCCGCCTGCCTCAGCCCTTCCCCACTGTCCTCTCTGGACTCGCTTCCTAAGGTGCACTCACCTGGGGGCCCTTGTGCTCTACCCTGACCTCTTCCTGCTTCTGAGGGCAGGGGTCTCCTTGGCTCCCACCAACATAGGCTGTGCTCCTTCAGAGCCACTGTGACTCCGGAGGGCCACCTCCAAGCTTGCTCAGACCCCTCAGCTGTGTCCACACTGATCTGCACCCCCCACCTGGGGCCCCCAGGTCCACATACCCCACACCTGCACCCAAATCCCCACATCTGCATCTCCCATCAGCAGAGAGAGCTGGGTGAGCCCCTCAGACACTGCCCTCAGGAACCACCACCTGCCAGGGCTGGGCCAGCGAGAGGGAGGGTTGGAGGACCCAGAAACCTGAGGCTGAGCCTCAGGCTCTGCTGCCCAGAGAGACAGGAAAGTGCTCACTGGGGACAGCAGCGGTGACTGCCACAGCCAAGGACGAGGCTCTGGCCACTCGCAGGGACACTGAGTCCCCTGGGTCCCCGCCCACAGCCCTCAGCAGTCCTGCTCTCACCTGGCCCCGTCCACTCTACTCACCTGGCCCCGCCCACAGCACCTGCCCCTGCCCTCACCTGCCACTGTCCTCCTTCAAGGCCCCAAACGCCGCGGGCCGCCCGGTCCTCGCTGGCAACTCCTGCGCCTTCTCGGTGTCGGGCTCGGGCTCCAGGGAAGAGCTGGTGCTGCCCTCGCGGCTGACGCTGCTGCCGCGCCCGGGGCTGCTCTCGGCCGAGGCGCGCGGGGATTCCGTGTTCTGCTTCAGCGTCTGCAGCTTGGCCAGCGGGATGATGTCGCAGCCCTGCGGCCGGTGCCACACCGTGCGCTGCGTGCTGGCGTTGTAGTAGTAGAAGCGGGACGTGTTGGGGTCGAACAGCTCCCACCACTGGTTCTCGCTGGTGCGCTTGATGCGGACGCCGGCCGGCGGGTCCCACACACACTCACCGGTGACCAGGTTGGCGTACATGCGCTCGCGGGTGCGCGGTTCGATGATCTCCACCCACTCCAACCTGGGGAGAGGCAGCGTTAGGATGGCTGGATCCACGGCGTCCTGGACCCGCGCCTCCCACCCCTGCAGACCCCGACTCCAGTCCCAGCTGCAAAACCCAGAAATCCTGTCACAGAGGACAGCAAACCCAAGCCCAGTCCGTCCCTGACTGCTGCGCTCCTGAGCACCCCGCACCCAGGGAGGCCCCCAGAGCCTCCAGTGCCCCAGGGTGGTGCAGCCCTTTGGGGGTCCTGGGCCCCACGCCACGTGGGGACATACTGGTTGTAGTTGCAGGTTGCTGTCCTCACAGGCACCCAGGCCACAACCCCACTGCCCACCGCTCCGTCCTGCAGGATCGTGGCAAGGGCCTGTGAGTCACCACTGCACACCTGCTCAACTGCACACCTGCTCAGTAGCCCCTCTGATGCAACTGGACCACCACCTCCACTCTGGGTCGGGTCTGGAGGGGCCTCAGGCCCAGCTAAGTGCTGCTGGGCTCCCAAGCTGTGTTTTCCCAAGGGCCCCCAGAGTAGCAAGGCCAAGAGCCCAGCTGGCCCTCAGACCCTGCTGGAGGGCACAGCCTCTACCCGGCCCTGAGAACCCCGCTGGGCGGCGCAGTCTCCACCCGGCCCTGAGAACCCCGCTGGGCGGCACAGTCTCCACCGGCCCTCAGACCCCGCTGGGGGGCACAGTCTCCACCCGGCCCTCAGACCCCGCTGGGGGGCACAGCCTCCAGCTCAGTAATGTTTCTCAGGCCTCTTCCACATTTCTACACAGAAATAAAAACCCTTAGAGGCACAGAGCGCCTCTCAGCAAAGCCGCTGCCAGGAGGCATCACCATGGGTCCGTGCATCCGTCTCTTAACCCTGTGACAGGCCTGGTCCTCACCATCACCGGGTTGGTGAGGGGTCTTATTTCCAGGGAAAAGGCACTAATCCCAGGGGCTCAGCAGAAGGAGAGGCGAGTGGTGAGGGCAGAAGGGCCAGCGGACAACAGGCCCAGACAGGCTAGTGGGGGCCGCCTACGGCTCCTCCAGGTCAAGGACAGAAAGAGCCCCCCTTGGGCGGCCAGCACAGACTGGCTGCGGGGGCGACCTTCATCCCACATCCCACCCTTTGAAACCAGGCCAGGGGCACAGCGGCTCTGAAAACGGGCTGTGACGTGAAGCGCACCAGATCGTGCGGCACCAAGGATCCAGGTGGAGTCCGTCCGCGCCACCCCGCAGAGGCCAGCTGGGGAAGCCAGGCCCTCACACAGTGGGGGAAGCCAGGCCCTCACACAGCTGGGGAAGCCAGGCCCTCACACAGTGGGGGAAG
>NW_012101565.1:2266856-2268566 GCF_000951045.1 Mandrillus leucophaeus
CTGGGATTACAGGCGTGAGCCACCACGCCCAGCAGATATTCTAAGTTGCTTTTCACACTGAAGTCATTAATCTGCCTGCATTGATTTTTGTTTACTGTGTGAAATTTCATTTTCTCATATGGATAGACAGGGATCTTAGGACAGCTTGTTAAATAGCTTTGCTTCCTCAGTGATGGACAATGGCAGCTCTATCTTAAATCTAGTTTCTGGCCAGGCGAGGTGGCTCACGCCTGTAATCCCAGCACTTTGGGAGGCCGAGGCGGGCGGATCACCTGAGGTCAGGAGTTCAAGATCAGCCTGGTCAACATGGTGAAACCCCATCTCTACTAAAAATACAAAAATTAGCTGGGCGTGGTGGCGTATGCCTGTAGTCCCAGCTACTCAGGAGGCCGAGGCAGGAGAATCCCTTGAACCCGGGAGGCAGAGGTTGCAGGGAGCTGAGATCACGCCACTGCACTCAGGCCTGGGTGACAGCGAGGTCTCAAAAAAAAAAAAAAAAAAAAAAAATTGAGTTTCTGTAAGTGTGTCTGAGCTCCTAGCTGGCTCTGCTGATCCATCCATCTCTGTCTCTGCTGGAGCAGTGTCTTAGTTACGTGACTTTGTAAAGTTGCTTCCAAAGCCACACACTCCTCTCCCTCAGGCATATGTTGAAGCCATTCTTGACCCTTGGTTCTTCCTTGTGAAACTGAGAATCACCTCTTTGTTGGCTCCGCACAGAGCCTGTGGATGCATTTAAGGAGAACCAGGCGTCTCAGTGGAACTTTGGTCTCCACCCAGAGCCAAGGTGTCTCCCTCTGCTCGTCCAGGTCTCTGAAGGGCTTGGACGCCTTCTCCCGATTGGCCCTGCGTCCCTCTCTGCTTCCACAGCACCACTAAGGGAAACCCCGCCGCAGGGAGGGCTGGGACCACCCAGAAGCCTCTGCAGGTCCCAGCCCCAGATGCTATGGCAGACTCACCCTTCCTCCCGAGGGCCTCACCCCTGTCTCCCTTCTTTCTCTCCATGGACATCCCAAATCACCACACCACAGAGAACCTGGAGGGGCCCGCCAGGGGTTCCCAGCACTGGCTCACACGGAACCTGGAGGGACCCGCCAGGGGTTCCCAGCACCGGCTCACACGGAACCTGGAGGGACCCGCCAGGGGTTCCCAGCACCGGCTCACACGGAACCTGGAGGGACCTGCCAGGGGTTCCCAGCACCGGCTTCCCCTTGTGCACTCTCTGGTCCTTAGCTCCAGGGCAACTCTCCCTGGAGACCCTTGATCTCAGCCCAGGATACGAAGTGTCAATGTCTCCCATTGTCAGAAACACAGGGACACCGACATGGTGCACCTCGAACCCCCAGAGTTCAGCACTCTAGGGAGAGAGGGCTGAGGCTTGGCAGGGCCAGGACCTCCTCCTGCCCACGGTGCCATGTGCTGCAGCCTGGGCCTCCTGAGGATGTCGCTGGTTGTGGCAGTCCCCTGCATACACCATGCCCTTAAATCTCAACCCTCGTGGGCCCCTGCAGGACCCACAGTTTAAATGGGAAAGAGAATCCAAGGCTCACACAAGTAAAAATGGCAACTGTTGAAAGGAGGTGGACAGGTGCCCTGCCTTCCCCCTGGAGCCCAGCTCTCCCCGAGGGGCAGAGCTGCACCCCCATGGCTCAGCCGGGCTCTTCACTCTTGTTACCTGACCCCCATGACACAGGGCAGTTTTTTTTTTTTTTT
>NW_012101565.1:2270421-2272361 GCF_000951045.1 Mandrillus leucophaeus
ATTCTAAGAGTCGCACGATAAAGAACTTGCCATGTTGGCAGTGCTGTGGTGGCCAGCACACCGTCTACCCTTGCTGGCTGGAATTCTAAGAGTCGTGCGATAAAGAACTTGCCATGTTGGCAGTGCTGTTGCTGCTGCTGTTGTGGGGGCGGTAGGTTATGGAGGTTTCTGTTTTTCTGTATTTTCCAAGTGTTCCACAATATTCACAAGATTGCTACTGTCATTTGAAAAAAAAAAAAAACCACACATTATCTTCCTATAAAATGGTGCGTATTCCAAGTATGACATGCAATGAATCTTTCCAAGGGTCCAGTTTTAAAGTTTTAAGGATTTAGTGGGCAATGTTTCCAGGAAGTATCTGCACTCTGACACTGGCCTGTGCGGCACATCACTCAAGGGGTAAAAGGTATCTCCCTGCAGGGGTGTTTTAATTCAAATGCAAAGTTAATGACAAGGAAGGACTGTCACAGTTTATAATGAGATAAAGTGATATAGCTTTATTTTTAGAAGTGGCATATGTGTTTTTATATATATAGTTGTGTAGAAAGTTACCGGAAGTCTAAAGCCAAATATTAAAAGAGGTTACCTGGCTGGGCGCAGTGGCTCATGCCTGTAATCCCAGCACTTTGGGAAGCCAAGGTGGGCGGATCACTTGAACTTAGGAGTTTGAGACCAGCCTGGGCAATGTGGTGAAACCCCATCTCTACAAAAAATACAAAAATTAGCCAGGCATGGTGGGTGCACCTCTGGTCCTAGCTACTCAGGGAGCTGAGGTGGGAGGATGGCTTGAGCCTGGGAAACAGAGGTTGCAGTGAGCTGAGATCGCGCCACTACACTCCAGCCTGGGTGACAGAGAAAGATCCTGTCTACACACACACACACACACACACACACACACACACAGGACGGGGTTACCTAGGAGTTGTGGAATTTGGTGTAATTTTACCTCACCCCCATTTTTGCTTTCAAAATGTATGATGGAAAATTTCAAACACGCACAAAAATATAGAGATTAGTACAATGAATCCCATGTATGTGGTTTTAATTTTTCTAATTATTAACGTGGACAAGCATTTCCTCATGTTCCTAAGCCACTGACATTCCTCACTCCCCAGACACATACGGCTTTCCCATTACAATTTTCTTACTGATCTGCCGGCGTTGTGTATTTAGAAACGCACGTCCTAGGTGACACCTCCCGCTCCACTGTCTATGCTCTAAAGATCTCTGGCCGTGTGGCTTGTCTTTTCACTTTTCATGGTACCTTTTGCTGAAAACAAGTTTTTAATTTTAATATGGTTGAATTGGTTGAATTCATAAATCTCTCCTTCATTTCTCCTGTCTTCATTTTTTTTTTTTTTTTTTTTTTTTTTGAGATGGAGTCTCGCTTTGTCGCCTGGCTACAGTGCAGTGGTCTGATCTTGGCTCACTGCGACCTCCGCCGCCTGGGTTCAAGCAATTCTCATGCCTCAGTCTCCCAAGTAGCTGGGATTATGGGCGCCTGCCACCATGCCCGGCTAATTTTGTATTTTTAGTACAGACGGGGTTTCACCATGTTGGCCAAGCTGGTCTTGAGCTCCTGACCTCAGGTGATCCATCTGCCTCGGCCTCCCCAAAGTGCTGGGATTATAGGCGTGAGCCACCGTGCCTAGCCCTTTTGACCTTTTTATTTTTATTTATTTATTTATTTATTTATTTTTTTGAGACAGAGTCTCGCTCTGTCGCCCAGGCTGGAGTGCAGTGGCACGATCTCGGCTCACTGCAAGCTCCGCCTCCCAGGTTCCAGCCATTCTCCTGCCTCAGCCTCCCGGGTAGCTGGGACTACAGGCGCTTGCCACATCGCCCGGCAATTTTTTTTTTTTTTTTGTATTTTTTAGTAGAGACGGGGTTTCACCGGGTTAGCCAGGATGGTCTCGATCTCCTGACCTCGTGATCCACCC
>NW_012101565.1:2277778-2295333 GCF_000951045.1 Mandrillus leucophaeus
TTTTTTTTTTTTTTTGGAGACAGAGTCTTGCTCTGTTTGCCCAGGCTGGAGTGCAGTGGTGCAATCTCAGCTCACTGCAACCTCCACCTCCCAGGTTTAAACAATTCTCCTGCCTCAGCCCCCCAAGTAGCTGGGATTACAGGTGTGTGCCACCACAGCTGGCTATTTTGTATTTTTAGTAGGGATGGGGTTTCATCATGCTGCCCAGGCTGGTCTCGAACTCCTGACCGCAAGTGATCCATCCGTCTTGGCTTCCCAAAGTGTTGGGATTACAGGAGTGAGCCACCACACCCAGCCTCAGGGCTGATTCTCAGCCAGCAGTGGATACAACAGGAATTCCTTCCACGATGTTTCTCACACTGCTGGAAGTGCAACCAGCTCAGCCCTCGGCCCAGAATCACTCCCGGCTCTGGGCCACACCCTGGGGATGGGCTCCACTCTCCTCTGCCCCACAGGGTGTGCCCGGGACACCCCCAGTGTCTTCCAGTCTTATCCCTCCCATGGCTGCAGTGTGGAGGACAGCTCTCCCCAGGAGGCCAGACCCCATGTGGCAGTCCCAGGCTCCCCTGAGCCCTTAGTGACAGCCTCAGGAGCGGCCTTGGAGTGTGACTCCTTCATAGACACTGGGCTTCAACCTGGAGCAGTGGCCAGAAAACTGGCTGATGCAGGTACCACGCCCATTTCCAGGTGGTGGGTCCCATGCTGACACAGGGCTCAGGCCCTGCCCAGGGAAGCAGGAGCATCCCCAGGACGGTTCCCACTGGCACCGGCTGGCCTGGGCTGCTGTCGGTCTGCTCTGTGGGACAGCAGCCATCAGCACCCCCACATGGCTGCAGGCCCATCACATACACCAGGATGGGCAATGATATGCTTTGGCTATGTCCCCACCCAAATCTCCTCCTGAGTCGTAGTTCCCATAACCCTCATGTGTCGTGGAAGGGAACAAGTGGAGATAATTGAATCACGGGACAGCTTCCCCTATCCTGTTCTCGTGACAGTGAGTTCTCACGAGATCTGATGGTTTCACAAGGGGCTTCCCCTTCACTGGGCTCTCGTTCTCTCTCCTGCCGCCATGTGAAGAAGGACTTATTTGCATCCCTTCCACCATGATTGTTCCCTGGGCGTCCCCAGCCATGTGGAACCATAAGTCAATTACACAAACCTCTTTTCTCTATAAATTGTCCAGTCTCGAGCATGCTTTTAGTTGCAGCATGAGAACAGGCTAATACAGGCATCAAATAAGAAATGACAGCCAAGAAAGCACAAGGAAGAACCAACCGAAAACCAAGAGAGAAGGAGAGAGGCCACAGCAGCTCCTCAGGGTCCGGGTTTGGAGCCAGCACACGTGGAATGCACACTGCTGTGACTGGCGTTCACGACAAAATGAGTTTCTACAGAGGAAGGAAAATGTAGAGGGTGTATAAAGAATTAAGTGGAAAATCTAAAATGTCAAAATAAATCCCTGAAAGTAACGTGTTATACAGGTTTAAGAAGAAACTAACGCCGAAGGATGAAGGGACGGAGCACAGGATGCTCAGAGGACAAAGCCCAGCAGCATGGGACGGGGCCTGGAGAGGGAGGGCGCGGAAGCGGGAGGGAAAGGCCCGCTGGGTCCACATGAGGGAGAGTGAGGGGCAGAGAGACTTTTTTTTTTTTTTTGAGACAGAGTCTCGCTCTGTCATCCAGGCTGGAGTGCTGTGGTGCGATCTTGGCTCACTGCAACCTCTGCCTCCTGGGTTTAAGCAATTTTCCTGCCTCAGCCTCCCAAGTAGCTGGGATTACAAGCACCCGCCACCACGCCTGGCTAATTTTTGTTTTTAGTAGAGATGGGGTTTCACCACGTTGGCCAGGCTGGTCTCAAACTCCTGATCTGCCTGCTTTGGCCTCTCAGAGTGTTGGGATTACAGGCGTGAGCCAGCGCGCCTGGCCAGAAGAAACATTTTTAGACAGATCAGCCTCCAGTCTCTGCAGGTGGAAGAGAGTGCCCATCACTATCAGAGAAATGCAGAGCTCGAGACACTGAGGAAAACCAGCAAGGGTGGTCCCAGCCCCACGGGAACAGCTGGGGTAGAAGGAGCCAGCGACGCTGCTGGCAGGAACATGGGTGGGCCATATGTGCCAGGTGCCGGTTGACAGCACTGTGGGGACTCGCTGCCCTGGGCCTACAGCTTAAGACCTGGCAGGAGCAAGGGTGTACAGACCCAGCAAGACAGAGCAGGGCCACAGACCCAGCAAGACAGCAGAGCCGTCCCAAGGGTCCTGAGCACGCATGCCGCATGAGGGAACCAGGCAGGGGCCTGCAGGCTGTGCACTGCATTGAGGCTCACAGAGGCACCAAACCAACGGTGATGCCAGAGGCTGCCCACCCAGTGGGGCGCGTCATGAGCCTGCGCCTCCTCGAACACTTCTCTGCACACAGTGTGTCAGCTAACATGTTTGTAAAGGAAGAGAAATGTGCCTCACTCTATGGGGAGGCGGCCCTAAGCCTCCCTCAGCAGCCGGGAGGAGCAGCCATATGTGGCAGGGACAGAACTGTGGGGACCACAGGGAGAGGCAGACTGGGTGCAGGAGGCGGGGCTCTCGCCAAGTATCTGGAGAAACTCAGTCCAGGGCCCGACCCTGACGAAGCGGAAGGTAAGACCTAGCAGGCCTGGGGACCCGGCTGGCCGCCTGATGCCCACGGCCTGCCTCCGTCAAACCCAGCAAGGGTCAGACTCGCAGCCAGAGGCAGCACGGTGGCGCGGGGGGGACAAAGCAAAGCCTCAGCAGCCTCAGCCGGGCGACCGTGGCCAGCGTGGGCAGGACTCTCGTGCGTGTTCACTGCACCATGAGATGAGAGCAGCACATCGCCTCTGTGGTCCTCCTCCCAGTGAATTGTGGTAAAGATCAGGCACGTCCAAGCGAGGGGTGTGTCACGCAACACCGGGCCAGCCCTCCTCCAGGCCATGTAGGTCACCAAATGCCAGGAGAGGGTAAGTCCAGAAGAGCCCAGGGACGTCAGGATCAATGTCATGTGGAACCCGTGGACAGAAAAGGGAAACGAGGTGCAAGCCCAGGCATCTGAATAAGGTGTGGATTCCGTTACTAACAGTTCCCGACAGGGGCTCATCAACTGTAGAAAGGCACCGGCAGCACGAAGGTGAGGGTGTCAGCGGCTGGAGGACCCTGGTGCAGTGGACACAGAGGCTCTGGGCTGCCTGTGCCATTTCCACGTAAATCTAAGACTGTTCTAAAATTAAAAGTTTACTTAAAAAACGTAAGTCGTCTCCATATTTTAAAATGCTAATTTTACTCTATAAATTATATAAGTAGCACAGTCGGCCTCATTTCGCAGCCAGCAGCTGCTCCTCCATGCAGGCCTACCCTGGGGCAGGGAGTCGTGGCCCAGAAGGGCTCAGGGGACAGGAGTGCCCAGAGCAGGGCAGCAGGAAGCCCCTCCTGGGAGGACGAACTCCTCTGACACCAACAGGATGGAACAAAGCCCCCAATTCCTCTTCCTGACGACACCAACTTGGTGACCATGAGGCAGCTTTACCAAAACACAGGAGACCTCACCAGCTCCCCACTGAGGCCCTCTGGCCCTAGGCACTCCCGTGACCCCATAATCCAGGGACAACCAGGTTCCGGGAGGGGCTGTGCACAGGGCAGAGGGTGGCCCCCACATGTCCTGGCAAACGCCGCCATCCCACTCAGGGACCTGAAGCTAGGTCTGTCCCTGTGGCCTGTGGCAGAGACACCCAGGACGAGCTCGGAGGCCTCCACATGGCTCTGCCTCTGCTGTGAATCCGCAGCCCCAGGCACAGCCCAGGTGCCTGTGAGGTGGGGGCTCAGGCCAGGCCCCAGCGCCTCCAGAAGACTTAGGACAAGGGAAGGGACAAGGGCTGCATGAGGGCTGAGGGGCACAGAGGGGTATGAGGAACCTACAGAGGTTGAGACGCATGGGAGCCCCGCCCACAAGAGGGAACACCACACCACTGCTGCCTCGGGGCCCACGACGCCCTGACCCTGGTGCCAACTGCCAGCCTTCCATGCTCCCAGCTGACCTGAGGCCACCAAGGGTCTCTCGCCTGTCATCCTGCAGAACACAGGGCCAGTCTGGTGGGTTCACCAGGGACACCACGTGGCACGTGGGTCAGAGGCCAGAGAAGGCTTCCCGACAAGGCCTGACAGAAGATGCCCTCGACACTGTAGTCGGGGCAGGCCCATCTCTGGTGACCTCGTATAGCTGCCCTTACAGGTCACTCGTGTTTTCTGACTACTGGTGATGACGGTTTGGATGCTTGTCCCCAAACTCATGCTGAGATGTGATCCCCATTGTTGGAGGTGGGGCCTGGTGGGAGGTGCTTGGGTCAGGGGTGGACCCCTCATGGCTCGGTGCCATCTTCTTGAGTGTGAGTGAGTCCTTGTAAGAGCAGGTTGTTGAAAGTGTGTGGTGCCTCCCCTGCCCCGTGCTCCTGCTTTGCCATGACTAGAAGCTTCCTGAGGCCTCCCCAGAAGCCGAGCAGATGCCGGTGCCATGCTTCCTCCACAGCCTGCAGAACTACCAGCCAATTAAATGTCTTTTCTTTATAAAATACCCAGTATCAGGTGTTTACAGCAATGCAAGAATGGCCTAACACAAGTGACTGCAAGGCCAGTCTGCACCACGTGACATCTCAGTGTGCGCCGAAGGTCTTTGTCAGTTCCAGAGACACCCCTACCCACCCCACAGCCCAACCTGCTGCCCCAGCCCTGCCTGGGAACAGAGCCAGCATGGAGACCCCAGCCAGGGCCTTGTCTCCTCCTGGTCCCCGGCCATGAGCCTTGTCAACCGTCCTGGGGCCCAGCCAGAGGGGGAGGTCGCCCTGACCCCCAGCCCTCACCCCTGCCCTGTCCAGGCCATTCTCTATGCTGAAGATGGAAGAAACTCCCCAAACTGGACCTGGTCATTATACCCTTGACACCTTCCACAGCTGGCACTGACCCTGGAGTGGGGCAATTCCTGGCAAAGCCCCCATCCCCCGGTCCACTCCTCAGCCTGGCCGGGCTCTGTCACCTTTGCTTCTGTGACCTCCTGGAGTCAGGCGGTTGCACAGGCCTGGGGTGCAAGGCCAGAGGCTCACGGTCCCCCAGCAGGCGGCTGCATAAGCCTGGGGTACACGGCCAGAGGCTCACGGTCCCCCAGCAGGTGGCTTCCCTGTCCACACACCTCCTCTCCCCAGCTGGAGCCTGGACCCCGATGCACACCTGCTCTGTGCTCCCTTGAGCACAGACCTGGCAGGGGAGGGCGGCTCGTGTGAGGATCACCTGCTGGGACGTTGAAAAGGACAATGGCAAATGCAGCAGCCTCAGGGCACCCGAGGAAACCCCAAGAAGGCGCCTGCAAGCAGACACCTGCAGGAAGCTCGTCTTGGGGCCTGGGGGGACCGGAGGCAGCAGGGCCACCATGAAGGGCCTGAGGCCTGGGCTGACCTGAGTTAATTCAGGTGAATGGACCCTGAAGAAGGACTTGTTTGCATCCCCTTCCACCATGATTGTTCCCTGGGCATCCCCAGCCATGCAGAACCTCCTGGCCGGTCCACAGGGAGCAGGATGAAGGCTCTGGGAGGCCAGGGGTGCTGGGGGACGGGGTGCGTGCCAGAAGAGAGGCGAGGGGTGGGGGAGCAGAGGCGAGGAAGGACAAGGTTTTCCGCCTGATCACCTGGAAGGGCGGGGCTGTGTCAGGTCTGGGGTCAGAACTCAAGATGCGCACCAAGGACAGGACCACGTGGACCCAGGTCAAACGCGATGAGCAGTGAGGTGCCCTTGGCATCAGCACAGCCTCCCCGCCCGGAAGGAACAGGCCCCGTGTGCCAGGGCGGCTTCCCCTGGACGGTGGCGTCACCTCGTGCCTCCAGGGAGTGCTGCCTGCTCTCCTATTCTCACCTCGCTTCTGTTAGATTTTAGCAGAACAAAGTTGAGATACTCCCAAAATAGTTTTTCTGAGCACAGACAAGCTCAAAAGCAGAGAATCGAACATTCCATGTCCTAGAAGAAGTAATACCAA
Source organism: Mandrillus leucophaeus (assembly GCF_000951045.1). NCBI lineage: Eukaryota > Metazoa > Chordata > Mammalia > Primates > Cercopithecidae > Mandrillus > Mandrillus leucophaeus. The sequence continues at coordinate 2,283,804 of NW_012101565.1, forward strand.
TTGTTATTTTTGTTTAAAATGCACTTTCAAACGAATGTAATGGGATAATTCTCTCTCAACAAAGAATAGCACATTGTTCCCTTTTTAGTGCACTCCTGCGTGCGTGTGGGCAGAACACTAGCCTCCTAAGAACACTGTGGGCACCTCTTGGGGGACAGCATTGAGCTCAGACCCTCGGGAAACCTGAGGGCAGACAACAGCATGGAGGATGCTGGGCCTTGGGGAGCCGCTGCCCAGAGAAAGGCAAGGGTTTCAGAATGCAGAGGGCGACCCGGCCTCAGGGGCCCCACGGACTGGCTGGAGCTGGACCGCAAGGACGAAGGGATGCAGCTAGTGGCGCCACAGGCTGGCTCTGCACAGGGCAAGGTGGGGAGGACATCATGTGGGCTGGGGAACTCGCACCTCAACCCTCCACCACAGAGGGTCATCATGAACCCACAGATGCAATCTGAGGGGTGTTTGAGGAAGATTTATTTGGCAACACTATTTAAAATGAAGTGGGAAGAGAAATAAGCCATTTGGTGACAAAGGTGGAAGGATGCAAGATGTCTACGATTCCCAGGGGACTCAGGGTCCCTGGGGGATGGGCCTCTTCCCAGAAGCTCCCAGAGGTTGACGTCGAGGCGGAAGCAACCTTCCTGCAGCCCTTGTTTCTTGGAGATGTCTCTTTGCAGACAGTGATCTGCCCACATAAGCCTTTTCTGATGAATGTAATGAGTGCCACGTGCATGCCAGACAACTTGCCAGGTGCTAGGGAGACAAGAGTGAACAAGAACGTGCCCTGCCCTGCAGAGTTAGACAAGGGTGTCGAGACCACTCAATGGGGAAAGGAGAGTCTCTTGAACAAACATGCAGGTGGACATCCATCTGCAAACAAATGCAGTCAGTCCCTACCTCACGCCACACACACACATTACTCCAAAGTAGATGAAAGGTCTCAATGTAAGAGCTAAACTGATAAAACTCTCAGAATAGACAGGGCAACTCTGCATGACCTCGGATTTGGCAGTGGATTCTAAGCTATGACACTAAAAGCACATGCAATAAAACAAACAATGGAAAAACAGACTTCATCACAACTAAAACTTTTGTGGCCACCACCAAGAGAGTGAAAACACAGCCACAGGATGGGAGAAAACACCCACAAATCATCCATCTGGTGAGGTTCACAAAGGACTCTCCTAATTCAGTAATAACAGGGTAGGAGCCTGGGAGGTGGAGACTGCAGTGAGCCCTGATCTACTGCACTCCAGTCCGGGCAATAGAGTGAGATCCTGTCTCAAAAAGAAAAAAAAAGTTAGGCCGGGTGTGTGGGCGGCAAGCCACCCAGGTGCCGAGGCAAGAGACTGAGGCCATGAGCTGTTCCAGTCTAATAAAATATATAAAATAACAAGAGTTATACTAGATATAGATCATAGATATGGTTATACATGAATATCATTAATCATTAGTTTGTAGCAATTACTCTTTATTTCAGTATTATAATACTCCTCGCTCTACAATCATAACCTAGGAAAAACCAGGCCATACAGAGACAGGAGCTGAGGGGACATGGTGAGAAGTGACTAGAAGACCAGAGTGTGAGCCCTCTGTGATGCCCGGGCAGGGCCACCGCAGGGCTCCTTGGTCTAGCGGTAATGCCAGTGTCTGGGAAGAAGCCCGTTGCCAAGTGGACCGTGGTCTAGCGGTAGCATCAGTGTCAAGGAAAAACACCCTCTACTTAGCAGACTGGGAAAGGGAGTCTCCCTTTCCCTGGGGGAGTTCCGAGAAGACTCTACTCCTCCACCTCTTGTGGAGGGCTTGACATCAGTCAGACCCGCTCGCAGTTCTCCGGAGGCCTAACCGTCTCCCTGAGATGCTGTGCTTCAGTGGTCACGCTCCTAGTCCGCCTTCACGTTCCATCCTGTACACCCGGCTCTACCTTTTAGATAATAGTAGCAAAGTTAGTGAAAGTACTAAAAGTCTCTGATATGCAGAAATAACGGCGTAAGCTCTCTCTCCTCTCTTTCTCTCTGCCTCGGCTGCCAGGCAGGGACGGGCTCCCTGTCCGGTGGACACGTGACCCACGTGACCTTACCTATCACTGGAGATGACTCACACTCCTTACCCTGCCCCTTTGTCTTGTATCCAATAAATATCAGCGCAGCCTGGCATTCGGGGCCACTACTGGTCTCTGCATCTTGGTGGTAGTGGTCCCCCGGGCCCAGCTGCCTTTTATCTCTTTGTCGTGTGTCTTTATTTCTACAATCTCTTGTTTCCGCACCTTTATTTCTACAATCTCTTGTCAGTGGGAGAAAAACTCACTGACCCCGTGGAGCTGGTCCGCACATCAGTGAGTGGCTCATGTCTGGAATCCCAGCACTTCGGGAGGCCGAGGCGGGCGGATCACCTAAGTCAGGAGTTCAAGACCCGCCTGGCCAACATGGTGAAACCCTGTCTCTACTAAAAATACAAAACTCAGCTGGGCATGGTGGCGGGCGCCTGTAGTCCCAGTACTTTGGGAGGCCGAGGCAGGCGGATCACGAGGTCAGAAGATCGAGACCATCCTGGCTAACACGGTGCAACCCCGTCTCTACTAAAAATACAAAAAACTAGCCCGGCGAGGTGGTGGGCGCCTGTAATCCCAGCTACTCAGGAGGCTGAGGCAGGAGAATTGCTTGAACCCGGGAGGCAGAGGTTGCAGTGAGCCGAGACTGCACCACTGCACTCCAGCCTGGGCGACAGAGTGAGACTCCGTCTCCCAAAAAAAAAGGATAAATACCCCAGTTTAAATATGGGCAAAATATCTGAACAGACACACCTCCAAAGAAGATATGCAAATGGCCAATCTACATTAAAAGATGCTCATGTTCATTACCCATAGGAGAAATGCAAATCAAAACCACAAGAGACACCACCTCAGACCCACTGGAACGGCAAAACCATAATGACATGCGTTCTGAAGGCTGTGGAGAACCGGAACCTTTGTATGTTGCTGGAAGGAAGTGGGGACGTTAAACAGTGTGGACACCACGGAATAGTGTGGTGGTTCCTCAAACAGTCAAACACACCAGCCGGGTGCGCGGCTCACGCCTGTCATCCCAGTACTTTGGGAGGCTAAGACAGGCGGATTACCTGAGGTCAGGAGTTCGAGACCAGCCTCACCAACATGGTGAAACCCCATCTCTACTAAAAATACAAAATTAGCTGGGCATGGTGGCGCATGCCTGTGATTACAGCTACTCAGGAGGCTGAGGCAGGAGAATTGCTTGAACCCAGGAGGCGGAGGTTGTGGTGAGCCGAGATCGCGCCATGACACTCCAGCCTGGGCAACAAAAGCGAAACTCCACCTTAAAAAACAAATAAAAGGTTAAACATACAAAAATTAGCTGGGTGTGGTGGGACATACGTGTAGTCCCTGCTACTTGGGAGGCTAAGGCATGGGAATCACTTGGATCTGGGAAGCAGACGTTGCAGTGAGGCAAGATTGTGCCACTGCACTCCAGTCTATGCAACAGAGTGAGGATCTGTCTGAAAAAAAAGTCAAACAGGCTGTGTGTGGTGGCTGTAATGTCAGCACGTTGGGAGGCTGGGGTGGGAGGATCGCCTCAGCCTAGGAGTTGAAGGCTGCAGTGAGCTGTGATTTTACCTCTGCATTCCAGCCTGACAAGCACCAACCTTTCTCAAAAATAATAATTAAAAAAAAAACCACAGAGTTACCACCTGACCCAGCAATTCCACAACTAGGTATATACCCAAGAGAAACGAAAACGTCTTCACACAGAAATCTGCACACAAATGTTCATGGCAGCATGATTCATCATAGCCAAAAAGTGGCAACAGAGCAAATATCCTTCAACGGACGTGTGAATCAGCAAAATGTGGCCCATCCCTACACGGGAATATCATTCGGCAATAACAGGAATGCAGCCCTGACCCAAGCGACGGCGTGGATGAACCTGGAGCGTGTCATCGTGAGCGAAGGACTACTTGCATGATTCCATGTATTTAAATTGTCTGGAGTAGGTGAATCCCACAGGACACAAAGCCGGCCCACAGTGCCTGGGGTTGGGGAGGGCTGCTGCTGGGAGTGGGGCTTCTCTGTGGGAGGCGGATGGTGGCAGCAGGTGCACAACTCTGACTGCTCTAAGAGCCACTGGATTGCGCACCTTAGAGGGTGAGCTTTGTGGCATATGAACTATATTTCAATCCTGAAAAAAAAGGGAGTCTGGCAGGTGAGCGGCAGCTGGGCTGGGCTCTCACTGGGAAGGCCCCGTCAGGCTGCCTTCAGCCAAGAGGTCCCGAGAGGCAAGCAGGTGTCTGGGAACATGTGGAGGGTGCGGAGGCTGAACAGGGCCACCAGGGTCCACGATGGCCACGGCGATGCTGAGCCTCCAGCCGCCACAGCTGGCCCCAAGCAGACCCTCTCGGTGGGCCCAGTGGGACCACTCCCTAAGGCATGCAGCCCCCAACACAGTTCCCCGCTGTGCAGTCTCTGCCAGGGGCGCCTGGTGTCCCTCCCACCTCACCGCTGTCTTCCCATCACCCCTCCCTGATCTGCTTTTTGTTCCCAGATGGCGTCCTCTTTGCCACGCTGCCTCTCTCTCTATCCTTATCGCTCTGCCAGGCAGCAGGTCCCCAGACCAATCACCACAGACACCCCACAGAGGACACCCAGACCAAGCAGTAGATACCAAATCCCCTCCTCACCCAATAGGCTGCTCACAACTGCACAGGACAGACAAAGGAGACAGTGGCCCAGCAGCAAACCCACGTGACCAGACCCCAAAGGGCCCTGACGGCAGAGGGGGACGGCTGAGTCCTCGCCACCCCAGCACCGTCCACCACCCCTCAGGGCTCCACCACTGCTCCTGTCTGGCCTCAAGACTTTGTTCCTGACAAGTGACTCAAAGGTTAAGCCCTTCCACTCCCTCCTGGTCTCCTAAATCAAGGCCTAGCACTGAAGGGCATTCACTCGTGGGTTGAATCCAGACTGGCCATGAGCGTCCCACGGAGAGGGTGCTGTGCGGGACAGGGGAAGCCCTGCAAAGGTGAGCACGTGGGGGAGGCGTGGCCTCTTGGGCCTCCTGCACACAGCCAGGCTCTGCTCTTTACCAGGCAAGCATCCAGGGCTGCAGGCCCCGGGCGGTGTGCACTGCTGAGAGACGGTCCTCGGCAAAGACGAGAAACAGCACACAGACAGAGGACCCACTAGTGCCGCAGGACCGGGCACATGCTGCAGGAGTGGCCACCACGTTAGACCGTCCTCCAGACCCGCACGGGCACCACACCCCTAACACAGGGGGGCACAGGCTCTGCCTGCCAGCCCCACCTTCCTGACTCTCTCTCCAGGCCCAGGGCACGTGTCCAGGCACATTGTGCTGTCCTGAGGCCACCAGGAGTGCAAGGCAGGTCTGCTACCATGAGACAGAGTCCCAACAGCAGAGGCCATGGCTTCTCACACCAGACGTGGTGAGGGAAGAGCCGCAGGAACTCCCTCTGGGCCCTGATATCCCTGGTTCACTTGTGCCCAAGAAGACGAGGAGGGCCCTGGCTGAGGCAGAGCCTGGGAGGAGGGCAAGGGAGCCCTAACGGCCTTAGGGCTGTAATGAAGGCTCACAACTGCACGGTGAATCCAGCAGGAGACGCATTTGCTCCGTGAGGACGAGGGGAGGCAGCTCTGCCCGACGCAGCAACCACCTCATCAAATGCCAGGACACTCCCCACCAGCAGCCACATGGCCCTACGCCTCCAGTCCAAAGCCCAGCATGACGTCTTCTCTGGGTGGGGCCGACTGGTCCTGTCTCCATCTAGAAGAGCACATGGAGGGAGGGCGGGGGCATCTTTGAATCAAAGGACTGCAGCTGGGGAGGGAACTCAGGACACAGACGTGAGCTGCCAGGAAGCCAAGGAAGCCACGTGCCCAGGCTGGAGCCCTAGCACAGAGGCGTGGACACAGAGCCCCTCGCAGCCCCTCGCAGATCTACGTGATGCCCTTGAGGACGGGGGCAGGGGGCAGGGGGAACAGAGGATCAGGGAGGCAAGACTCTAACCATGGGGCCGGGATTGCTGACTTGGGTTGATATGAAAAGCGGTCTGATCAAATGGGAAAGGCAAAACCTTAAGACTTTTAGAAGAAAATACATGAAGAGTTTCAGGAGCTGTTAGGAAAGGGCTTCCTGAGTAAGACACAAAACCACAGGGAAGAGGCAGGTGGACAGAGAACGCTGGAGTTCAAAACATTGGCTCATCAAAAGCCACCAGCACTGACATGAAGGCGTGAGCACAGATGGAGACTGTAATCCAGGCTCACAGTCAACACGCAACTGTACCTGGAACAGACAGGGACGCATCCACACCACAGAGGCTAAGAAAGATTATTAAACGGAAGAAAACGCCGGAGGAGATTCCCAGAGGCAGAAACCTGAGGGCTAAGAACACACAGAGATGCTCAAACCCACCAGGCAGGCAGCCACAGAGACCCACTCGCCAGCAGGGAAGGAGAGTCTGGACAGAGTAGGAGCTCCGTGGTGGGGAAGGAGCAGCCCAGGGAAGTCCAGAGGGCGCCCGGCACGGCCTCGAAGTCTGGACACCTGCGGGGCCCTCTCAGCATTGTGCGTACAGGGGAACTCGGAACCCAGCCGTGAGTGTCAGTGGAGGGTTACCAAGGTGCCACATGAGGACACTTGAGCCCCACTCATGGGAGCCTGCGAAGGAGCCCAAGAGACCCTCGGTGAGGTAGGTGTGGCTGGGCACAGGGATGAGGAAGGTGTGACTGGGCACAGGACCGGAGGCCAGCAGGACCAGACAGACAGGCAGAAGCAGCCCCAGCTCCTTACAGAGCCTGGGGCATGAGAGAAGGCACGGTGCCCCTCACAGAGCACAGGCAGCCTCAGCCTCAAACAAATGGCATGGGGACAGCCGGATGCACGTGGAAAACAAACAGGTCAGACCACACCTCACACCACACACAAGAACCAACTCTAAGTGGATCTGAGACCCAAAAGCAAAAACAAAAGTGTGCCAGCCCCTGAGCAAACGCAGCATGCTCTTTTGTCAGTCACCTGGATGGAGGTCACTAAAAACATACAGGCACTGAAGAAAGGACGGCCAGCCTGACTGCACAAAACTTCAAAACCTTTTACGTGCAAAAGCCACTACAAATAAAACCGGTTTTGGCTTTTTAGACACATTGAGTGGAACATTAACAATATAAATTACAGACAAAGAACTCATGTCTTTAATACACAAATTTGAGCATGAAAAGATAAAAATACTATAAAGAGCAAAAGGTAAGAGCGCGCAGTTCACAAGGTGAACACAGACATTTGGAGAGCAGCCACTTTGGCGATCATCAGAGCCCCAAAGCCCAGGCTGCACGGAGACTCCAGGCACCCACCCACGCACCTGACCGCAGGCACCAGCCCGTGCATTTGACCCCAGGCACCCACCCACGCATCTGACAGCAGGCAGCAGTTGACGTCCCGATGGCCAGGGGCCGGTGCTGCTCACAGACGCCCAAAGGACAGCAATCCAAAGGTATCCTTGGACCCAACAGTCCCTCGTCAGAAATTCACCTGCAGATGCACCTCCCAAAACTCAGAATGACACAAGCAGACAGCAGCATTCCTCATAAGTGCAGAATATTCGAAATTACCCACATGACCAACACAAGACTGGGGCACACAACAGAGGCCCAGGAAGCTTCGAAAAAGGGGGAGGACAATCTCGATGGTCTGGGAGGCAGTGATGTCTAGGGGATGCTTTAAGTGGAAAAAGCAAATTGTGCAAAGAATGCATAAATCATGATACCATTTGTGTAAGGATGAAGGGGAAATAAGAAAACATACCAACATCTGTTTATTCTTCACAACAGAAACCCAGGAGATAAACAGAAAACAAGACAAGTTTCAGCCTGCAGCAGGTAGGCGGGTGCAGAAAGGACGTGGGGAAGAGGCCTGGCTGAATGTGCCTGCGAACGGTTGGGGCTTTGGGAGGGTGCGAATGGTCTATATATTTAAAATACAAAAGTGTATCAGAAAGAATGAAAAGGGAGACAAAAAAATCTCTACCTGAAAGTAATGAACCAACGGATGCCAGAACCACAATGAAGAAAAGAGAAAGAGCTAATCCAAACAACTTAGGAACACAGGATGAGCCAGTGTCGCATTCCTGGGAGACATGCGCACGTGAGGGAATGCAAATGAACCCTGACTTTTTTTAGTGCATGTATTTTTGTAGTGGAATGGGTGAAGCAATTCTGAACCAATTTTAGACGAATTATCAGATGAGCAAGTGAGTAAACGCACTGGTGTTCTTGGGAGCCAGGGAAGAAGAGATGTGACGGAAGAGGAGACCACAGAGCAACTCTCTGTGGGAGGGACGGGACTGGGGTGCCGTGCGTGCTCAGCAATTCTAGGACGCGTGTGCATGGAGGCGTGCATGTGTGTGGAGGCGTGCGTGCACACTCGTATACCTGTGTGCATGTGCACGGAGGTGTGTGTGCAAACTCATGTAACTACCTGTGTGTGTGTGGAGGCATGCGTGCACGCTCATGTACCTGTGTGCGTGTGCGTGGAGGTGTGTGTGCAAGCTCAAGTACCTACCTGCGCGTGTGAATGGAGGCGTGCATGCACGCTCGTGTACCTGTGTCTGTGGAGGCGTGTGTGTGAGCTCGTGTACCTACCTGCGTGTGCGTGCGCATGGAGGTGTGTGTGCGTGCTCCTGTACCTGTGTGCGTGTAGGCATGGATGCGAGCTCATGTACCTACCTGCGTGTGCGTGGAGGTGTGCGTGTGCGCTCGTGTACCTACCTGCATGTGCGTGTGCGTGGAGGTGTGTGTGCGCGCTCCTGTACCTGTGTGCATGGAGGCATGCATGCACGCTCGTGTACCTGAGTGTGCCCGTGCAGGGAGGTGTGCATGTGAGCTCATGTACCTACCTGCGTGTGTGTGGAGGCCTGCATGTGCACTTGTGTACCTATGCATGTGTGCGTGGAGGCTTGCATGCAAGCTCATGTACCTACCTGCTTGTGCGTGGAGGTGCGTATACGCTCCTGTACCTGTGTGCATGTGCATAGAGGCGTGAATGCACGTTCGTGTACCTACCTGCGTGTGTGTGCGTGGAGGTGTGCATGCAAGCTCATGTACCTACCTGCATGTGTGAGTGCAGGCGTGCATGCATGCCCGTGTATCTGTGTGCGTGGAGGCGTGTGTGCGAGCTCGTGTACCTGTGTGTGTGTCTGCGTGGTGTGTGTGCACGCTCCTGTACATGTATGTGTGGTGGCATGCATGCACGCTCGTGTACCTGAGTGTGCCTGTGCATGGAGACGTGCATGCGAGCTCATGTACCTACCTGCGTGTGTGTGGAGGCGTGCGTGTGCGCTCGTGTACCTATGTGCTTGTGCGTGGAGGCGTGCGTGCAAGCTCATGTACCTACCTGCGTGTGTGTGGAGGCGTGCGTGTGCGCTCGTGTACCTATGTGCTTGTGCGTGGAGGCGTGCGTGCAAGCTCATGTACCTACCTGCGTGTGCATGGAGGTGCATGTGTGCTCCTGTACGTGTGTGTGTGCATGGAGGTGTGCGTGCATGCTCGTGTACCTACCTGCATGTGTGTGCGTGGAGGCATGCATGTAAGCTCATGTACCTACCTGCGTGTGCGTGGACGCGTGTGTGCGCTTGTGTACCTATGTGTGTGTGTGGAGGCATGCATGCAAGCTCCTGTACCTATCTGCGTGTCCGTGGTATGTATGCGTGCTCCTGTACCTGTGTGCATGGAAGCATGTATGCTTGTGTACCTACCTGTGTGTGTGTGGAGGCGTCCATGCGAGCGCATGTACTTACCTGCATGTGTGTGCATGGAGGTGTGCGTGTGCGCTCGTGTACCTACCTGCATGTGCGTGTGTGTGGAGGCATGTGTGCGTGATTGTCTACCTATGTGCGTGTGCGTGGAGGCATGTGCGCGTGCTCGTGTACTTATGTGCGTGTGCATGGAGGCATGCGTGTGAGGTCCTGTAACTACCTGCGTAGGCGTGTGTGCGCACTCGTGTACCTACCTGCAGGTACACAGAGGCATGCATGTGTGCTCATGTACCTATGTACATGTGCGCGAGGCATGTGTGTGTGCTCGTGTACTTATGTGCGTGTGCGTGGAGGCGTGTGTGCGAGCTCATGTACCTACCTGTATGTGTGTGTGCGTGGAGGCGTGCACGCACTTGTGTACCTATGTGCATGTGCGTGGAGGCATGCGTGTGAGCTCATGTACCTACCTGCGTGTGTGTGGAGGCGTGTGTGTGCACTCATGTACCTACCTGCATGTGCATAGAGGAATGTGTGCGTCCTCATGTACCTGTGTGTGTGCGCGTGGAGGTGTGCGTGTGCGCTCGTGTACCTGCATGTGTGGAGGCGTGCGTGCACGCTCATGAACCTGTGTACGTATGTGTGCGCGTGGAGGAGAGTGTGTTTGGGTACCTGTGTGTGTACATGTGCATACTCCTGTGTAATTTTCTAGTTCTATGTGCTTAAGAGGCCAAAAAGCTCATGCCTGTAATCCGAGCACTTTGGGAGGCTGAGGCGGGCAGATCACGAGGTCAGGAGTTCAAGACCAGCCTTACCAACATGGTGAAACCCCATCTCTACTAAAAATACAAAAAATTAGCTGGGCGTAGTGGCAGGAGCCTGTAATCCCAGCTACTCAGGAGGCTAAGGCAGGAGAAATGCTTCAACTCGGGAAGCGGAGCTTCCAGTGAGCTGAGATCACGGCACTGCACTCCAGCCTGGGCGACAGAGCAAGACTCCATCAAAAAAAAAAAAAAAAAAAAAAAAGAGGCCAAAAACCAAACACACTGCAGTAGCTCTGGATGTTCTAAGAACCCAGACCTTGTTCTCTAAGACCAGTATTTCCTGAAAGGAACCAGCACTCCCTAGACAAATAGCTAATTCCAGGGCTGAGCAGGGCAGCTGTGCCAGGAGGAAGCACTCGGAGGAATGAGGCCGTCAGGGACGCAGGAGCCGGCGAGACGCTCAGGGACGTCTCTGGGCACCAAGGCAGTGAAGAGCAAGAGCAACAAAAGCCCCGAAAAAACCCAACGGAAATCAGCCCACATCAGCAAACAAATGAATGAAGAACCAACGAACGAACGAACAAGGAGACAGCAGGACTCCTGCTCATGTCAAGGACGAGTGCAGATGGAGTGTGGAAGGTGCAGAGTCCCGGAAAGACCAACCACACAGGGAGGCACAAAGCACTAGACACGGAGCCGGGCTCAGAGCGCCCTCAGGTGGCCGGGAGGCAGCAGCTGCAACGCGGGGGGAGTGGGCGAGGCCTCTGTCAGGGTCAGAGATCATGTTGTCAGGTGAGGGGCAGGTGGACATCAGTGTCTGCAGATGTGGGGCCTGGGAGGACCCACCACCACCCGTGTGGCATCCTCCTGAAAAACTGTCAGACAAACCCAAACCAAAGAACTCTATTTGACTTTACTGTGACACAGGGGTCTCACTTTGTTGCTCAGGCCAGAGTGCAGCCTCAACCTCTTGGGCTCAGGGGATCTCCTCA
>NW_012101565.1:2296079-2298713 GCF_000951045.1 Mandrillus leucophaeus
GGAGAATGGCGTGAACCCGGGAGGTGGAGCTTGCAGTGAGCTGAGATCGTGCCACTGCACTCCAGCCTGGACAACTCCACCTCAAAAAAAAAAAAAAAAAAAAAATTCAATGTGACAAAGGCAGAGAAAAGCTGTGAAATTCTTCCAGATTAAAAAAGGCTAAGGAGAAAGAGGCAGTCAGGGGCAGAGCCGACCTGGAGGCACAGGACACTGGCTGAGATGGGACAGGGTCAGATTTACTTGTGGTAAGAAGTGTCCTGGGCTACCTGGAAGACGTCCTGAGGGAGCGCATGCTCTCACACCGCGACCCCCAGAAACATTCAGAGGTGACAGGAGCGATGACAGCCACAGGTCTCTGGGCCTCGAGTGCTCATGGGGCTGTTCTTATTCTCGTGACTTTTCTGGAAGCATGAAATTATTTCCAAATAAAAGCCTAGAAATCAGGGCTGAACAGCGGCTCACGTCTGTGATCCTAGCACTTTGGGAGGCCTCGACCTCCCAAAAGGATCACTTGAGCCCAGGAGTTTAAGATAAGCCTGAGCAACAGACCTCATCTTTACAAAAAATTGAAAATCAGCTAGACGTGGCGGTGCGTGCCTGCAGTCCCAGCTACTCGGGAGGCTGAGGTAGGAGGACTGCTTTAGCCCAGGAATTCAAGGCTGCAGTGAGCTATGATTGCGCCACTGCACTCCAGCCCGGACAACAGAGTGAGACCCTGTCTCCTAAAAAAATAAATAAATAAGAAAGTCAAAAATTAGAAAGATAAAAACGAGTCATGGCGACCCGCATCTGCAGGCTCGCAGGCCAGAGCCCTGAGGGCAGTGCTGTGCACATGTGGCATCGGCCGCCCCGGCCTTGGGAAGAGCCAGCGACCCCACGGAGAATCCTGCACGCACGCTGCTTTCTCTAAAGGAAGAAAGCAGTTCTACCCACTCCTGAGGCCCGGGTAGCTCCGTAGGTCGGTCGGCTCCTTACCGAGTGCTCGACCCTGGAATCCTTGACTCCGGCAGGTCGACATTATGGCTCCTGCACTCGTAGTCCTGTGTCTGGGACATCGCTGTCTGCTTCCTCGCCGAAGTGGACAGACGTCAGGGCATCATCGGGACAACCCCAGCATCAGACGGGAAGGTGCTGCACTGCAAGAGGGGAGAAGCAACAGTGCTGATTTGGAAAATGCCTCACCACACCAACCACCCAGCTGAGCCCGTCGCCACAGAGTGGCTGGACAGAATGAAGATGGACTCCACAGCACCCGTGAGCCGTCCCCAGGCAGCCAACCCCACTCCTCAGTGCTGTTGATGTCTGGCCCTGCATTGCAGCAAAGCCTGGCCAGTCTCCCACACAGCAGGGAGACTGTGCCCACAAGCCAGGATCCAGCCCATGTCAGCCTGAGACACCACCCCCACTCCCCGCTGGGCCGGGGCAGGCACAAGCCAAGCATGGCAGGACCGTGGGACCACAGGACTTGAGGACTGGGAGGAGGGTGAACAGGAGGACAAGCACCTGCTCCGCCCTCACTCTCAGCCCCACATCTGAGACTCAGTGTCCCCAGCTGTCCACACAGGCGACACTTGCCGGCAGTCACTGGGGAAGGACGCAGGACCACACGCATACAGCGTGCACAGCCATAGCACAAGGGCGCTCAGGAGCAATCCATGTTCACACGGATCACCTGAATTCTGAGAACAGTGCTGTATTCACCAGGTATACAGTCCATTCTTGAAAACCACAGGTCTGAGCTAGGAGGGTCACCTATATGCGGATTTTCTTCCTCCTCTGCCTCCCCTGAGACAGCACAACCAACCCCCTTCCTCCTCCTTCTCCTCACCCTACTCAACGTGAAGGCGACGACGATGAAGATCTTTAGCACTTCCACGTAATGACAGTAAATCTGTTTTCTCTTCTTTATTATTTTCTTACTACCATTTTCTTGTCTGACTTTATAGGAGAAGTAGAGTAGATGTTACAATAGCATACAAAATGCATGCGAATTGACTGTTGTTATCCGAAGGCTTCTCATCAACAGCAGGCTGTTTGTAGTTAACAGGAGGAGGAGGAGGAGGAGGTGGTGGTGGCGGCAGCGGTGGCAAGTAAGACATGGGTTTTTGACCACCTGGTGGGGGTCAGCGCCCCAAACCCTGAGTTATTCAAGGGTCAAGTGTGAAAAAAATTAATCTTGGACCTTTACCTCATCCAATCTCGTACGTAAAACTTAACTCTAGATGCACCGTAGGCCTAAATGTTAAAAGTAAAATAATAAAGCTTTTGGAAAGAAATGTAGGAGAAAATCTTTGTGGCCTTATAGTAGGCACAGATACCTTAATTGGACACACACAAAAAACAATGCACAAAAGAAAAATCAACAAATTGGACTATAGTAAAATTAAGAACCTCTGTTTATCAAGAAACTATTAAGAAAAAACAAAAAGCACATCCTAAGTGGGACGTATTTGCTACACAGAACATGTGTAATGTGTGTGTAATCTGACAAAGAGCCACACCCTACCAGTAAGGAAGGAAATCAGCCGAGTGTGGTGAAGCATGTCTATGGTCCCAGCCACGCGGGCAGAGGAGGAGGGAGGATCGCGCCACTGCACTCCGGCCTGGGCGACAGAGCGAGACCCTGTCTCAAAA
>NW_012101565.1:2298763-2324239 GCF_000951045.1 Mandrillus leucophaeus
AGAGCGAGACCCCTTTTCAAAAAAAAAAAAAAAAAAAAGGCCAGACACAACTGAAAGCACAGAGTACAGTTTCCTTTCATGAGGTTCAAGGTTAGGCAAAAGCAGCCTCTGCTGTTAGAAATCAGAACCAATGGCCTCTGGCCCAGGTGGTGACGGGGAGGGACAAACGGCTATACGTCTGCTCCTAGCCTTGGTGCCACTTTGCCTGCAGCACTGGCTCATAGAAGCCACAGGGCCTCACACATGCACCGCCACTCTCCGACAGTCTGCAGAACCACGGTGGGCACTGCTGTGGTGGGCACCTGTCTCCTTGCTCCCTGATGCCCCAGCTGGTATCAGTACATGGCAGCCCCCTTCCCCGAGGAGAGGCCATTCCATAGATACTAACTGTGCTAACTCAAGGGGAAATAAAAAAGACTCAAGCACAGCCGGTGACGGGGCCCAGCAGGAAGAGACACTGCAGGCCAATCGGAAACTTTCTTCAAGTCCCAGACAGACTGTGGGGCCACAAACCTAACCCACATTCACTCCACTCACAAGCGGGGGAACCACCTCCTTAGAGGAAACGCTCTTTCCGCCACTTAAATCTCCACACAACTATTTATTTTAATGCTTGGGACTGCTAGGAATGCTATTTTTAAAAATGAAACTCTGGCCAGGCGCAGTGGCTCACGCCTATAATCCCAACACTTTGGGAGGCCGAGGCGGGCGGATCATTCGAGGTCAGGGGTTCGAGACCAGCCTGGCCAACACAGCGAAACCCCATCTCTACTAAAAGTACAAAAATAAGCCAGGTGCGGCAGCACGCGCCTGTAATCCCAGCTACTCGAGAGGCTGAGGCAGGAGAATCACTTGAACCCAGGAGGCTGAGGTTGCGGTGAGCCGGGATCACGCCACTGCACTACAGCCTGGGTGACAGAGCAAGACTCTGTTCCAAAAAAGAAAAAAAAAAGAAAAAAGAAAAATAAAAAGAAACAAAACTTAAGTATTTTTAATTTCTTGTTTAAGAGGAAACAGGTGACCTACTTGTACAGCTTCGATCTTTTTGAAAAGTAAAACAGCAGCATCAGTGAAGTTCTGAAAAGCTAAAAAGCATCCATGACAGCCTGAGAGCAACTCTGACCAACCCCTTCCCCTGTGCACCTGCTCTCCATCCTCAGCCCATCCTTCCACCACGGGTTCCAACAAGCTCACCGACCTCCTCGTGCTCTTAGACTCAACTAGGCACTACCTCTCAGGAAGCTTCCTCCCATCTGGGACCCCACGCCACAGTGACCCCAAACGCACCAGGTCTGCAATCAGGTACTGTGAGTCCCCAAACTCTGCTTTTCATTTTTGAAATGAATTAATTATTCCAGGTCCTTTGCATTTCGATATGAATTTCAGAATCAACTTCTCAATTTCTACAAAATAGCCTGCTGGGATTTTGACTGCAGTTGTGTTGAATCTATGGATGAGTATGAGGAAAACTAACATCCTAACTACATTACATCTTCTGATTTGTGAGCAAAATATATCCATCTAGTTGGGTCTACTTTCTTTTCAGCAACGTTTTGTAGTTTTTAGTGTACAAATCTTGCACATATTAGTTAAGTGTCACCCTAAGCATTTCATATTTATGATACTAACAAAATATAATTTCCAATTTTTTGTTGCTAATGCAGAAAAATATGTTGTTTTTACAGTTTGATCTTGCAACCTTGATAAACTCACTTATTCGTTATAATTGCTTTTTCCCCAGATTTATTAGGTTTTCTGCAGAGGTGATCATGTCAACAGTGAACAAAAACTTTTACTTCTTCCGTTCTAAACTAGATCCTTTTATTTATTTTTCTTGCATAATTATACCGGGAAGAACCTGCAGTATTATTACTGAACACAGTAAGAGTGAACATATGTGCCTTCCTCCTAATCTTAGGGAAAGCATCCAGTCTTTTACCATTAAGTATGATGTTGACTGTAACTTTTTCATGATGTCTTTTGTAAGGTCAGGGAAGTTCTTTTGTACTCTTAGTTTGCCAAGTTATTTTTTAAATCAGGAATGGATGTTGGATTTTGTAAAATACTTTTACAGTATCTATTGAAATGATCACATGGTTTCTCTTTAGTTTGATAATAGCTGGATTCCATCAATTTTCTATTCTTAAACCAATTACATATTCCTTGTATAAATGCCAATTGGTCATGATGGATTGTCCTTTTCTTTTTTTTTTTTTTTTGAGATGGAGTCTTACTCTGTTGTCCAAGCTGGAGGGCAGTGGCGCGATCTCGGCTGACTGCAACCTCCACCTCCCAGGTTCAAGCGAATTCTCCTGCCTCAGTCTCCTAAGTAGGTGGGATTACAGGTGCCTGCGCCCACATCCAGCTAACTTTTTTGTCTTTTTAGTAGAGACGGGGTTTCATTGTGTTGGCCAGGCTGGTCTTGAATTCCTGGACTCGTGATCTGCTGCCTTGGCCTCCCAAAGTGCTGGGATTACAGGCGTGAGCCACTGCACCCGGCCATATTGTCCTTTTTATATACTCTCAAATGGGATTTGCTAAAATTTTGTTAAGAATTTTTACATCTATATTCATATTCATTTTTGCATCTATTTTCTTCTTGTAACATCTTTGGTTTTGCTATCAGAGTAATACCAACATAACAAAATCAGAAGTATTCCTTCCTCTCAAATTCCTGGGAGATTTTATATAGACTTGCTATTATTTCTTCCTTCAATGTGTGGCAGAGACTCCAGTGAAGCCAGATGGGCATGTAGTTTCTTTGTGGGAAGGTTTTCAATTACACATCAAATCTATTTAATAGATACAGAGCTCAGCAGGTTCTAAAAACTTCTTATGTGAGTATGAATGGTTTGTCTTTCAAGGAACTTGCCCATTTCATATAAAATTAATCACATTTGCTGGCAGAAGTTATTATACCATACTATTCCTTTACATTCTCTTAAGAGCAACAGACCCTGTAGTGATGCCAAGTCTTTCATTTTTGATATTGATACAAAAAATGTTTTGTTTTTTTTTTCCACTCTTTTCTGGCTAGAAGCTTATTGATTTTACTGATTGCCTCAAAAAGACAGCTTAATAGGTGTTTTTCTGTTTTTCTGTTTTCATTAATTTCCAGTTTGATCTTTGTTTCCTTTCTTTTGCATCCTTTAGACTTAATTTGCTTTCCTTTTTCTAATTTCCTAAGGTAGAAGCAGAGTTAATGATTTGTACATCCTGGGATTACAGGCGTGAGCCACCGCGCCCAGCCTCAGAAAGCTTTCTAACCTCTCTTTTGTTTTCCTTTTTTGACTAATGGAACATATACTCAGTAACTAATCATCTTCCAGATATTTTTTATTGGTTTCTTTGTTTTTTTTTTTTTTTTTTTTTGAGACAGAGTCTCGCTCTGTCGCCCAGGCTGGAGTGCAGTGGCGCAATCTTGGCTCACCGCAATCTCCGCCTCCCTGGTTCCCGCCATTCTCCTGCCTCAGCCTCCCGAGTAGCTGAGACTACAGGCACCCGCCACCATGTCCCCACTAATTTTTTGTATTTTTAGTAGAGACAGGGTTTCACCGTGTTAGCCAGGACGGTCTCGATCTCCTGACATCGTGATCCGCCTGCCTCGGCCTCCCAAAGTGCTGGGATTACACGTGTGATCCACCGCGCCCAGTCTACTGGTTTCTAATTATATTTTTCTCAGAAAACATAATTTATATGATTTGAATTTGTTAAAGTTTATTAACACTTTTTATGGCCCCCTAAAATGGTCTATCCTGGTAAATGTCCCGTGCGCACTGGAAAAGAACGTACTGCCGGGTGAGATGCTGTATAAAGCCAATCGATCAGGCTGCTTGATGGTGCTGACACTAATTTCTGGTCTATTTGTTCTATCCATTACTGAGAAACAGGTCACGAGGGTCCCAGCGACAACTGTGGATGTGTCTATTTCTCTCTGCACTATCAGTTTCTGCTTCATGTATTTTATGGCTCTGTTATTAGGTGCACACATTTACGGTGTCTTCTTGATGAATGAACTCCTTTATCATGAAGTATCTTTATCCTGGTAGTTTCCTTTGCTCTGAAATCAGTACATTTGATATTATAGCAACTCCAGATTGCTTTACATCAGAGTTAGAATTGTGTAACGTTTATTCTTCTTTTACTTATAGCCTATTTATTTCTTTAAATTTAAAGAGGGTGGCAAGGCACAGTAGCTCATGCCTACAATCCCAGCACTTTGGGAGACTGAAGCAGGAGGATCCCTTGAGGCCAGGAGTTCAAGACCAGCCTGGGCAACATAGTGAGACCCTGTCTCTAAAAAAAAATCAGCCAAGCATGATGGGGTGCACCTGTAGTCCCAGCTACTCAGGAAGATGAGGCAGGAGAATCACCTGAACCTGGGAGGCAGAGGTTGCAGTAGGCCGAAATTGCATCATTGTACTCCAGCCTGGGCGACAAGAGTAAAACTCCATCTAAAAAAAAAAAAAGGAGGATGAGGCCAGAGGATTCCTTGAACCCAAGAGGTCAAAGCTGCAGTGAGCCATGACTACGCCACTGCACTCCAGCCAGGGCAAAAGAGTGAGATCCTGTCTCAAAAAAAAAAAAAGAAAAGAAAAAAGAAGAGGAAAAAAAAGCAGTTTATTTTAGCCAGTATATATGTGGGTATTGCTTTTTTGTGCAATCCGACCATCTTGCTGTGTTACCTGTTCTATCTGTTCTTTTTTCCTCTTTTCCTCCTTTCTGCCCTCTTTGGATTAAGTATTTTACGTGGGTCAACTTTATCTCCGCTGTTCACTTATCAGCTGTAATTTGTTGCTTTGCTATTTTAGTAAATGCTTCTGGGTTTATAACATGCATATTTAATTTGTCATACTCTGCCTTCAAGTGCTGTTCTACCACTTCAAATATATGCATTTACCATTTTCTTCTCTTCTGGCCTTTTATTTTTGCCATTTTTGTCAAATATTTTATTTCTGTATATGTTATAAATTCCTCTCTCTGCTACATAATTACTATACTTACACAATTATATTTTAAAGAGATTTGAGTATCATGTATTTAAACATGCAGTTACCATTTCCAGTACTCTTCAATTTTCTGTATAGATCCAGATTTCCACATGGTTTTGTTTTCCTTCAGCCTAAAGCATCTGTAACATTTCTTTCAGTGAAGGTCTGCTGGTAATGAACTAGTTCAGCTATTGTGTGTTTGAAAACATTTTTATGTCACTGTCACTTAAAAGATAGTTAGGTATAGAATTCTTGGTGGATAGGTGTTTTTTTTTTTTTCCTTTCAGCATCTTAAACACACTACACCATTGTCTTCCCACTTGCATTGTTTCTCATGAGAAATCTGCTGTCATCTGCATCTTTGTCTTTGTTTCTTCCATAAGCAAAGGCCTTTTGTTGTTTTTTTTATTCTGGCTGCTTTTAAGATTTATCTCTTTGTAACTGGTTTTGAGTAACTTGATGATGTGCCTTGCGTGATTTTCTTCATTTCTTGTGCTCTGGGGTCATTAAGATGGTCCGATCATGTGACATGAATCCATTGGTCAACAAAGAGAAAAGAAAGAAAAGATGGTCAGATCTAGGCTCATAGTTTCCATCAAACTGGGAAGCTTTTCAGCTATCATGTCCTCCAACAACTCTTCCGTCCCTCCCTTCCCGTGTAGGGACTCCAATCACACAATCGTGGTGGAAGTTGTCCTCCAGCTCCATGATGCTCCTGTTTGTTTTAAAATATTTTTCTTTTCCTCGTTTCAGTTTGGAGAGTGTCTACTGCTTCGTCTTTAGGTTCACTAATCTTCTGCAATCTCTGATCTACCATTAATCCCATCCAGTGTATTTGGTACTTGGACATTTTCATTTCAACTCTAATTTGGATCTTTTAAAATACTTCCATGTCTTTACTTAATGTGTTCAGTCTTTCCTGTTGCTCTCTGAACACACGGAATACAGTTATAACAATTACTTTAGTGCCCGTCTGCCAACCCTAACATCTACGTTTGCTCTCTGAACACACGGAATACAGTTAAAACAATTACTTCAGTGCCCGTCTGCCAATCCTAACATCTACGCCAGTGTGGATGGAGTCTTCACTCCAGCCTGGGTTCTACTTTCCTGTTTCTTTCCATACCTGATCTTCTTTGGTTCTTTGGTTGGATGCCAGACATTATGAATTTTACCTCTTGGAAAGCTGTACATTTTTTGTGTTCCTGTTACCATTCTTTTTTTTTCTGAGACAGAGTTTTGCCCGTTGCCCAGGCTGGAGTGCAGTGGTATGATCTCAGCTCACTGCAACATCCACCTCCCAGGTTCAAGTGATTCTCCTGCCTCAGCCTCCCAAGTAGCTGGCATTACAGGTGCGCACCACCACATCCAGCTAATTTTTGTATTTTTAGTAGAGATGGGGTTTGACCATGTTGGCCAGGCTGGTCTTGAACTCCTGACCTCGTGATCTGCCCACCCTGGCCTCCCCAAGTGCTGGGATTATAGGCGTGAGCCACCGCGCCCGGCCCATTACTGTTCTTGAGCTTTGTTTTGGATCCAGATACTTGGAAACTGAAAATGTTGATTCTTCCTTCTGAGATTTGTCACACAGCAGCAGAGCAGCATTTATTCTAGGCTAACTGTTCTCCACTGGGTACTCTACCACACGCCCTGTGAGTTATGGGGCTTCTCAGTCAGCCTGCTGGCAACAGCCACTCTTCTGAGTGTTTTGAGGGCTCTGAGTACTCACTGTTCCCTCTAATCCTTCCAGGTGGCTTTTTCCCTGGTCTCTGGTAGTTTCCTCATATGAACATAATGATCAGTATGATGCTGAAAACTAAGAGGAATCCTCAGCCCATCCTTTTGTTCCCCATTTCACCCCTTACGAGTCTGGATCGTGGGGGCAGAGGCTCATGCCTACAATCTCAGCACTTTGGGAGACTAAGGTAGGAGGATCGCTTGAGTTCAGGAGTTCGAGACCAGCTGGGCAAGATGGCAAAACCTCATCTCTACCAAAAAATATAATAATTAGCTGGGCATGGGGGCGCACGTCTGTGGTCCCAGCTACGAAAAACGCTAAGGTGAGAGGATCGCTGACCCCAGAAGGGCGATGCTGCAGTGAGCTATGACTGTGGTACTGAGCTCTAACCTGGGCAACAAAGTGAGGCCCCCTTTTCTAAAAATTAGAAAAAAATGAGAATCTGGATCTTATAGAAAAGTGAAGCACGTGGGCCTTCTGCCTCATCTTGCCAGATGTCTGCCTATACTCAGCTTCACCGAGCCACAACCCCCATTCTTTTAAAATACTCATCAACACTATCTCCAAAAATCCATTCTTGTTAAACAAAAACCCAGCCTGCTGGACCTGATGTGGCTGTCACTGCTTCCCGTCTGGCCAACACCCTCCTTTGCCATGGCTATTCCTTAGGCCCATTGTGAATTAAATCTTGTTCCCTATTTTTCATCCTCTTTGTTCACTGCAGTGAGTTTCAAGAAGGGAAGCAGAATAAATGAGTCTTTACTCAGCTGTCATTTCCAGAAGGTCCAAGTTCCATTCTCAATGCTGTTTTTAGTTTTCCCGGTTCTGAACAATGAACCCAGTCTGATGCTCTGAAAGCTCGGCTGTGAGCTGGAGACACAAGGCCCCATTCTCCCTGCCCAGTGCCTGCGCCAGGCTGGGCAAAGACGCGACCCCAGTGACCAGGACAGGCACGACTGGCATTTGCTGCCCCTTCAGCAGCTGTGCTCACCAAGGCCACCCGCTCCAGGACAGGCCAGGTTGAGGGGTTTAGATCTGTGACCCAGCCCATCAGCCAGCCATGGAATGGACTTGGGAGGTCAGGTTCTTCACCTTTCTGGGAGGGGGAAAGGAGGGTGTCAGGCACACCCCACACGGAAAGGACGGTGCTGGCTGGAGCCACCTGGATGCACAGAAAAAGAATTTCTTACTGCCGTGTGGCTGCTGCAACGCTTGCCAAGCCACTGCCTGGCCCTGGGGCTGGTGTCACCCATGACTCCAGCTGCATGACAAGGTCCTGAAATGGGCAGTCTGGAGGGGCCTCTGTGCCTTCAGGACGCATGGACCTGCCTGGCAGCACAGCCCCTTTCTGGCTGCCCCGTGTCCATGGTCAAAAGAGAGACCTGGTCTGTGACCCGGGACAGGCCCCCACAAAAGGGTCCTGGCTGGTGCATCAGTTCTGCATGGGTGTGGCTATGAGAGAGAAATGCGAACAGCCATGGAAGGGCTTTTTCAGTGCAGGAAACAGAGGCTCAGGCACTGCGAGGTCAGACTCCTCCTCGGAGCCTGCTTGTGTCCTAGGAGGCCGGCTGGTCAAAGGGTGCTCAGCTACTCCTTTGACCCCCTTCACGCTGAGCCCCCCAAGCCAACCTCCAGGGTAGGAGATGAGGCTGTGCCCTTGTTGCTGACTCTGTGCCACTGCACTGCCTCACCCCAGGCTGCCCTGGGCAGCAGCCAGGAGGTGGGGAGGGCAGGGGGAGCCCAAGGGCCACAGGGGCAGCATCCAGGGGCGGCACAGTGGCCTCAGGCAGCAGGACAGGTACAGGGGACCTGGGTCCCACGAAGGAGGGCGAGTGCCAATGGCATCCTGTGGTGCAGGGTATTTTTCTCATTATTCAAACCTCTTTACAAAATGATTGTTTAAAATCCAGTAAATAAAAATGTCTTCTGCTCACTACCATATATGCTGAAAGCCCAGTGAATCAATTTTGCCCAATGAATCAACAAACACTATTTTAATACAAAATAATGCCAGGCGGGGTGGCTCACGCCTGGATTCGCAGCACTTTGGGAGGCCGAGGCAGGAGAATAACTTGAGGTCGGGAGTTCAAGACCAGCCTGGCCAACATTTTTAGTCTCTACTAAAAATACAAAAATTAGCTGGGCGTGATGGCGCATGGCCTGTAGTCCCAGTTACTCGGGAGAATCACTTGAACTAGGGAGGCAGATGTTGCAGTGAGCAGAGATTGCACCATTGCACTCCAGCCTGGGCGACGACAGAGTGAGACTCCATCTAAAAAAAAAAAAAAAAACAAAAACTGGGTGATTTCAGAACAGAAGTCCTTCTGAATAAAGGTGATGGTATGAGGGCCTGGTACCTCACGTCTCAAAGGGCTTCTCACCTGTCACTGGCTTTGGCAGGCGGGACAAGCGGTGCAGCACCAGCAAGAGACAGGAGACTGGAGCACCCAGCACCACAAACCAGGAGACCCCCCCCCCAGCTCGGCTGGGCCTCCTGGGAACACAGACTTCAGGCTGAGAGCTCAGCCTTGGCCCCAGGAGATAAGAAACTGGAAAGACCAAAAAAAAAAAAAAAGGGCAGGAGCAGGTGAACTCTGCCAGCCGCACCCGCTCTGGTCTGGTTTTGTGATCTAAAGTGAGGTTTTTGTTCTTTTAATCATGGAATCTGAGACATTTTCTCACACACAAGCTGGCCTCTCACCTGGCTTTGTTGGTTGCTTTTCTGTACAGTTCCATGTTTTGCTTTTATCTTCTGCATTGATTTTAAAAAATTCTATTTGTTTTTCCTCTCCTTTTCTTTTTCTTTTTTTTTTTCTTTTTGAGATGGAGTCTGACTCTGTCACCCAGGCTGGAGTACAGTGGCATGATCTCCGCTCACTGCAAGCTCTGCCTCCCGGGTTCAATCCATTCTCCTGCCTCAGCCTCCCGAGTAGCTGGGACTACAGGCGCCCACCACCACGCCTGGCTAATTTTTTGTATTTTTAGTAGAGACAGGGTTTCACCATGCTAGCCAGGATGGTCTTGGTCTCCTGACCTTGTGATCCACCCGCCTCGGCCTCCCAAAGTGCTGGGATTACAGGTGTGAGCCACCAAGCCCGGCCTTTCCTCTCCTTTTTTTGAGACAGGGTCTTTCTCGCTCTGTCGCCCAAGCTGAACTGCAGTGGTGCAATCAGGGCTCACTGTAGCCTCAACCTCCTGGGTTCAAATGATGCTCCAGCCTCAGTCTCCTGAGAAGCCAGGACCACAGGTGCGAGCCACCACACCCAGCTAATTTTTGTATTTTTTCTAGAGATGAGGTCTCTCTATGCTACCAGGCTGGCCTTGAACTTCTTGGCTCAAGGGATCTGCCTGCCTTGGCCTCCCAAAGTGCTGGGATTCCAGGTGTGAGCCACTATGCCTGACCTAAAATTATATTTCAATGGAATAGAATATTTTAAGTTTTATTAGGTGGTTACTGTAACATTTCTCAAAAAATTCTGAGTTCCACCCTTTCAAGAACCTCTCGCCTCCCTGCATGGCAAAGCCCACCTGAGCCCAGCGCCTCCTGTCCCCGCCCTCTCCCAGACTGGGGTCTTGGTGTAGGGCTGGGGCCACACGGGGTCCTGAGAGGGCGGAGCTGGTGCTGTCATGATCATGTCCTGCCTCTTCTTTTCTGCTCAATAATCTCGCATGAGCTTTTTCAAAAGAATCCACTTCACAATTTACTGATGTGGAATTTTTGCCTTTGCCTGTGTTCATAGGTAGTTTAATAGGTGGGAGAGGAAGCTTCTGGAGGTCCCCGTGGACTCTATCCTGAGGCTGTCCACCAGAATGCTGTACCCAGAGCCCCGCCTGAGGTGAGGGTTGCTGCCTCCATTGGTCATGGTGGGCGCGGACAGGGCACAGAGCAGGCAGGCAGAGCCCCCAGGACGCGCCTCAGCTGTGTGCCCTCCGTCCCCAGGCCCACGGCCAGCTTCAGCCACCTCCCCCTCTGCTGGGGCTGCTGCCTGCTCAGCTGGGAGGGCGGTCCCTGAAGAGGCCGGGCTCCCCGCAATGCGGAGCCTGGTTCCTGCGTGGGAGGCGCAGTGCTGGGCTTCCTAGGAGCAAGTCCTGCTGGGGTCTCTCCAGCCCCTGGCACTGGCTACCTCCTCCCAAGGCCCTGTGGCGCAGCGTGAGCAGGACCGCAGGCGCACAGCCACCGTGGCGGGCACAGGTGTGCATTGGTGACAGCGGCCTCACCTGGTTCTTCCCACAACCCTACGAGGCAGGTGTGCTCCGTCCTCATCCTCATTCTCCAGACGTGGGGCCCCCAGGGTCTCTTGTGGTGGTCTCCGTAGCAGGGAAGGCCACAGCCCAGCCTGGTCCACAGTGGACACAGGGAGGAGGACAGGCCCAGGCCCCAGACACGTCACAAGGGCTTCCTGCCCCCACCTCGCACTGCCGGAAAGTTCCGGTCATGAGTGGGCGACAGGCGCTTGCTTCCAACGTCCCACGCCGAATCTGGAACAGAGGATGCTCTGTGCCAGCTCCAGACGGGGTCTGCTGGGAGAGCAAGCGCGGAAACAGCATCGGCCTGGGCTGGCGACGCTCGCCATAGACCAGGGTGCCAGAGGCCTCTCGCTCCAAGAAGCGTGGGTCCCCTATCCCCACTCCAGGGTCTGCACGCAGCATGTGTGTGGGCCTGTGTCCCAGAGAGAGGGCGTGTGTGCCCGTGTGCGTGAGCCTGTGTGTCCCTGAGAGTGTGTGTGCCCGTGAGAGCCTGTGTGTCCCTGAGAGTGTGTGCCTCTGTGTGTGTGTGTGTGAACCTGGGTGTCCCTGAGAGAGCTTGTGAGCCTGTGTGTCCCTGAGTGTGGATGCCCGTGTGTGTGAGCCTGTGTGTCCCTGAGTGTGGATGCCCGTGTGTGAGCCTGTGTCACTGAGAGAGCGTGTGTGCCCGTGTGCATGTGAGCCTGTGTCCCTGTGTCTGTGGGCCCGTGTGTGAGCCTGTGTGTCCCTGAGCATGTGTGCCCGTGTGCGTGAGCCTGTGTGTCCCTATGTGCCCGTGTGCATGTGAGCCTGTGTGCCCCTGAGAGCGTGTGCCTGTGTGTGTGAGCCTGCGTTCCTGAGAGAACGTGTGCGTGTGAGCCTGTGTCCCTGAGAGAATGTGTGTGCCCATGTGAGCCTGTGTCCCTGAATGTGCCCGTGTGCATGAGCCTGTGTGTCCCTGTGTGTGCACATAGGAGCCTGTGTGTCCATGTGTGTCCCTGAGTGTGTGCCCGTGTGCGTGAGCCTGTGTGTCACTGAGAGCGTGTGTGCCCGTGTGTGTGAGCCTGTCACTGAGAGCATGTGTGCCCGTGTGTGTGAGCCTGTGTATCTGAGACAGCATGTGTGCCTATGTGCGTGTGAGCCTGTGTATTCCTGAGGGAACATGTGTGCCCGTGTGAGCCTGTGTCCCTGAGAGAGCATGTGTGCCTGTGTGCGTGAGCCTGAGTGTCCCTGTGTGTGCACATAGGAGCCTGTGTGTCTATGTGTGCCCCTGAGTGTGTGCCCATGTGCGTGAGCCTGTCCCTGTGTGTGTGCATGTGTGAACCTGTGTCCCTGAGTGTGTGCCCGTGTGTGAGCCTGTCACTGAGAGCGTGTGTGCCCGTGTGTGTGAGCCTGTGTATCTGAGACAGCATGTGTGCCTATGTGTGTGTGAGCCTGTGTATTCCTGAGGGAACGTGTGCCCGTGTGAGCCTGTGTCCCTGAGTGTGTGCCCGTGTGTGTGAGCCTGTCAGTGAGAGCGTGTGTGCCCGTGTGTGTGAGCCTGTGTATCTGAGACAGCATGTGTGCCTGTGTGTGTGTGAGCCTGTGTATTCCTGAGGGAACGTGTGCCCGTGTGAGCCTGTGTCCTGAGAGAGCATGTGTGCCTGTGTGCGTGAGCCTGAGTGCCTGAGCGTGTGTGGCCGTGTGCATGTGAGCTTGTGTGTCCTTGAGTGTGTGTGCCCGTGTGCATGAGCCTACGTCCCTGTATGTGCCCGTGTGCGTGAGCCCGTGTGTCTGCCTGTGTGCATGAGCCTGAGGGTCTGAGACAGCGTGTGCCCGTGTGCGTGTGAGCCTGTGTCCCTGAGACAGCATATGCCCATGTGCTTGTGAGCTTATGTGTCTATGAGAGCACGTGTGCCCACGTGCGTGTGAGTACGTGACGTGTGTGTGAGTATATGCCTACTGCCCAAGCAGCCCTGCCATCTACCGAGCTTGCATCCCTCACAAGAGCGATGGCTCCAAACCCAATTCAGGTCCAGACTGCCCTCTCTGACCCAACCCGCTGGGCTGCCCTGAACACTGCCTGTGCCCATCCACTTGCCCCTCCAGGACAGACGCCTGCGTCTGAGCAGAAGATGCTGGGTCAGGCAGGGACTGTGAGTATAGGAGAGGGCCGTGAGGACCGGCAGGAATCCCTGAGGCTAAGCTCCTGAAGTGGCCACTGTGCCCTCGAGGTGAAGGTGCTGGGAAGGAACTGAAACTGAACAGCAACTGGAAAACGCCTGGCACAGGCCTGTCCCTCGGAAGCTCCGCTGTCACTAGCCTGTGAGGCTTGCCTCGCAGGAAGTATATGGTTGGAGGGGGCCAGATTCACCACCCACAGCCCCAGTTGGCAGCCATCCTGGTGCTGTCCTAGCCCCCCTTAGAGGGTGGCCCAAGCCCCAGCCTGCAGCTGCCTGCCCTGTTGGCATGACATCACATAAACTCTCATCAGTCCCTGCCTTCAGCCTGGACCCTGCAGGCCAACCAGTGCCCTCTCAGAAGTTGTACAAAGGGGCAGCAGGCCGGGACAGCACAAGCTGCATCCCGCCAGGTCTCCCTGATGAGGGTTCTGGGCTCTAGAACAGAAACTACCCACTTCCCAAGTTTTCCACGGCCCACAGGGCTTCCAGGCCAGCAGAGGCCCTCAAACGCAGCTTGCCAGTTCCCAGGGGCAGGAAAGCCACAAACCCCAGGAAGAGGCAGTCCCATGGCTTCATATCAACGTGGCAGGGTCCGGAGTCAAGGCGCCACCCAGAGAAGAGGTTCTGAGGCAAGAGGCGGGAAGGGGTGGGGGGCAGGGCCTGGCAGGTGGGAGGAAGACAGTGGTGACTATAACTGACCACTGGTTAAAAGCTCATGTTCTTGGGAGGCTGAGGCAGGCAGATTGCTTCAGCCCAGAAGTTCAAGACCAGCCTGCGAAACATAGTGAAACCCTCAAAAATACAAAGACTAGCAGGGCGTGGTGGTACGCACCCATAGTCCCAGCTACTCAGGAGGCTGAGGTGGGAGGATGGCTTGAGGCCCTGAGGTAGAGGCTTCAGTGAGCCAAGATCTCGCCGCTGCACTCTGCAGCTTGGAGACAGAAGTGAGGCCCTGTCTCAAAACTAAAATAAAATAAAAGCTCATGTTCATGTTCTCCTAAGGGATAAGACTACAGCTTCAGGCAAACAAGATGTAGTCGGCTCAATGTGGGCCGCACACGCTCAGGTGCTCCGCAGAAGAGCTGAGTGACTGCGACTTGGGTAGGAAGACTCAGTGCATGAAGACACAGTGTTAAGGGTGATCAAGAAAATAATCAAATCCACTGGAAAGATATCAAAATATAAAGGAGGAGAAACTTTCACTTACCCCACAGAAAGCAGGAAAGAAAAAGAGGAAAGGCACAGACACAGAAAACACACACAAGACTGAGCCCCCCATGGCCTCGTGCCATCAGTGGGACACAGGCAGGCCGCCTCCGCCTCGCTGGGGTCTGCACAGGCCCAAGGTGCCGGGGTCCCAGGCAAAGCGTGGGCCTTGGGGCACCCGAGGAGTGGAGGCTGAGTGGCCAAGGCTGAGGTGAGCTGCCACTGCGCGGAATCACTTCCAGTTTCTCAACGCAGGTTCCAGAAAAGCTTCAGAAATGTCCTCACCTGCCATGGCCATGTCAGCGGCCCCAGCTGCCACGGGCTTCCTTCTGTGAGGCCTCTAGCCAAGTCCAAGGCTCACCCACAACACGCAGCAGAAAGCATGTTGTGAGAGTCCCAGACACTCCGGACTCTGCCACCATGACCCGAGGGCCAGAACGGCTGTGCCCGGAGTCGCTCTCCCAGGAGAGGAGGCCCAGTCCTGGTGGGAGAAACACTCCAGCCTCAGGCACGAGCCCAGCCCACAGCAGCGACAGGGGTCAATGTATTCAGAGTGGACACTTACATTCTATCAGAGTAAAAAGCTTTGACCAGCCTTTTAATGAACAACTGAGCACTACTACCTGGTAAGATATATTTTTAAAAACTTTAAAAATCTATCAGTGGGTTGGCAAGAAAGTTCAGAACCTTAGAGAACAAAAACTAAGTAAAAGCAGGGACCTGGAGAAAGGAAGGCCCTGTGCAGGAGGGCCCTGGCCGGCAGCTGGCCTGCACCCACTCCTTTCACAGCTTTGCAGAAGTCAGGGGAGAGAGGAGAAAGCCTGGGCCAGGCCCAGGTGCGGATCCAGTTACTGCTGGGGGACGCCCCAAGGCTAAGACTGGGAGGGTTTAGGTGAACAAGGAAGAAAGTTACTATCCAGCCCCAGGGGAAGCTCTTCTCGCAGTCCTCCTGGCCCCACGCGGTCCACAGAGACACAACACGCTGCAGGCTGCGACGGGGAGGGGCAAGTCCTGTGTGGACGGAGTGCTCAGAATAAAATGTTCCCGGATCTTTGAATCGTTTGGAGGAGGGCAAAAATACTAATTTTAGACTTTGACAAATTAATTCTGCATGTTAGAACATCCAAGGCAACCACTATGAAGCCAAGTGAGCAAATTCCAACCCAGTAGAGAAGAAAAAGAAAAAAAAATCATCCAAAAGAAGCGAAGAAGCAACCTGGTTCTCAAACGACAGAGTACAAGGAAAGACGGTGGAAATCAATTTAAATAGAATAATTACAGTAATGTAAATGGACCAATAGTCTAGTCGAGGCAAAGACTGTCAGCAAGATTTTAAAGATCTTCAGAAACTGTCTACACCAAACACATCTGAAGTGTAAGGGCAGGACATTTGAAAAGCCAAGAATGGAAGAGACAGAGCTGGTGCGGGTCCATCGCGGCTGGCTCTGTGGAGACAGGGCTCCCGTGACCAGCGAGGCCACCCAGACCTGACAGGGCCTCGCGGCACAGACACAAAGCGGGCAGACGCGTTCCAGGAGGCACTCGACGACGGGGGAGATGGCACAAGAAGCCAGGCTTTACCTTGCAGGCGTGCAGAATGCCGACCCAAGAAACGGAAAACACAGATTCACCATCCAGGGAGTGTCTCTGAAACGGACCACAGAGCAGGGCATGAAGCAACGTCTGGGCAAATGTCAGAGGCTGCAGCACCCAGGCAGGCCTCTGTCAAATGCACCGCCCAGAATCAGGGATGAGAGAGGCCGCTGAGCAAGTGAGCACACAGAGTAGACAAAAAGCCTCCCAGGGAAGGACTGGCAGTGAGTGAGGAGCTCTGCGCCCACACCCCTCACTTGCTGGGGTGACAACAGCGCACCAAGTGCAAACAAAGGCCCACGACCATGCTTGGCATCAGCAGCAGCCCTGGGCGACCCAGCTAAGACCTGGAGAGCTGACGGAGCAGCCTTGTGCTGCAAACAAGCCAGGACCCTCCACCCATCAGAGGGAGCCCAGACCTCACCAGCACGCAGGCCTCCTGAAGAGAAGCTTCCTCACACTCGTGCTAAATAAGCTAGGAGCCACGCGAGGTCGGCCCTGTAAGCCACACCCACCTGCACCTGCGCCTGCCACTGTGTTAGCCCCAGTGACCTGGCCGTGCTGACAGCCATGATGAGCACCTTTGCACTACATGTAAAGCGTACAGTGCAGGATATACTTTTGGGCTTGGACAAAATAATGAATCATAAAATAATCATCTCAAGAAATACTTTTATATGAATAGAGGGGAAAGAAGAGGAAGAAGCATGAAATCCGCAATTCACTGGGCCTGAGAATGAAATAGAATGCATCATTTCTTCTGATCAATCACACCCCAATCTCCTTCTGAAGACCAGTGAAGACTCGCCTATGTAGCAAGGCTGCCTCTATCTAATCCGCACATCTGCACCAACACGGTTGGACGAACAGCAAAACTGCAGCAGCCCCTGCCCTGGCAGCCCCATTCACGGAGAACCTACTGCACACTGCAGCAGGCCCAGCAAAAGCCTTGCCAACACCACAGCACCTCTTCCTGAGTCCTGACCTCTTCACTTACAAGGTGGACCCCCAAGGCCCATCTCTAAGACCAAGGTCTGCCCTCCTGCTAGGGACATGCCCCTGGCTCTGCTGGACAACTTCCCTCCCCTCCCCTCCCCTCCTCGGCCAGAGACCCCTCTTTCTGCAGTTCCCCCTCCTGACACTTCAGTGAGGCTCCCCACAGATGTCTGGTCACAGGACAGGCAGAGCATGGAGGCAGCAGCACTAAGGTGGGACAACAGCCCCCACAAGACATCCCTGAACTCCTGCTGGGATAAGGCTCAAGCCTGCAGCTGTCAGGGCCATGTTTGTCCCCCCTGGGGAGAGGATCCCCCCAAAAACACCAGGGAGCAGAAATGAAAAAACAAGAAAAGGAAGAAAGATCACCTGGATCCAGCAGCCCCCACAGAGCAGCCAGGCCAAGGCTGCAGCCGCCTCTGCTGTTGGGATCCGACCACCCTCCCAGTGTCTGCAGCTGGCAGGGACAAGCAGGGACAGAGGAGAGGGCTCTGGCGTCACCCTTCATTTTCAGCTGGCTGACCTGCCAGGCCACAGTGCAAGCAAGGAAGGGGGTTCATAGGCTAGGCGTGGTGGCTCATGCTTGTAATCCCAGCACTTTGGGAGGCCAAGGCGGGCGGATTACAAGGTCAGGACATAGAGACCATCCTGGCTAACATGGTGAAATCCCGTCTCTATTAAACACACACACACACACACACACACACACACACAAAATTAGCCAGACGTGGTGGCGGGCACTTGTAGTCCCAGCTACTCGGGAGGCTGAGGCAGGAGAATGGCGTGAACCTGGGAGGCGGAGCTTGCAGTGAGCCGAGATCGTGCCACTGCACTCCAGCCTGGGCGACAAAGTGAGACTCCGTCTCAAAAAAAAAAAAAAAAAAAAGAAAGGAAGCGGGGTTTACAATGACCTCAAACAGCTGCTGCCAGCTGGGCATGGGCCCTACGCCTTGGTCTCAGCACTCTGGGAGGCTGAGGTGGGAGGATCACTTGAGCCCAGGAGGTGGAGGCTGCAGTGAGCCGAGATGGCGCCACTGCACTTCAGCCTGGGTAACAGAGCAAGACCCTGTCTCAAAAACAAAACAAAACAAAACAAAGCAGCTGCTGACTTCACCAGTCATGAGGCAGGTTGGCTCACGGAGGCCTCCCTGCACCCTGGACCCCTTGCCCTCCCAGTCACAGCACTGCTCCGCCAGGCACTCTGACCACTGGCTCTGGAGTTGCCAGCAGGGGAGCCTTGCCCCTGCCTTCAGAGCCGGAGCGGGGGTGCCGCCGCAACTCAGACTCTGGCCCAGCTGCATGCAGGCCAATGCAGTGGGCTGGGGGCGGCGTTCCCCAGGAGGCTGGCACTGCTGGTCCTGGACCTGTGGAAGTGCCACGGCTGGCATCAGGCATAGCAGCCATCATCCCACATGCAGTGGTCGACACAGGCTCTCACTCAGGGTATTCTGACACAAACTGCAGCCGACTGATGTTGGCCCCACACAGAGACAGTGTCCTCAGAGAGGGCGGCGTGGGGTACCACGGTGGTCACCACTCAGGGCAGGGGCCAGGTGCGATCTGTGGGCAGAAGACATCGCCCGCTGCTCTCCCCAGTCCTTTGGGCACAGCATGGTGTGGGCGGTCAGTGAACATTTGCCAGGTAAAAGCAACCCAGCCACTCGAGCAGGGGACACTCGTGAGAGCCACAGCAGGAAAAACAGCCAGGAGAACACATGCAAAGAGGGCTGGTCCAGCAACCCTGGGGCCAGACGAGAGGCAGCAGCACAGAGGGCATTCCCGAGTGGCGTGGGGACGCCAAGTCAAACGGCAATCCTGAATGTACCTGGCATCACCCAGCCTTAGGCTTACAAAGCAAACGCTGTCAGAACTGAAAGGAAAACAGACAAACCCACAATCGCAGTAGGAGATTTAAGACCGTCTCTCTCGATAACTGACAGGGTGGGCAGACAACAAAACCCGATCACCGATCTAGAAGAACACAGATTCCCAGAGTCAACGCGCCAACCTGGCCAGCCTGACTCCACCCAACAGGGAACTCACCCTCTAAACAAACCACGGGCCAAAGAACTACCCCAGGCTGCCCAATTCCTTGTGTCTGTGCTGAGCTCAGCCCACCACCGGTTTGTAGGAATTCCGCGCCCCACATTGCGGTCCAGCTTCTCACTGCCCCACCCTGTCACTGTTGCGCCCGGAAGGACGCGTGCGATTCTTGTGATGGCGGGTGCGTCTCCCCCCACCAAATTCCAGCACCTGCCACGTGCTTCCCGTTAGCGCCTCCCTTCCCCCAAGGTGTTGGCTCACACCCTCTGTCCACTCCTTTACTGGATCTTACTAACTTGGAAACGTTCACAACATGCACAAGGTTCACAATGTGCACAGGATGAGTGTCTTCAGCTACATGAGTTGCAAACTGGGTTTGAAGCCGCACTGCTCTTCTCAGTATCTTCTGTAACAGAAGGGTTTTCCCTTTCTCCAGAGTCACCACTCACCCTGCTGCCCGATCAGGGGCAGCCTCGGCCTAAGGCGGAGCTGCAGCACTGGCACCACCGTAAGAGCAGACCCTCAGGCTCCAGCGGGGCCGAGGCAGAGCACGGCCGAGAGACCTCCAGGGCTTGGCTGGATGGGCCCTGGCAGACGTGGAAGCTGCTGCGGGCTGGGGAAGGTCAGGGGGAGTGGGGCTGGGGACAGGCAAGTGTGAGGGGCTTATCCTGCACACGCTACCGAACACAAGTGTGGTTTCAGAAGTCCGAGCTGTGGAGACAAACCTGAAAGACATCAGCAAGCAGATTCAACCCTCTGAAATTGTTTTTCTAGATCAACAAAAGCAGCACCTTTGTGTAGTACCAGGTGATGGCACTGACAGCAACGAGCGCCTCTGCCCAGGGGCCTGGGGCCAGACCTGTGCTGGCAGAGGGTGGTGAGGACAAGACTCGGGTGGGGCTGCGACAGGCAGAGGAGGAGGGCGCCAGGCGGTGGCCAGGGGACTTGAAGCTGCGATGGCGTCAGTGGTGTGTGCAGAGGGGACAGCCTGTGGGAAGTGCTGGGGACTTGCTGGGGGCACATCCTCAGGGATGGCAAAGGTGGCGCCTCCCAACTGCGAGTCCAGGTGCAGCACAACGCAGGGGCAGGGGGCACTGTGGGGGCCTCTGGGGGCTGATTCTAGCCCCAAACACAAGGGCACACTTCTTACCGAGAGACAGGCAAGGCCGAGCCCCAACAGGCCCCTGGCAATGGTGTGGGACGAGCCCAGGTGCCAACACCAGGCATCTCAGCAACGCGCTTGAGGCCCGGAGCACACGGGCCGAACAGAAACCGGCAGGACTGGTCAACAGCGGCGGCCTGGTGCCCCAGCCCCGGCTAGGCCCCCACCCGGCACCGTCCAGCTGCTCCTCACTGCCCCACCACAACTCATGTGCTCACCCAGGCACCAGGTACCTTCTCCTGAAAAATGTGAGACGGGAGGTGAAAGTTTGAAACCATGCCTGTCTGGAAATGCCTTTATTCTACCTTGACAACAGACGGACTATTCGGCTTCATCAGGGTCATTCTGTCACAATTACGAAAGTGCTTCCTGGTTCTCCAGCCCTATGGTGGCTGAGAAGCGCCCCAGCCCTAGCCCCAGCTTCTGCAGCCTCCCAAAGGTCTGGTCTCACCCATGGCACTGAGCACACAAGCCCGACGTGCCTGGTGACATGCACGACGTCCCCTGTCCTTTTTCTAGAACTCCAGTTACCGAGACACTGAGCCTCCTAGACTCTGCTTTTCATTTCCTATTTGCTGTGGTGTAAGTGGATGTCCCCCGCCAAATGCGGACACTGGAACCTAGAACCCCATGTGATGGTGTTAAGAGGTGGCACTCCTAACCTCACCCCAGTGGGTGATCAGGTCCTGAGGGCCTGGACTTTCCCTGTCTTCCACTAGGTGAGAAGGTGCCAGTGAGGAGCCAGCCCTCCTCAGACGCTGACCGGCCAGGGCCTTGCTTTTGGACTTCCCAGCCTCCAGAACTGTGAGAAGTAAGTTTCTGTTGTCTATAAATTACCCATCTGTAATAGGCCATTCTTGCATTGCTATAAAGCAATACCTGAGACTGTAATTTATAAAGAAAAGAGGTTTGATTGGCTCACGGTTCTGCAGGCTATACAGGAAGCATGGCACTGACATCCCTCAGCTTCTGGGGAGGCCTCAGGGAGCTCTGACTCATGGCGGAAGGCCAGCAGGAGCAGGTGCCTCACATGGCAAAAGCAGGGGCAAGAGGGGGCAGCTGCTGCCCACATTTAAATGACCAGATCCATCTCGCATGAGCCAGAGCCAGAGCTCACTCATTGCCAAGCGGATGGTCGAGCCATTCACGAGGGATCCACCCCCATGATCCGACCCCTCCCGCCAGACCCCACCTCCAACACCGGGGATTACATTTCGACATGAGATTGGGCAGGAGCAAATATCCAAACCACATCACCAGTCTAGGGCACGTAGTTGCAGCAGCAGGAATGGACGAGGCGCCATGTCTTGGGCACGTAGTTGCAGCAGCAGGAATAGACGAGGCGCCATGTCTTGCCTGTCCTTCTGCCCTTCTTTCTGGAAGGCTGCGCCCTCGTCACTCATCTTCCAACCCTCCTGCGTTCTCCTTCCCACCATCACATCTTTAACTGCCAAGCATTTTTTCTGTTCTCTGAATATCCTTTCTTTATGCCATCTGCCCCGTTTCACAGGTTCCTGAGGATAATCACCGTATCTGATGCTCTTTTCTGTGCAGAGTCTCTATCTCCTGCAAATTGAAGTTGGTCTGTGTCTTTCCTGTTGGAAGCTTGACTCTGAACTTGGGGAGGTGGACGGGGCCAGGTCAGTGCAGTACAGCTGAGCCATCTGTTGGGGTTCCTGATGTAAGCAACTCTGGTTCTCCGTTGGCAGTTGGATCCCCCAAAGAAGCCTGTGCAGAGGGAAAGGCCTGGCCGCCATCCCGTTCTGGGCAGGGAACTTCCAGCTGCACCTCGGCCAGAGCCCCAATACCAACATCTCCTGTTTTCCCGTAACCTTTTTCCAGAGAAACAGCCTCCAAACCAGGCGGGGCAACTGTCAATGCCAAGAACTGAGAGTAAGAGTCTAGGGACCCAACTGCTTTTCAAACAGCCAGTGACTGGGCCTCCGTATCTCAGCTGCCATCTCCAAGAAAGCCAGGGCCGTCATCTCCAAGAAAGCCAGGCCCGTGGATTCTGAGCCCTCAGGTGAAGCCAGTGCAATGTGGACTGGTTCTCACCCTGTCGCTCCTTTGCCACCGCCCTGCCCTCCTGGGTCTGCCAAGACCATCACTGCCCCTCCTGGAGCTTCTGGCCCCAAAGTGCTGATTCTTCTTTTTTCCACCCAAGTCACATCCTGGTGAACTTTTCTTTCTAAAACAGTTTCACTGCAGTATAAGTTGCGTACCTTAAGATCCATGCACTGGTGAGTACACAATTCAGTGACTGCTGTAAGTTCACGGAACAGGCACCGTCACCCTCCAGAGGAGCCCTGGAGCGCACGCCACTTGTCCAGGGCACCATCACCCTCCAGGAGAGCTGCAGAGCCTACCTTCTGCCACTTGTCCAGAGCCCGCAGCCGCTCTTCCAGCTACACTGGAGCAGCCTGTGACTGATTAACCTCAAAGCATGTCAACAAACCCTCACTGCCTCTGCCTGGTGGCCTCAGCACGCATGAGGGCTGAATGTCAATGAGTGGTGGGCTTGCCTGGTAGAACTGGCGAATTGAGGGGTACAGCGGGCTGTGCCACGGGGCAGAGCCGGGTCTGGGCCTGGGCTGTCAGTCCCCTGCCCAAGGGGTTCCGGTGGGTTTATGGGCAGCTGCCCTCATCCAGGGCAGCAGGATTACCACCAACTGGCTAAACACGCTCTCCAAAGCGCCATCTCCCCAGGCAGCACTGCATGTCAGGTGATGGCCGCATAACCGCCCAGACAATTGCCCTGAGCCTGAGGCAGGGCAGGGACTCGGCACATTTCTCACAGACCCAAACCCATGCTCTAAAATTGCTTTCAAAGAGAAAATACTCCAACAATCATGTTTCACAACCAAGATATGTTTTGCTTATTTTTCATTTAAGAGGTGAACTAGAAATCCCACTCAAGAAATCTTCTGGGCCATGCTCAGTAGGTCAAGACCAGCCTAAGCAACATAGTGAGACACCATCTCTACAAATTTCTTTTTTTAATTAGCCAGGCATGGTGGCTTGTGCCTGTAATCCCAGCTTCCTGGGAGGCTGAGGCAGGAGGATCACCTGAGCCTGGGGAGGTGGAGGCTGCAGTGAGCTGAGACCTGGCACTGCACTCCAGCCTGGGTGACACAGTAAGACCCTGTTCTTTTGTTTGTTTGTTTTAAATTGTAAAATGTGTGCTTGGTCTTCATCCCACCCCGGCACGCAGCTCCTAAGATGCTTAGAATCTCCACAGTTATGCTGTTTTGTACACTAGTTAGTTGACTGAGGGCTGCAGCCCCTAGGTGGCTTGAGGATGGGGTAGGTCGCCCCAAAGACCAAGGCAGGATTAGAGGGGTGGAATCTTCAGCTGCACTCCCCACGGAGGGAGGGGAAAGGGGCTGAAGGTTAAGTAGGTCACCAGCGGTTTAAGCAATCATGCCTAGGTAATGACGCTTCCATAAAAACCCAAAAGGACAGGGTTCAAGAAGCTTCCAGAGAGCTGAACACATGCAGGGAAGTTTCTGGAGAACAGCGCACCTGGCACCTCACCCCACGCTTCTCTTTATGTGTATCCTTTGTAATATCTTTCATGATAAACATCAATGTAAGCTTCCCCAAATTCTGAGTCACTCTTGAAAATTAGTCAGACCCAAGGAGGGAGTGTAGGAACCCCGATCTGTACCTGGTTGGTCAGAGCTCGGGTGAAATATCCTGGGGCTTGGAATGGGCACTGGAAGTGGGGGCGCTCTTGGGGAGCTGAGCGCTTACCCGATGGGATCTGAGTCTCCTGCTAGGTAGACAGTGCGGGGACTGAATTAGACGGGGGCTGAGGCTACCATCAGGTAGACAATGTGAGGACTGATTTAGAGGGTGGCTAAGCACTTACCCAGTGGAATCTGAGTCTCCCGCCAGGTAGACAGTGTGAGGACTAAGAGGGGGGCTGAGTCTCCCGCCAGGCAGACAGTGTGGGGACTGAATTAGAGGACACCCAGCTGGTGTCTGCTGTGGGACTGATTTGTGGCTGGTATGGAGAAACCCTTCTTGGTGACCAGAGGTACAGAATTCTTCTGTGTTGATTCTCACGCGATGAGTGCAGAAGAAAAGCTTCTTAAAACTCAATACTCAGCTAGTTTTAGTGGAGGCTTAGCAGTTAAGAGTGGGAAACTGGGCCGGGCGCAGTGGCTCAAGCCTGTAATCCCAGCACTTTGGGAGGCCGAGACGGGCAGATCACGAGGTCAGGAGATCGAGACCATCCTGGCGAACACAGTGAAACCCCGTCTCTACTAAAAAAAAATACAAAAAACTAGCCGGGCGAGGTGGCGGGCGCCTGTAGTCCCAGCTACTCGGGAGCCTGAGGCAGGAGAATGGCGTAAACCCGGGAGGCGGAGCTTGCAGTGAGCTGAGATCCAGCCACAGCACTCCAGCCTGGGCAACAGAGCGAGACTCTGTCTCAACAAAAAAAAAAAAAAAAAAAAAAAGAGTGGGAAACCGGTGGGAAAACGTAAACTCACAATCAAACTGCCTGGGTTGGTTTGTTTTTACTGAGGGATGAGGGGGGAGTACAGAAGGAATAAAAAGGAAGAAACTGTGGGACCTGCAGGAACCCTGCACGGCAGGCCAAGCTGCTGAAGCCACAATCCTCCCTGCGATGCAGGCGATGTGAAGATGCCCAGGAGGGTGGGACACCCGGCACATCAGAGCAGATGCTAACACAGACACAGCATTACCAAACCGCATTTTCACTTCTGCAGGATAAAGCATGCATAACATCAGCTAGCTCTGCACACTTGCATCTTTAACCAAACTAGCCTTGTACATGTTTAAAGGACTAAGGTGGTTCCCAGCCCTGGGGCATCGCTGGGGTGACACTCCCGCACCCCTGGCTCAGCACCCTCCATTTACCACCTGGTTTTGGTGAGGAACATGTCAGTCACTTCCAGGAAAAAGATGCCCGGGAGGTAAATTCTGCGGCCTTTGATAGTTTCAATGGGTAAAGAATACTACACTGGAAATCACTTCCCATCAGAATTTTGAACTTACTGCTTCACAGACTTCCAAACTCCAGAATTGCTATTAAGAAGTCCAAAGTTGGCCGGGCGTGGGGGCTCACACCTGTAATCCCAACACTTTGGGAGGCCGAGGCAGGCAGATCACGAGGTCAGGAGATCTAGACCATCCTGGCTAACCTGGTGAAACCCCGTCTCTACTGAAGCTACAAAAATTTAGCTGGGCGTGGTGGCAGGTGCCTGTAGTCCCAGCTACTCGGGAGGCTGTGGCAGGAGAATGGTGTAAACCTGGGAGGCGGAGCCTGCAGTGAGCCAAGATCGCGCCACTGCACTCCAGCCTGGGCAACAGAGCAAGACTCCACCTAAAAAA
>NW_012101565.1:2324564-2327251 GCF_000951045.1 Mandrillus leucophaeus
TAGTCTCGCTCTGTCGCCCAGGCTGGAGTGCAGTGGCGTGATCTCGGCTCACTGCAGGCTCCACCTCCTGGGTTCACGCCATTCTCCTACCTCAGCCTCCCAAGTAGCTGGGACTACAGGCATCTGCCACCTCGCCCGGCTAGTTTTTTGTAGTTTTAGTAGAGACAGGGTTTCACCGTGGTCTCAATCTCCCGACCTTGTGATCCACCCACCTCGGCCTCCCAAAGTGCTGGGATTACAAGCGTGAGCCAGCGTGCCTGGCCCTAGGGTCTGGGATTTCAAGACGTCATGTCTCTGCGTCTTTGTCTCAGTCTGTTTTGACATAGCGTGTGGGTGTCTGGTGGCCTCTGGGACATTTTGTTCGGTGACTTTCTCTCATTGATGTTTCCTCCATCTCATTTCTAAAACTTTTACTATCCAGGTACTGGACTCCCTAGACTGGTCCTTGAATATTCTTCTCTCCTATTCTCCAACTCCAAATTTTTGCTCTATTTTCTGAGAGATTCTCAACTTTATCTTGCAACCCATGTTTCTGTTTAGTCTTTTCTTTCTTTTGAACCCTACAACGATTATTTCATTGCCGGACACAGTGGCTCACACCTGTAATCCCAGCACTTTGGGAGACTGAGGTGGGCAGATCATGAGGTCAAGAGATCGAGACTATCCTGGTCAACATGGTGAAACCCAGTCTCTACTAAAAATACGAAAATTAGCTGGGCGTGGTGGCACGCACCTGTAATCCCAGCTACTTGGGAGGTTGAGGCAGGAAAGAGTTAATTTTCATTCCATAAAGAATGTAATGGTGTTTTCCTCTCCTTTCCCGTCCTCTGGTGCCTTGAGGGCCGGAGACCAGTGCCCCAGGGTCCCAGACGCCATAGACTAGAACCTGAGAACCGGACGCCGGCGTGTTCCTTACCCCCATGGTCCTGAGGCACAACAGGTGGATGGTGGCTGAAACCTTCAGATCCACCTCCCAGAGCACCTCTGCAAGAGCTGGTGCTGGGATGGGCCCAGTAGTTGAGTGTACGTTTTATTATTGTAGGAAAGAAGAAATAGAGTCATGTCTGTATAGATGAAGAACGAGACCATCACAATGTTGATTTCTATGTACCAGGATCTGATGAAATGAAAGCAACTGGAACAGAGCATTTAGGGAGGTGAAAACAGACAACTGTATGAATCGAAAAACTTAGCTTCATTTTGAGCAATATTTTGTGGGATGCTTATCTACTACCTAATGGGTATTTATCGGGAAAACACTGTTCTTCACTGCAATGCTGCAACATTTTTTGTTGTTTCTGCTAAACCTACGTTGCAGTGTTGCTTTGTAAGTGTGCTGTATTAGTCTGTTTTCAAGCTGCTGATAAAGACATACCCGAGACTGGGTAATTTATGGAGGAAAAGGGTTTAATGGACTTACAGTTCCACGTTGCTGGGGAGGCCTCAAATCATGGTGTAAGGCAAGAAGTAGCAAGTCATGTCTTACTTGGATGGCAGCAGGCAAAGAGGAGAGCTTGTGCAGGGAGACTCCTGTTTTTAAAACCATCACAGCTCATGAGACTCATTCACTATCACGAGAACAGCATGGGAAAGACCTGCCCCCATGATTCAATTATCTCCCACTAGGTCGCTCCCCCAACATGTGAGAATTATGGCAGCTACAAGATGAGATTTGGGTGGGGACACAGCCAAACCGTATCATGTGCCATGAAAACTGTCCCTGTCAGTCCACCCGGTGAAACTGAGCCACG
Organism: Mandrillus leucophaeus; assembly: GCF_000951045.1. Classification (NCBI taxonomy): domain Eukaryota; kingdom Metazoa; phylum Chordata; class Mammalia; order Primates; family Cercopithecidae; genus Mandrillus; species Mandrillus leucophaeus. The sequence goes on from NW_012101565.1 coordinate 2,326,316, forward strand.
CAAGAGTCAGAAAATAGGTGGGTGCTTGTTTGAACTTGTTTGTGTTTAGCCAATCCCTGGAGTCATGGAGCTTCTAAAATAGCACAGACCACTTGATCTGGCTTTTGGCAGAAATGGTTTTCCATATTTTCTGCATGTGGCTTGTAATATATTCTACAGAGAGCAAAGGTAGTTCTTGCATCAGTAACCCATTCCTGAAAACCAGACATCTTGCACGAAAATGCTGTCTTTTTCATGTTAAATAGGAAAAGTTAGTAAATTATCATGTGTCAGTGCAACCGGTTTCCCAAGACAAAACATTCGTGTAACAAACACCCTTTATACAAGAAACAGGCTACTGTGTGAGGATGTTAATGGTTGAAACGCGGCTTCCTGACACTGGACAGCCGAGGTGAAGCTTTCAGTGTTGCTTTTCCCAGGGTGACACTGAGAGGCCTGTTTGTGTCAGCATCATCCAGGCAGCACATGCTCTGCTCACACCTACGCGTGTGATTGTGGCGTCTTCTAGTTGTATCTGAAATGCAACTTGAGGACTCTTTTTCTCCCCTGCACTTTATTTTGTTAAAATGTTGGTTTTGTTTTTTGATGTAAATACAAAATTTACCCCTGCAACCACTGACAGGAATGCATATTGAAAGAATCATATGGTTTATGAACTTATAAACTGTCAGAAATAAAAAGATGCTCTACCAAGAAGTGTTGACCAGGAAGACATCTGTGGAGTGTGCCTGTAATATGGTTAATGTTAATAGATGATGATTTAAGAAGTTCTTTTTTAATATTTTGAAATAATTTTTGTGATAGAAATGAAATTTAAATTAATTCAAAAATATTTCTTTTCTTTCTTTCTTGTTTTTTTTTTTTTTTTTTTTTTGAGACAGCATCTCGCTCTGTCGCCCAGGCTGGAGTGCAGTGGTGTGATCTCAGCTCACTGCA
>NW_012101565.1:2328832-2329448 GCF_000951045.1 Mandrillus leucophaeus
TACATTTGATTTAGCCCAGAAGGGGAAAATAGAACGAAGAAGAGGCAGTATTTGAAGAGCTGTTAGCTGAAGGATATTCCGTAACTGATGAAAGATTTGAATCCCTAGGTAATGGAAACACAGTATATTTTAAACAAGTTAAATAAAAGCAATCTGTGTGGGAGACACATCATAGGGAAGCTCCAAAACACCAAAGACCAAGAGATGATTCTAAAAGCAACCAGAGGTAGGAGAGAGGTCATCCAGGGCAGTGCCAGCAGTACAGACGGCCGGCTGCCTTCTCAGCAACAGTGAAAGCCAGAAGACCGTGGTGTTCATCCTAAATACTGAGAGAAGGAACCTATCAAGCATCCAACAAAATTATCTTTTAACAACAAGAGTGAAATGACATTTTCAGATAAAATAGAGCTTACCACCAAGAGATCATCATTAAAGATGCTTCTAAAAGACAGGATGCAGGAAGAAGGAAAAATGTTTTAAAAGGAAAGAATAAGCTGGGCGTGGTGGGTCATGCCTGTTATCGCAGCACTTTGAGAGGCTGAGGTAGGAGGATTACTTGAGGCCAGGAGTTTAAGACCAGCCTGAGTAACATAGCAAGACCCCTCTCTAAAAAAAA
>NW_012101565.1:2329498-2343602 GCF_000951045.1 Mandrillus leucophaeus
TATTTTGAAATAATTTTTGTGATAGAAATGAAATTTAAATTAATTCAAAAATATTTCTTTTCTTTCTTTCTTGTTTTTTTTTTTTTTTTTTTTTTTTTTTTTTTTTTTTTTTTTTGAGACAGCATCTCGCTCTGTCGCCCAGGCTGGAGTGCAGTGGTGTGATCTCAGCTCACTGCAACCCCCGCCTCCCAGGCTCAAGTGATTCTCCTGCCTCAGCCTCCCAAGTAGCTGGGACTACAGGCAGGTACCACAATGCCCAGCTAATTTTTGTATTTTTAGCAGAGGTGGAGTTTCACCATGTTGGCCAGACTGGTCTCAAACTCCTGACCTCAAGTGATCCACCTGCCTCAGCCTCCCAAAGTGTTGGGATTACAGGCATGAGCCACTGCGCCTGGCCTATGCCGAAGGTAATTTTTTTAAAAAGCATACTGGCTTCTGGGTAAGGGTGGCAGAGTGAACACAAATGCAGTGTCGCTCTTTCCCAAGCCCTTGAGAAGTGAACAGCAAAGTGATGTTTTAAAAAGTCAGACTCGCAGGGAATGGGTGGAGTGGGAGAGAAGACAGTAGTGAAGTTCTGGAAGCCAGGAAGCAGATGGGTGAGTGACAATTTCCTTAGCAGATCCGAGAAAGCCAGATTCCGTGTCGGCAGTGAAGGAAGCTGAGATTCACCCTGTCTGTGCTACAGAACACTCAGAAGTCTCAAAAAGTTGGCCAGGCGTGGTGGCTCTAAGCCTGTAATCCCAGCACTTTGGGAGGCCGAGACGGCCAGATCACGAGGTCAGGAGATCGAGACCATCCTGGCTAACGTGGTGAAACCCCGTCTCTACTAAAAATACAAAAAAAAAAGCTGGGCGAGGTGACGGGCGCCTGTAGTCCCAGCTGCTCGGGAGGCTGGGGCAGGAGAATTGCGCGAACCCGGGAGGCAGAGCTTGCAGTGAGCGGAGATCCGGCCACTGCACTCCAGCCTGGGTGACAGAGCGAGACTCTGTCTCAAAAAAAAAAAAAAGAAAGAAAGAAAAATATCCACCTGTGGTGGTGCACACCTGCGGTCCCATCTACTGAGAAGGGTCACTTGAGCCCAGGAGTTTCAGGTTGCTGTGAGGCATAATGGCGCCACTGCACTCCAGCCTGGGCAATGGAGCAAGACCGTCTTAAAAAAAAAACAAAAAACAAAGAGATGCAAAAAGAAATGGTTAGTAAAATGTAAACACATCTCTAAATCTATAAACATTGCATGAAATAATCACTTTTTTTGTTTTGTTTTGTTTTGTTTTTGAGACGGAGTCTCACTCTGTCACCAGGCTGGAGTGCGGTGGCATGACTTTGACTCGCTGCAAGCTCTGCCTCCTGGGTTCGAGAGATTTACTGGCTGCTACAATCGGTCAGGCAGAAACAAGACAACATGGAGATGCAGACACAGGCAGATGGGCTGGTAAAGCGAAGCTGACCACCAAGACCCCACCACGCTCACATCAAGGAATAACGCAGCGGCGCCCAAGTGGCCGACTCTCGAGGCAGGCGCTCAGGCAGGGCCCCAGCAGCACCACCCGACCTGTCTCCTGGCATCCCTTCGGCTCTCTTGTGTCCTGCCCATCACTCTGCCCCAGGACCCCATCCTCCCACACCCCTCAACTTCCAGCTTAGACCAGCCTCTGTCGGCCTCCGCCAAAAGCAGAGCCTAAGACGAGGATGTGGATTCAGGGACTCTATTTAGGAGGGGAGCTCGGGAAGAGGAAACACAGGCCCAGGATGCACCCACGCTCCTGCCACAGTCCGAGCTGGCCCTGCAGGGACCCAAGAGTGTCCTCTGAAGCTGGTGCATTTACCCATCATGCAAGGAGAGGGGACATCCCATCACAGTGCAGCCGCAAGGAGGAGGGGTACCTGCCACAAGCTCCGGGTGGGCCGCTGCAGCCACTCACCACCTCATCCTCGGCCCCTTGGCACACCCACCTGCAAACCCAAACCTGCAGAGACAACACTCTCAGAACCACACCTAGGCTACATGCATCTGTGAGCAACAGATTTATGTTGCTTTAGGAGGTTAAGCCTGTGGTGGTTTGTTATGGCAGCAACAGAAAACTAATACAGATGTGGCTTACACCTCTGATTCCAGCACTTTGGGATGCTGAGGGGGGCTGATTGCTTGAGCACACAAGTTTGAGACCAGCCTGAGCAGCACAGCGAGACCTCGTCTCTATTAAAAATCAAAACAAAGATAAAACTTGGGTTGGGCGCGGTGGCTCAGGCCTGTTAATCACAGCATTTTGGGAGGCAGAGGTGGGTGGATGACCTGAGATCAGGAGTTCAAGACCAGCCTGGCCAACACGGTGAAACTCTGGCTCTACTAAAAATACAAAATATTAGCTGGGCGTGGTGGTGGGCACCTGGAGTCCCAGCTACTCGGGAGGCTGAGGCAGGAGAATTACTTGAGCCTGGGAGGCGGAGGCTGTGGTGAGCCGACATCATGCTACTGCACTCCAGCCTGGGTGACAGTGAGACTCCATCTAAAAAAAAAGATAAAAATGTTTTTAAAAATTAGCCAGGTGATATGGTTTGGCTCTGTGTCCCCACCCAAATCTCACCTGGAACTGCAATAACCACCACATGTCATAAGAGGGACGTAGTGGGAGGTAACTGAATCATGGGGACAGGTCTTTCCCGAGCTGTTCTCATGACGGTGAATAAGCCTCACGAGATCTGATGGTTTTATAAGAGGGCAGTTCCCCTGCACACACTCTCTTGCCTACTGCCATGTAAGACGTGTCTTGCTTCCCCTCTGCCTTCTGCATGATGGTGAGGCCTCCCCAACCGTGCTGAACTGTGAGTCAACTAAACTTCTTTCCTTTATAAATTACCCACTCTCAGGTATGTCTTTATTAGCAGCATGACAACAGACTAACACACCAGGCGTGACGGCTCATGCCTGTGATCTCAGCTACTTGGGAGGCTGAGGCAGGAGGATCCCTTGAGCCCAGGAGACTGAGGCTGCAGTGAGCTGACATCACACCACTCCACTCCAGTCTGGGCAACAGAGCAAGATCCTGTCTCAAACAAGCAAACAAAACAAAAACAATACAAAATTAACACCAATGTCTTCCTCCTCCTCAGGAAGCTTCTGCTGTCAATGATCCCTTGTCTCTTCTGTAGAGTAGCCCTTCCCCTCCCCATGGGCCTTCCTGACAGTATTTAAACATGTTCTTATCTCCACCGTATTAAAAATAATCAGCCAGGTGTGGTGGCTCACGTTTGTAATCATAGCACTTTGGGAGGCTGAGGCGAATGGACTGCTTGAGCTCAGGTGTTTGAGACCAGCCTGGGCAACACGGCAAAACGCTGTATCTACAAAAAAATTGCCAGGCATGGTGGCGCACACCTGCAGTCCCAGCTACTTGGGAGGCTGAGTGGGAGGACTGCTTGAGCCCGGGAGGCAGAGGTTACAGTGAGCCGTGATCGTGCCACTGTACTCCAGCCTAGGCGACAGAGCCAGACCCAATCTCAAAAAGAAAAAAGAATCACGCAGAGAGACTGGTTCCCCAGCTCTCTGCCCCTCCCCCCACCACTTTGGTTCTCACCCGACATGTCCCCACAGTTCCTCTGACGAAGTGGCCTCCATCTCCTCACCTTCCCCCGGGGCCTCAACTCTGACACTCTGGTCTATGCCTCCACTCGACTGAGGTCTCCAGTGACTTCCAAGTCACTAAACTGAATCCAGAGGATTGTACTCAATGTTACTCAAGGACCAAGACTTCTTAGCTTCAACAACCAAAGGACGTGTGATAGAAGAAAAAGTACTGGGATTACATGTATAACCACCATGCCTAGCTTGTCTTTTCACCTTCTTAATGGTGTATTCTGAAGTACAAAGGTTATGAATTTTGATAGAAAGTCTATTTTGCTATTGTTTTTCAGCCAATAAGATGGCTAGGGGAAAAAGTAAGACAATGTTTTAAAAGGGAGAAAAAAAATAAGTCACACAAAAGTGCTGGCGAGGATGTGGACAAACAAGAGCCCTCATACACTGCAATTAAGAGCTCACTTTGGAAAACAGTTTGGAAAAATCTACCACATGACCCAGCAATTCCATTCCCAGGAATCGACTCAGGAGACATGGAGTCACGAATGCACAGTGAGACCCGGGCACACACATTCCGAACAGCACCACCCACAAAAGCCAAACACAGCACAGCCCCACGTTCACTACAGACGATGGGTGAGAAAAGACGGTGGACCCACTTAATGCGATGCTTCAGCCATAGACAGGGATTGGCTCTAAGGCTAAAAGAGCCCTCCAGACACCCTGGAGAAAGCGTTTAAAAAAAGAAAAGCAAGCAACAAACTCAGACACAGAAGATGACATATTGTAGGGTTCTGTGTCCGTGAAGTGGCCGGGAGCAGCAGGTCTGCAGAGATGGAGGCGGCCATGGGGCGGGGCTGGGCACAAAGCAGCAGCATCTTCTAGGTGACGGAAACGCTCGACAGGCGGTGATGGCTGCACAACTCCACAGTCCACATGGTTACTAAAAACCATGGGATTATATACTGGAAACAAGTGAATTTTTTTTTTTTTTTTGAGACAGAGTCTTGCTCTGTCGCCCAGGCTGGAGTGCAGTGGCCGGATCTCAGCTCACTGCAAGCTCCGCCTCCCGGGTTTACGCCATTCTCCTGCCTCAGCCTCCCGAGTAGCTGGGACTACAGGCGCCCGGCACCTCACCCAGCTAGTTTTTTGTATTTTTTAGTAGAGACGGGGTTTCACCGTGTTAGCCAGGATGGTCTTGATCTCCTGACCTCGTGATCTGCCCATCTCGGCCTCCCAAAGTGCTGGGATTACAGGCTTGAGCCACCGGGCCCGGCCTGTGAATTTTTTATATATAAATTATACTTCTAAAATTGAAACACTGCCAAATGCACACCAGCTCATGGCGGCGCCCCTTCTGGCTTCCACCATGCATTTCTGAGCTTCGAGTCACTTGAAGCGGCATCCGAGGCCTCTCGCTACAGGCCCTTGGGAGCACAGCAGTCTCCAGAACTTCATCATCAACCCAGGCCAAAGCACGTCCCTGTCTGTGACTTGCACCTGGCCTTTCAGTAACAGGCATCTGCACAGCTCTCAGCGGCACCTTCACCCTGAGTCATTGCAGGTACCGAACCCAAGCCCTGTACCTTCCTTCACCCTACATGTGAGCCCCCCCCTCGGGAGCTGTGTGGCCTCCTCAGAACTCAATTTCATCTCATCAGACTCTGCCCCTAGCAGGTCCCCTGCCCTGCGCTGCCACACCCTGCCCAGTGCGCCCGTTCAGGACAGAAGTCAGTCTTCGCAGGCCTGTCCCTGGGTGGCAGGTGACAGGTGCCGGGCCATCGCAGTGAGCACGTGTCAACCGCAGTCCTCGTGTTATCCAGGAGGAAGCAAAGAAAACACTGGGCATGTCCTCGGTCCAACAGCAACTCTCTAACAAGAAGTGGCTCCTGAGCCTGGCTCTGCACAGCTCCAAAACCCCATCCCTCTCATATTCAGAGCTGCGATGCCAGTGCAACCATGAGAAGCAGCAGCTGGATGAAGTCACAGCTACGAAACTCAGGCTGGAAGCTCTCAGACACTACATAAGTTGAAGGCACGATGAGTCCAGGTGTCAAGGAGAGGTTGGCCGTGAGGTCAGATGCCCAGGTGGGAGCCAGCCCTGGGACACCACACTCTCAATGACGGGCTCCGCGAGGGCAGGGCCTCCCCGCCTCACTCTGGTCTCTCCCGGCACAGAGTCCCATGAATGTCATCATCCCAGATGTGTCAGGAATGGAAGACATGACACATAAAGTGCAAACGTTGGGATTCTTATCCTCTAGGTAAAACTATCCCCAAACCCAGATGTGCTCTCAGGAAGCAGAGCGACAGACCTCGGATGGCAGAGGTTTATTTTGTGTGGAATCCCAACACTCAGGAAAGTCATAACCAAAGGGGCTGCCAGAATGAGGCCAGGGCTGCAGGGGAACTGGGGGCAGCAGGGAGGACAGAGACACCTGCAGATGCTCCCAGATGGAGCTGGCCTCTCCTGGGTGCTGGTGCAAGGTATGCAGCAGTGACACCATCTTTAGGATGTCACTGTGTAACAACAGGGTAACACCCAGATGGCCCAGCTGGCTCTGTGGCTGAGGCAGGGTAGCTAGAGTAGGTAACCACATTGAACACACCACCCCCTGACCAGTAACCACCTGCTGGGCGTCCCCCGGAGCTGCACTGGCCACCCCTCCCCACGGGTGGCACCCGAATGTCCGCCAGCAAGGACAGACACGTCACAAGCTTGGAGCCTGCTGGAGGGAGGGCACAGGCCGCTGGAGGAGATGTGGGTGTTCTCTCTGTGTCAACAGGGCAACAATCGCAAACATGTTCGATAGGGAAGAGCACGTATGGACCACGCCAACACGGGGCCCCAAACAGGAGTGAGAACAAGGGCGCTTGTGTTTGTTTCATCCGCAATAAAAGTGGTACTGGGAGTTGGCAGGAACAGCGAGGGGGAGGGGAGGGAGTGAAACTTTACAGCACATGCCTTCTCAGCTTCTGTTTGTTTTTAATCCTGTGAAAGTATTGATAGCCAAAAAACTAAATTTTAAAAAATCACCAAAAAACGTGTGGAGAAAATATAAAGAAAGGAGGAATAGCAGGGACACCAAAAGAAAGGAGCGGAATCAGCTGCCTCTAACAACAACTGGGGTGGGCACAGGCTGGCGGGCGTGGAAGCCTCGTCCCTTCTGCACCGCCGCACAATGTGAGAGCTCTGTGCCTGGGCTACCTGCATTAAAAGTGAATCTCCTTTCCAGAAACCTACCTGAAAGCCTTGATTCTAAGAACAAAACGTCTCCGTGAGCTCAGGGCCTGGGAACCTGCAGGAGACAACCCGGTCCTGCTGAGACCCTCACTGAGCCCAGAGTCCGATGGGGCCGTGGCCCTGGCACTGCACGTGAGGAAACAAGGCCTTGGGTTTCTCTCTGCCACACTCACTGCAGACGAGGATCCGGGACCAGACATGCCCAGAGGGCTCCAGTGCCCTGTGGTCAAGATGCCATTTCCTTCTGTCTCTCTCCCTGATGGGGCACAGCTGGAGGCATCTACTCTGACCCTCTTTTTTTTTTTTTTTTTGAGACGGTGTCTCACTCTACAGCTGGGCTGGAGTGCAATGACACCATCTCGGCTCACTGCAACCTCTGCCTCTTGGGTTCACGTCACTCTCCTGCCTCATCCTCCCGAGTAGCTGGGACTGCAGGCATGCGCCACGCCCGGCTAATTTTTGTACTTTTAGTAGAGACGGGGTTTCACCATGTTGGCCAGGATGGTCTCGAGCTCTTGACTTTGTGTTCTGCGCGCCTTGGCCTCCCAAAGTGCTAGGATTACAGGGGTGAGCCACCGCGCCCGGCCTATTCTGACCCTTCTTAAAGCTCGAGCACGTGGCCCCAGTAAGAGCAGGGAAGGGACAAACAGCCCATCCTCACATGAAAGCCGCAGACTGCTGTGTCAAGGTGGCAACCCTGCTCTCACCCTCACTGTGCAGAGCCCCTGAGACTTTCCCACAGACACCATGGGCTTGAGCCCTGTGCTCACAATGTCCAGGGCCCCAGAACATTCCCATAAGGAAAGGCTATCGGCAGCCTGCAGCCGCCCACCCTGCTGCCCGCACTGCCCTGTGCACTGCTGTCAGCCTCGCCTGAACAGAGACTCTCATTCTTCCTGAGGAAATGAAAACAAAACAGCAATGAAAACGACTTTACACCACTTCAGGTCAGGACCTTTGGTGGGTGAGGGAAGGAATGACCAATCCAAGACAAGAAATGCTCAGGAGCCAGTGGCAGTCCCGGAGACCGATGCAGAACGCAGGAGCCGGGGGCAGTCCCGGAGACCGACGCAGAACGCAGGAGCCGGGGGCAGTCCCGGAGACCAACGCAGAACGCAGGAGCCGGGGGCAGTCCCGGAGACCGACGCAGAACGCAGGGAAACAAAGCAAGATGCCATGCCAGGGGAGGGCAGCTGGAAGCCGTGCATGTGTCCATGGGGACCCCAAGAGAGGGAACCAGAGGGAACAATGGGGAACAGTGTTTCCAAGCAAAAGTGCACCCATGTGCCAAGTCCATATCCAGACTCACTGCCCTGAAGGACTAAAAGCTACCAGAGACAAAAGACTGGAGGGCAGAAAATGTGTACAAATTCCTGGCACAATTTCTACAAAATGGTAGAGAGTCTAATTCCCCTTCTTCTAGCATAGGTGGCCCTAACAACTCACTCCTGGTACACACAATGGGGGAGAAGTGACCTGTGACCTCAGAGGTTGGGCTGGAAAAGGGGGTACAGCCTTCAGAGCCCTGAGCTGCCGTACCCTGAGGATGCCGTGCTAGAACACCCACAAGAAGGCAGGGAGCGCCAGCTGCTCCAGGGCCCCAGCTGCTCCTCTAGGGCCCCAGCTGCTCTGGTTTCCCCAGAGGAAGCACCAGACATGCCAGAAGATGGCTAGTCTCTAGCTCCCGTCTTGACTGTAGTCTCAGGAGACCCCGTGCCAAGCTGCTCCTGAACTTCTGTTCCACAGAAACCAGGAGAGAGGATCATATACAACTATTTTAGACCCCTACATCTTGGGGTAATTTGTTATCCAGCAAAAGTAACTGGAGCAATCTCCTACAAGGAAACAACAGCTGAAGTTGTATCCAGTTGCAGCACTCACAGGCCCGCACTACAGAAACGACTGACGGGCTCGTTTCAGAAAGAAAACAGCCTAAGGGGAAACCATACTGAGCAAGGGCGACATGAGATATTGGAAACTCAATTTCTGGCTGTTTAAAAGCTTTTTATACTGAAAGGTAGAGCAAGTTCCACTTGATAACAGTAACGACAACTGCCAAGGAGGGCTGCTCAGCCAGTGCCACTGTAGAGAGGAGGTAAATGCAGAGCCAAGTTCAACCCTAGCTTCGCAATGAATCTCTTGTGGAACTTTTAAAAACTCATTTTTAAAAGCTAGCTGAGCTGAATGACTTTGGGGTAAATAATGAAATTACGGCAGAAATCAAGAAATTCCTTGAAACTAATGAGAACAAAGATACAGCATACCAGAATCTCTGGGACACAGCTAAAGCAGTGTTAAGAGGGAAATTCATAGCACTAAATGCCCATATCAAAAGTTAGACAGATCTCAAATTAACAACCTAACACCACAACTGAGATTTAGAGACACAACAGCAGATCAATCCCAAAGCTAACAAAAGACAAAAAAATCACCAAAATCAGAGCTGACCTGAAGGCAATCAAGACACAAAACACCATTCAAAAGGTCAATGAGCAGGAGTTGGCTTCTTGAAAAAAAATTAGTAAGATAGATCGGCCACTAGCTAGACTAATAAAGAAGAAAAGAGAGAAGATCCAAATAAACACAATTAGAAATGACAGGCCAGGTGCGGTGGCTCACGCCTGTAATCCCAGTACTTTGGGAGGCTGAGATGGGCAGATCACGAGGTCAGGAGATCGAGACCATCCTGGCTAACACGGTGAAATCCCACCTCCACTAAAAATATATATATATATATTTGCCAGGTGTGGTGGTGGGTGCCGGTAGTCCCAGCTACTTGGGAGGCTGAGGCAGGAGAATGGCGTGAACTCAGGAGGCAGAGCTTGCAGCAAGCCAAGATCACGCCACTGCACTCCAGCCTGGATGAGAGAGCGAGACTCCATCTCAGAAAAGTAATAATAAAAAATAATAGAAATGACAAAGGTGTCCAGGTGCTGTGGCTCACATCTGTAATTCCTGCACTTTGGGAGGCCAAGGCAGATGGATCACTTGAGGTCAGGAGTTCAAGACCAGCTTGGCCAAAGTGGTAAAACCCTGTCTCCACTAAAAATACAAAAATTAGCTGGGTGTGGTAGCACACGCCTATAATCCCAGCTACTTGGGAGGCTGAGGTTGCAGTGAGCTGAGATTGCACCACTGCACTCCAACCTGGGCGACAAAATGAGATCAACTCAAAAAAAACAAGCAATGATGAAGGGAATGTTATCACTGACCCACAGAAATAAAAATAACCATCAGAAACTACTATGAAAACCTCTATGCACACAAAATAGAAAGCCTAGAAGAGATGGATAAATTCCTGGATGTACCTGTAATTCCAGCACTTTGGAAAGCCGAGGTAGGTGGATCATGAGGTCAGGAGTTCAAGACCAGCCTGACCAACATGGTGAAACCCTGTCTCTACCAAAAATATAAAAACTAGCCCGGCATGGTGGTGCATGCCTGTAATCCCAGCTACCTGGAAGGCTAAGGCAGGAGAACTGCTTGAACCCAGGAGGTGGAGGTTGCAGTGAGCCGAGATTGTGCCACTGCAGCCTGGGCAATAGAGCAAGACTCTGTCTTGGAAAAAAAAGAAAAAAAAAATTCCTGGACACATACACCCTCCCAAGACTGAACTAGGAAGAAACTGATTCCCTAAACAGACAATTAACAAGCTCCGAGATGGAATCAGTAATAGCTTACCATCCAAAAAAAGCCTAGGACCTGATGGATTCACAGCCAAATTCTACCCAATGTACAAAGAAGAGCTGATCCCGTTCCTGTTGAAACTATTCCAAAAAATTGAGGAGGAGGGATTCCTTCTCAACTCATTCAATGAGGCCAGCATCATCCTGATACCAAAACCTGGCAGAGGCACAACAACAAAAAATATATATATTCAGGCCAACATCCTTGATGCACATTGATGCAAAAATCCTCAATAAAAGACTTGCAAACTGAATTCAGCAGCATATCAGAAAACTAATCCATTAAAATCAAGCAGGCTTCATCCCCGGGATGTAAGGTTGGTTCAACAGATGCAAATCAATAAATGTGATTCATCAAATAAATAGGACTAAAGACAAAAATCACATGATTATCTCAATAGATGCAGAAAAGGGCTTCAATAAAATTCAACAACTGCTCACATTAAAAACTCTCAGGCCGGGCATGGTGGCTCATGCCTGTAATCCCAGCACTTTGGGAGGTGGAGGTGGGTGGATCACCTGAGGTCGGGAGTTTGAGACCAGCCTGACCAACACGGAGAAACCTTGTCTCTACTAAAAATACAAAATTAGCCTGGTGTGGTGGTACATGCCTGTAATCTCAGCTACTCAGGAAGCTGAGGCAGGAGAATCGCTGGAACCTGGGAGGTTGAGGTTGCAGTGAGCCGAGATCGCACCATTGCACTCCAGTCTAGGCAAAAAGAGCCAAACTCTGTCTCAAAACAAAACAAAACAAAACAAAAACAAAAAAAAAAAAACCTCTCAATAAACCAAGTATTGAAGGAACATACCTCAAAATAATAAGAGCCATCTGTGACAAACCCACAGCCACATCATACTGAATGGTAAAAGCTGGAAGCACTCCCCTTGAAAACCAGCACAAGGATGCCCTCTCTCACCACTCCTATTAAACATAATATTGGAAGTCCTCGCCAGAGCAATCAGGCAAGAGAAAGAAACAAAGGACATCCAAATAGGACGAGAGGAAGTCAAACTATCTGTTTGCAGAGAACATGATTTGTAGAAACATCTAGAAAACCCCATAGTCTCAGCCCAAAAGCTCCTTCATCAAATGAAGCTGATAACAACTTCATCAAAGCTTCAGGATACAAAAATCAATGCCCAAAAAATCACTAGCATTCCTAAACACAAACAATAGCCAAGCCGAGAGTCAAATCAGGAAGGCAATCCCATTCACAAATGCCACAAAAATACTAAAATACCTAGGAATACAGCTAACCAGGGAGGTGAAAGATCTCTAAAATGAGAATTACAAAACACTGCTCAAAGAAATCAGAGAAAACATAAACAAATAGAAAAACATCCCATGCTCATGGACAGGAAGAATCAGTATCATTAAAATGGCCATACTCTCCAAAGAAATTTACAGATTCAATGCTATTCCTAACAAACTACCAATGACATTCTTCACAAAACTAGAAAAATAATTTTTAAATTCAGATGCAGCCGGGTGCAGTGGCTCACGCCTGTAACCCTAGCACTTTGGGAGGCTGAGGTGGGTGAATCACCTGAGGTCGGGAGTTTGTGACTAGCCTGGCCAACATGGTGAAACCCCATCTCTACCAAAAATTCAAAAATTAGCTGGGTGTGGTAGCCCACACCTCTAATCTCAGCTACTCGGGAGGCTGAGTGAGGCAGGAGAATCACTTGAACCTAGGAGGCAGAGATTGCAGTGATCTGAGATCACATCACTGCACTCTAGCCTGGATGACAGAGAGAGACTGTCTCAAAAAAAAAAAATTAAAAATAAATAAACACATTCATATGGAACCATAAAAGAGTCCAAATAGACAAGGCAATCCTAAGCAAAAAGAAGCTGGAGGCATCATGTTACCTGACTTCAAATTATACTACAGAGCTACAGTATCCAAAACAGGATGGTACTGGTACAAAAACAGGCACCAATGGAACAGAATGGCAAACCCGTACACCATATACAAAAATCAACTCAAGATGGATTAAAGACTTAAATGTAAAACACAAAACTATAAAAATCCTGGAAGACAACCTAGGCAATATCATCATGGACATAGGAATAGGCAAAGATTTCATAACAAAGATACAAAAAGCAATCGCAACAAAAGCAAAAATTGATAAATGAGATCTAATTAAATGAGCTTCTGCACAGCAAAAGCAACTATCAACAGAGTAAACAGACAAGCTATAGAATGGGAGAAAATATTTGCAAACTATGCATCTGACAAAGATCTAATACCCAGCATCTATAAGAAGTTAAAAACAAATTTACAAGAGAAAAACAATCCCATTAAAAAGTGAACAAATGACATGAACAGCGAAACATGTGGCCAACAAGCATATAAAAAATGTTCAATATCATTGATATTCGAAAAATATGAATCGAAACCACAATGAGATACGATCTCACACCAGCCAGAATGGCAATTAATAAAAAGTTAAAAAAATAACAGATGCTAGTGAGGTTGTGGAGAAAAGAGAACAGTTAACACTATTGGTGGGAGTGTAAATTAGTTCAACCACTGTGGAAAGCAGTATTCCTCAAAAAGCTAAAAGCAGAACTATCATTTGACCCAGCAATTCCATTACTGGGTATACACCCAGAGGAATATAAATCATTCTACCACAAAGATACATGCATATGAGTGTTCACTGCAGCACTCTTCGCAATAGCAAAGACATAGAATCTACCTAAATGTCCATCAATGACAGATGGGATTTTTAAAGTGTAGTACATAAACACCATGGAATACCATGCAACTATAAAAAAGAATAAGATCACATCCTTTGCAGGAACATGGATGGAGCTGGAGGCAATTATTCTTAGTGAACTAACACAGGAACAAAAAGCCAAATACCACATGTTCTTACTTGTAAGTGGGAGATAAATGATGAGAATTCAGGAACACAAAGAAGGAAACCAACGGACACTAGGGTTCACCTGAGGGTGGAGGGTGGGGATGAGGCAGGGAGAGGAGCATAAAGGATAACGTCTGGGTACTGGGCTTAATACTTGGGTGATGAAATAATCTGTACAACAAGCCCCTGTGACATGAGTTCACCTGTGTAACAAACCTTCACATGTACCCCCCGGAACCTAAAATAAAAGTTAAAAAAAAAGTAGCCGAGGATAAGTCCAATTTCTCAGGTTCTCAACATGATTTTAATGTGCTGCCAAGGTTGAAAATTATAGAAATATGAGGCTGGGCGCAGTGGCTCACACCTGTAAATCCCAGCACTTTGGGAGGCCGAGGCGGGCAGATCACCTGAAGTCAGGAGTTTGAGGCCAGCCTGATCAACATAGTGAAATCCCGTCTTGACTAAAAATACAAAGTAGTCGGACGTGGTGGCCTGTGGCTATAATCCCAGCTACTCGGGAGGCTGAGGCAGGAGAATCACTTGAACCTGGGAAGCGGAGGTTGGCAGTGAGACGACATCGTGCCATTGCACGGCAACCTGGGCAACAAGAGCAAAACTCTGTCTCAGAAAAATATATAAAAGAAAATTATTGGCCGGGCGCAGTGGCTCAAGCCTGTAATCCCAGCACTTTGGGAGGCCGAGACGGGTGGATCATGAGGTCAG
>NW_012101565.1:2343652-2348689 GCF_000951045.1 Mandrillus leucophaeus
TTAATCCCAGCACTTTGGGAGGCCGAGACGGGTGGATCATGAGGTCAGCAGATCGAGACCATCCTGGCTAACACGGTGAAACTCCGTCTCTACTAAAAAATGCAAAAAAAAAAAACTAGCCGGGCGAGGTGGCGGGCGCCTGTAGTCCCAGCTACTCGGGAGGCTGAGGCAGGAGAATGGCGTGGACCCGGGAGGGGGAGCTTGCAGTGAGCTGAGATGGCGCCTCTGCACTCCAGCCTAGGGGACAGAGCGAGACTCCGTCTCAAAAAAAAAAAAAGAAAAAGAAAAAGAAAAAGAAAAAGAAAATTATTGAAGTATGAAATAGAAACCCAGGCAAAAAAACCCTAATAGGAAACCACAGAAACTACAAATAGTAAAAGGAACAGTCCATCAAGTTATAAACCCGCACAACACCATGCCTAGCGTCTGCCTGCTTGGGAGCTACTGAAATGGAAAAAGGAAGCCCCTTCGATGAAAGCACAAGCTTCTCCATCTTCCCGTCAGACACCTGCTTGCACTGAGAACCCCACAAACACTGGCCGTCAGAGACTCCGAAACACCCATGCCTAACCCTCTCGGTCTCATCAAACCTGCAGTTAAGATTCCTATGCAGAAAACTGATCTAGAAGAATCAAAGGACCTTCCTTACGGTGGAGAGGGAGCCAGAGCTCGGGTCATG
Organism: Mandrillus leucophaeus; assembly: GCF_000951045.1. NCBI lineage: Eukaryota > Metazoa > Chordata > Mammalia > Primates > Cercopithecidae > Mandrillus > Mandrillus leucophaeus. The sequence continues at coordinate 2,344,332 of NW_012101565.1, forward strand.
AGAGGGACTGGACTTGTTCTCCTGTTGTAACAACTAGAAATTGTATGAATGTGAAACACCTGGTGCCGAAAAGGGAAACGAACAAGGTGAAACCCCGCTCCCAGCCCAGCTCTGTGCAGGCACTTTCCAGACCACTGTCTGGGCAGAGCCCACTGCTGGATGTGACCACTGAAAGGAGGCGACAGTAGTGAACCCAAAGGTGACAAATGGAATTATGCAAACTAAAGCCCAATGGAAGATGAACACCGACCTACAGGACAATACGAAGCACCCCAACATATATATATATAACTGGAACCCCTCACCCAAAATAAAGGGAGAAGACAGTAAAAGTAGTCGAAAAAATAATGGTCAAAATTTTTCCATATTTGAGACCAGGCACAGTGGCTCACACTTGTAATCTTAGCACTTTTGGAGGCCGAGGCAGGTGGACTGCCTGAGCCCAGGAGTGTAGGACCAGCCTAGGCAACATGGCGAAACCCCGTCTCTACAAAACACACAAAAAGTGCCTGGGCATGGCGGCAGGTGCTTGGAGTCCCAGTTACTCAGGAGCTGAGGTGGGAGGATCAATTGACCCTGGGAGGTGGAGGCTGCAGTAAGCTGTGATCACACCACTGCATTCCAGCCTGAGTGACAGAACAAGACCCTGTCAAAAAAACTTTTTCCAAATTTGATGAAAACTGTTGCTGGCAGCAGCCACTCAAGATGGCTGCCATCAAGCCGGCTGCAACAGGGAGGCGTGGCCAGGGGCTGCACACTCCATGGAGCCGGCAGGAGCCGGGACAAGCAGGAGCCCCGCCCCTTCTGAGTTGGGGTAGGAGCTCCCCCTGGTGCTGCTGTAGCTGCCCAAGCTGCTGCTGCACACCCGGGCCCCCTGCTCCATGGAGCAGGTAGAAGCCCTGCCCTCCTGGGCAGTGCTGCAGCCACCCAAGTTGTGGCTGCAGATCTGAGCCTCCCTGTGTTCTTGGGGGGCTGGGAGCAGGCAGGAGCCCTGTCCTCCCAGGTGCTGCTGCAGCCACCCAAACCACAGCTGCAGACTCAGGCATCCCTGCACTCTTGGGGGCCCAGGCAGGCCCCCCACTCTTGCAGACTCAGAAGTGCCCACTCCCACTGCCTGGTTTCTCCCTGCTGTCAGCTCGCGCTCCAGTCTTGGAGCAAAGTCGTGTCTGAGCCCAGGCACCACGAACAGCAGCAGGAAGCAGACAGACTCCTGAGTGGAAGGGGGCAGGTCCCCGGTGAGGCCCCACCGCAGGCCAGAGATTGCCTGAAGGCTAGGGGCTGGGCTGCCAGTCCCATGGACTGGAGTGGGAACTTGTGCCTTTTCTGGACCCACTCATGGCCACCCATGGACCAATCGGCGTGCAATTCCTCCCCTCTAAGGCCCATAAAAGCCCCGGGATCAGCCAGCGCTGAGCAGACAACAGGACAGCCAGCTGAAGAGAGAAGCCACCCTCTCTACTGAGAGCTTCAGAGACCTGCAGAGACACTGGGACTACTGGCTGCAAAGAGGAGCAAACCAATCCAAGGCTTCCTCTCTGCTAGGAGCCGCGCAGATGTTGGGACGGCCAGCTGCAGAGGGGGGCTACCCACTCCAGGCCTCCTCTCTGCTGAAAACTGCACAGACGACAGGATGACCTGCCTGCAGAGAGGAGCTACCTCTGAGCTGTTCTAACACTCAATAAGGCTCCTCTTCGTCTTGCTCACCCTCCACTTGTCTGCATACCTCATTCTTCCTGGATGCAGGACAAGAACTTGGGCAAAGGCGCCACTGGCCACAGAGGTTTCTGGCCAGAAGAGCAACTCCCCAAAGATCCCGTAACACTATGGATGTAACAAACGATGAATACCAAACAGGAAAACACCAGACCAAAGTTCAGTCTTACCAAATTGATACAAACCAGAGAGAGAAAACCTCTCATCAAAAGCAATACACAAAAGAAGAAAGGGAACAGCATCTCTAAAATGCTAAATCAAACAAAACTATCAATCTAGAATCCCATGCCCAGTTAAAACATTCTTAAAAAATGAAACCAAAAACAAAGATTCTTTTCTTCCTGAAAAACTAAGAGAATTAGTTGCCAACAGATATATACTAAAAGAAATACAAAATGAACTTCTTCAGGCAAAAAGATAATACTGGATAAAAACTTGAATATGTAAAAAGTAATAAAGAGCACTGGACACAGCAAATAAGAAGAAGAAAAAAAAGGCCAGGTGTAGTGGCTCATGCCTGTAATTCCAACACTGTGAGAGGCTGAGATAGGAGAATCGCTTGAGCCCAGGAGTTCAAGACCACCCTGCTCAACATAGCGAGACCCCATCTCTACAAAATTTAAAAAATAAAAAGCAAATGTTTTCTCATTTTTAAATGTACGTGATTAAGAGGGTCAATTCATCAAGATTATGTAACAATCCTAAATGAGTATGCCTAGTCTAATAACACAGCTTCAAAACACATGTAAAAAAAAGTATGGAACTTCAAGAAGGGGCAAATTCAAAAGTTAGTCTAAGGGGCCAGGCACGGTGGCTCACGCCTGTAATCCTAGCACTTTGGGAGGCTGGGGTGGGCGGATCACTCACTTGAGGTAGGGAATTTGAGACCAGCCTGGCCAACATGGCAAAACCCCGTCTCTATTAAAAATATAAAAAATTATCCAGGCGTGGTGGCACACACCTGTAATCCCAGCTACTCGGGAGGCTGAGATAGGAGAATCACTTGAACCCAGGGGGCAGAGGTTGCAGTGAGCTGTGATGGTGCCACTGCACTCCATCCTGGATGACAGAGCAAGACTCCATCTCAAAAAAAAAAAAAAGGTGGCCGGGCGCGGTGGCTCAAGCCTGTAATCCCAGCACTTTGGGAGGCCGAGACGGGCAGATCATGAGGTCAGGAGATCGAGACCATCCTGGCTAACACGGTGAAACCCCGTCTCTACTAAAAAATACAAAAAACTAGCCGGGCGAGGTGGCGGGTGCCTGTAGTCCCAGCTACTCGGGAGGCTGAGGCAGGAGAATGGCGCGAACCCGGGAGGCGGAGCTTGCAGTGAGCTGAGATCCGGCCACTGCACTCCAGCCTGGACGACAGAGGGAGACTCCGTCTCAAAAAAAAAAAAAAAAGTTAGTCTAAGGGTATATAAGACTGGATCTCTATCAATCCTTTTTAGCTGACATTTACAAAATGAGTTAATTAGATGAAATGGATAAATTCCTTGAACAATACAAACTACCAAAAATCACACATGAAGAAATGGATAACTTGATAGCCAATGTATCTATTTAATAAATTGAATTTGTAGGTTAAGACCTTCCGGCAAAGAAAACTCCGGGCCAAGATGACGACACTGGTGAATATTTAAGAAAAATAATTAAAACTAAACATTTAAGAAAAATAATTTTAGCTTAGCATGGTAGCTCATGCCTGTAATTCCAGCACTTTTGCAGGCCAAGGCGGGTAGATTGTTTGAGTTCAAGACCAGTCTCTGAAAAAAATAAATTAAATAAAATAAAACAAAATAAAATAATATTAATAAAAGAAAGACAAAAAAGGAAATGAAAAAGAAAAGAGGAAAGAAAGAAACAATTAGCCGGGCATGCTGGTATGTGCCTGTGGTCCCAGCGACTCAGAAGGCCGAGGCAGGAGGACAGCTTGAGCCCAAGGGGTTGAGGCTGCAGCCAGCTATGATCATGCTACTGCACTCCAGGCTGCGCAACAGAGTGAGACCCTGTCTGGAAGACGCATTTCTCAACTCATTTATAAAGCCAACAGTATAAACTACACGCTGATCTCAAAATCAGACAAAGACATTACAAAGAAAACTACAGACCAATATCCCTTATGACCATAGATACAAACATCTTTAAAATTCAAAAATTTTAGCAGATTGAATCCAGCAATAAAGGATAACACAATCATATCCAAGTGGATTTTATCCCAGGACTGCAAGATTAGTTTAACATTTAAAATATTAATCGGTGTAATTCACCATATTAACAGACTAAAATAGAAAAATATATAATCTTCACAAAAGAGGCAAAAGAAGCATTTCACAAAACCCACCATTTATTCTAAATAAAAACTCAAAGCAAATTGAAAATAGACAGAAACTTCCTCAACCTGGTAAGAGGTGCATGTCCAAAACCTACAGCTACAGTCAGCCCTCCACATCCATGGGTTGAACCAACTGGGGATTGAAAATATTTTTTTAAGATTGGGTGCAGTGGCTCACGCCTTAGTCCCAGCACTTTGGGAGGCGGAGGCGGGCGGATGACGAGGTCAGGAGATCAAGACCATCCTGGCTAACACAGTGAAACTCTGTCTCTACTAAAAATACAAAAAATTAGCCGGGCGTGGTGGCGGGCGC
>NW_012101565.1:2349699-2351622 GCF_000951045.1 Mandrillus leucophaeus
GAGTACAATGCAGCGATCTTGGCTCACTGCAACCTCTGCCTCCTGGGTTCAAGCGATCCTCCTGCCTCAGCCTCACGAGTAGCTGGGATAAACAGGCATGCGCCACCATGCCCAGTTAATTTTGTATTTTTTAGTGGAGATGGGATTGCTCCATGTTGGTCAGGCTGGTCTCAAACTCCTGACCTCAGGTGATCCGCCCACCTCAGCATCCCAAATTGCTCGGATTACAGGTGTGAGCTACTGTGCCTGGCCACTACAGCATTTTTTAATCAGGGACTTGATCCTTGAATTTTGGTATCCACAGGGTGTCCTAAAACCATTCCCCATGGACACTGAGGGATGACTGTGTATCATAACAAACAGCAAAAGATTGACTGCTTTCCCCTCCCCACTCTTACATGACACATTACTGGAGGTACAAGGCAGTGCAATAAGGTAAGAAAAAAAAAGGTAGAAGGATTAGGAAAGAAAAAATTAAACTATATTCATAGACAAAATGATATATGTAAAAAATTAAAACATTAAGTATTAATGTTTAATATTGGGGTAAATATTAAATTTAATCAACATTAGAAATAAATTTGGCAAAATACATGCACTGAGTACTACAAAGTACTGACGGAAGACATTCAAAAGGACCTGAATCATGGGGAGGTGTACCAGTTTCATGGATGTGGCAGCCCAACAGGGTTAGGGTGTAATAGCTTCACTGTCTTTCTGTCCAATCCTATTCTGTTCACTCACTCCACAGGTGCTAATCCCAAAAGCACTCCCCAGTAAACTTCCTAAAGACAAATCAATTCAGTGTCCACTTTCCAGAGAACTCAACACAAACAGCAATTAATAATACACATTGTAAAGGACATAATTACTGTAATCAAAATGACAGGCAGCTAGATAACCAGCAACATGCTGACCACAGCCATTAACCTACCACCAGCCTAACCACACATTCATACTCTGAAGGCTTGGAGGAAACATTGGGTAACTCCCAACATGTGCTGGGAAGCTGCTCATTTGAACAATGCTTCTTAACACAATTAGATATGATCGTACGACATTGCCTTTTTCAATAGTTTTTGACCTACGGAAAACTAAAGTTTCACATGTTCGACTTTCTATTTCCATTGAGTCCTGTCTTAACCACGACCAAACGTCTCTGAGGCCAAAGAGTGCCCACTTTTCAATCACACCAGCCCTCTGATCTAAGAGTGGAGAGACAAGTGTTATTTCTAAGTCAATGTTCCAAGTTCAAGCCTAATTGGAGGACATTTCCTAGACTATTTCATGGGACCTAAACAAAGCAATCAGAGAATCCCAAACAACTTTTTGCCAAATCCTCTGGCCTTGGCTCATTCGCTTCTGTGTATACTATGTCTCAATAAACGAAGTGTCTACACCCTGAGGTCACGGAGATCACAGGACAGGACAGGAAGTGTGACTGTGGTAAGAGGGAAAATTCAGGAGTCAAGGCACCTGGACTTGAATCCTGGCTCTGCCTACTAGTTGTGTGACCCTGGTGGGTCACAGCCCTCTCCGGCCTCGGTTTCCTCATCTATGAAACAGGACCAAGAGCACCCACTGCATGCATTGTTCTGAGGTATAAATTATACAAAAGCACAGAATGTGTTCAGAGCATATGCCTCAGATTACAGCAACAATACTAACAGCAATGAAAATGGGCAACATTTATCTTCAAAACATTTTTCCTAGACTTTATGCAGAGTGACGACTTCTTCTGACAAGGCAATGTTTAAACCACTGGGCAAGTTGAAAATGCCAGTATGTGGCCGGGGGCGGTGGCTCAAGCCTGTAATCCCAGCACTTTGGGAGGCCAAGATGGGCGGATCACGAGGTCAGGAGATCGAGACCATCCTGGCTAACACAGTGAAACCCCGTCTCTACTAAAAAATACAAAAAACT
>NW_012101565.1:2360667-2363260 GCF_000951045.1 Mandrillus leucophaeus
GAGCTCGGATGCGCGCTAGGGCGTACCAGGAAGCAGGATCAGCACCTGGGACCAGGCGCCTGTGCCGGGCTCACCACACCCCTCCCATCATCCTCCCCACGCCTCTGCCATCTCCCCTCAGCCTCAGCCCCACTGTCATTCACCTCATCCACAGGTGGCTCAACCATTTCTGTATTTCCTGTCAGTCTCCTTGATGTGCTCCTGACACAAAAGCCTGGGTGAGGCTTCAAGAAGACTATTTTGGGTGGGCCTTTGGTGCAGTCTGACTGGCTGCCTCACTTGTCCCACCTCCTGCCCTGCTCTAGGCTCCCTGGGCTCCTGCCATCCGGTCTGCTACCCCAGGGCTGCCACATGAGTTGATCCCCACCATCTTCTCCTGGAGGCCCCAGACTCAATTTCCCTCCTGGAGGCTTGCCCTGAGCTCCTCATCTAAATGAAGCACGCTAGATTTGCTCTCACAGCCTTACCCCCGTCCTTCAGAGCACACGCCACAGTTGCCAACTGTGTGGATGTGTTCCCTGTACTAGACTCTGAGCTTCAAGAGACAAACGCTTTACCCCTGCACTGCCAGCCCCCAGCACCACTGACTGTCACTCAGTTATCCATGCACTGGATGACCAGAAAGGCGTGACTACCCATTCCAGCTCTGAGGACGCTGCCTGGTGCTGCTCCTCCTCCTCCCACACCAGAGACCCCAATCACCCAACACGTGATCACACTCAGGACGTGCAGTGCTGCCAAGCCTCAGGGCAGCCAAGCTTCTCCCAATACTCAACCAGAGCCCTTCACATACCAAGTACATGCTAACTAATTCCAGTTTGTAAATCCTAATGTTGGTTCTCTGTGTGAAATGAGGCCTATGTTAGGTGTCTCATCCTTGCATCTGGGGCCCGTGCCTGGCTCTGCAGGTCACTGACAAGAGTCTCTGCCCTGCAGCATCTCCCAGCCAGAGGCACAGGGTCACCAACAGGCAAACTCTGCAAATGACTTACTATTTAAAATACATCAGAATGGGTCAGGGGTGGATAATAACTTCAGGTAAGTTCTGATGTTTTCCGCAAAAGAAATTAACGAATATGGCCGGGCGCGGTGGCTCACACCTGTAATCCCAGCACTTTGGGAGGCCAAGGCCGGTGGATCACGAGGTCAGGAGATTGAGACCATCATGGCTAACACCGTGAAACCCCGTCTCTACTAAAAATACAAAAAACTAGCCGGGCGAGGTGGCGGGCGCCTGTTGTCCCAGCTACTCAGGAGGCTGAGGCAGGAGAATGGCGTGAACCTGGGAGGTGGAGCTTGCAGTGAGCGGAGATGGCGCCACTGCGCTCCAGCCTGGGCGACAGAGCGAGACTCCATCTCAAAAAAAATAAAAAGAAATGAACGAATAAAGCTGGAGTTAGAAAGAAGCTACTGCGCACCCCTTCGCTCTTCCTAACTGCAAGCTGACTCTGAAGGTGGGGCTCAAGCTGAGAAGTGCTCCCCTTCAGGAGACAGTCTCTCTCTACACGGTGCAAACACCACCCTCCCACCTGCTCACTGACCCCAGATGCCTGCTCACCTGGGTCTCGCCAGACACTACAGTCACGCAGAGCTGCTGGCTCCGGCTGCACCTCCCTGCCGCCTAAGGTGCGCTCTTTTTGTGCCTGGTGAATAGCCGAAGGCTCAGCTGCCGATACCCCTCCTTTCCAGACGAGATACCCCTTCTCCAGAAAGCCTACCTGAACGCCACACCCCTCCCGGCCATCAACCCTCGCGTTCTCCCTACAACCCCAGGCACATGGCCGCCTCCGCCACCCGCCTCCGCCGCCCACAGGATGTTAGCACAACTCACTCCCGTGTCCCCCAACAGAGGCCTGGTCTGTCTCCTCCCTGTCGGGGGTATCTGACTGCCAAATGGCTGGCACATACCCGCGACAGGAGGGGGCGAGATGAGTGTGGGTGGGCCTGGCAAACACAAGACCAGGTGTGAGAGCCCTGCCAGAGCAATGGAGACGGGCTCTGCCCAAGTGAGACTCATCCTGGGCCCCAGTGGCCTTGGGCAGAAAGCCCTACACCATTCCTGGACGCTCTGTGATTCCGGCACATGCTGCAAATGAGGGTCTCAGGCACGTCACAGCACTACCGCCTCCCAGAAGTAGGAATTTCCACAGCACGGCTGAATTCTGAATAGAAAATAAAAGGTCAACACAGCTGCAATCAAACAGAAACATAGCACCTAGAGCTTCAGAAGCTGCCCCCCTTTGTCAGGCACACATGCAGCCGGCAATCAGATCCCAAGAAAGCTTACACTGCGGAGGCTTCAGCACAGCCCCGAGCGCCAGGAGGAACATGCTGGCCACCACTGTAATCCCAGGCAATGCTTGAAGGGACTGTAACAGAAAACCACTAGGAGTATCTCAAGGCAAACAGTAAACTCAACCCATGAAGGAAGCATCAGCCACTCTGTCTGCATAGTGTTGGGGCCTCTAGTAGTTTAAAGTAATAATCAAGGCTGGGCGTGGTGGCTCAAGCCTGTAATCCCAGCACTTTGGGAGGCCGAGACGGGCGGATCACGAGGTCAGGAGATCAAGACCATCCTGGCTAACACAGTGAA
>NW_012101565.1:2364220-2364929 GCF_000951045.1 Mandrillus leucophaeus
TAGTTTTTTGTATTTTTAGTAGAGACAGGGTTTCACCGTGTTAGCCAGGATGGTCTCGATCTCCCGACCTCGTGATCCGCCCGTCTCGGCCTCCCCAAGTGCTGGGATTACAGGCTTGAGCCACCGCGCCCGGCCGAAATTAATTTTTAAAACTCCTATTATACACAAATAACACTCAGTAATTTACAGAACCCACTGAGACTCAGCCGTGCTTCCGCTTCGCAACAACCTTGAACAAATAAGCAGGACAAGCATCTTATCTGCAGATGACAGCTCCAGTGCTTAACTGACTTATCTGTGCTCAATCACACAGGCACGATTAAGTCAATGTTTAACTCAAGTCTTCTGCACGGAGAACAGTGTAGCATCTGCTACCACCTGAAATTTGACACTGATAAGGGGCCAGGCACAGTGGCTCATGCCTGTAATCCCAGCACTTTGGGACGCAAAGGCAGGAGGAGCACTTGAGCCCAGGAGTTCAAAACCAGCCCGGGTAACATGGTGAAATCCTGCCTCTACAAAAATTACAAAATTAGCTGGGCATGGTGACATGCACCTATTGTCCCAGCTACTTGACAGGCTGAGGCAGGAGAATCGCTTGAGCCCAGGAGGTCAAAGATACAGTGAGCAGAGATCATGCCACTGACCTCTAGTCTGGGAGACAGATCAAGAACCTGTCTCAAAAAAAAAAAAAAAAAAAAAAAAAAAA
>NW_012101565.1:2365494-2369366 GCF_000951045.1 Mandrillus leucophaeus
GCGGAGCTTGCAGTGAGCTGAGATCCGGCCACAGCACTCCAGCCTGGGCGACAGAGCGAGACTCCGTCTCAAAAAAAAAAAAAAAAAAAAAAAAAGAAAATGCCAGTATGTGCTTCATGGAATTGTGTTCACAGCCTTTCTTTTTTTTTAACCTCCATTCAGGACTCGAAAAAGCTAGTGAATTCTTGGTTCCCTAAAAACTGGCACACTAGAGGATGGAATAGAAGTTACATTTGTTTCCTCCCCATTTTTTCAGAAAGGAAATTTTAAGGCCAGGCGCAGTGGCTGACACCTGTAGTCCCAGCACTTTGGGAGGTCGAGGTGGAAGGATTGCTCGAGCCCAGGAGTTTGAGACCCGCCTGGACAACATGGCAAAATCCTGTCTCTACAAAAATACAAAAATTAGCTGAGCACAGTGGCATGCACCTGTAGTTCCAGCTACTCAGGAGGCTGAGGCGGGAGGAGAGTTTGAGCCCAGGAGGTTGAGGCTGCAGTGAGTCAAAATTGCGCCACTGCACTCCATCATGGGTGACAGAGTGAGACTGTCTCAAAACAAAACAAAACAAAAAATAAAAACCAATACTTAGCTGGAACAGGAAGTATTTTTTAGAAGACTCATTAGCAATGAAAAACTCTGAAAATAAGGTTAAGAAAACAATTCCATTTAGAATAACAGAAAAAGTAAAATATTTAGGAATCAATTTAACAAAAGAAATGCACTTACATACTGAAAACTACAAAACATTGTTGAAAAAAATTAAAGAAGCCCTAAATAAATGGTAAGACATCCCATGTTCATGGAATGAAAGACAACATTAGTAAGATGGCAGAACACTCCACACTGATCAATAGAATTCAACAGATCCTCATCAAAGTCAAGCTTGCTGCAAAAAAAAAACCACCGAGCTTGCTTTTTTGAGGAAACTGACAGGCTGATCTGAAGTTCATATGGAAATTCAAGGGACCCACCAGGATAGCCAAAACAATCTTGAAAAAGAACAACAAAATGGGATACACCTTCTGACTTGAAACTTCTCACAAAGCTACCATAATTAAGACAGTGTGGCACGGCATGAGGACAGACACACAGGACAACAGCACAGAGTTGAGTTCAGAAATAAACCCTCAAATTTATGATCAAGTAATTTTTGACAAAGGTGCCAAGATATTTCAATGATAGAAAGAAAGAGCAGTCCCTCCAACACATGGTGCCAAGTGGCCACGTTAAAAAAGCAAAGCAGGACCCTACCTCACACATGAACGAAATTAACTCAAAACGGATCAAACACCTAAATGTATATCAAAATTATATAAAGCAATGTATAAAAATAGAAACGTAAACCAGGCACAGTGGCTCATGCCGATAATCCCAACAGTTTGGGAGGGTGAGGTGGGAAGGCTGCTTGAGGCCAGGAGTTCGAGATCAGCCTGGGCAACATACTAAGATCCTAAGAAAAAAAAATTAAATAAAAAAAAATACAAAAATGTACAGGTAAGTCCAAAACTATAAAACTTAGAAGAAAACACATGAGTAAATCTTTTTTTTTTTAAATTTGAGACAGGGTCTTGCTCTGTCACTCTGGCTGGAGTACAGTGGGGCTTCCACAGTTCATGCAGCATCAAACTCCTGGATTCAAGCAATCCTCCTGCCTCAGCTTCCCAAGGAGCTAAGGCTACAGGTGTGCACCACACCTGGCTAATTCTATTTTTTTGTAGAGATGGAGTCTCGCTTTGTTGCCCAGGCTGGTCTTGAACTCCTGGCCTCAAGTGATCCTCCCATCCAGGCCTCACAAAAGTGCTGGGAATACAGGCACGAGCCACTGCACCTGAGCAGGAATAAATCTTTGGGTTTTTCTTTTTTTTTTGAGATGCAGTCTCACACTGTCACCTAGGCCAGAGTGCAGTGGCGCGATCTTGGCTCACTGCAAACTCCACCTCCCGGGTTCAAGTGATTCTCCTGCCTCAGCCTCCTGAGTAGCTGGGACTACAGGTGTGTGCCACCACACCAGGCTAATTTTTGCATTTTTCAGTAGAGACAGGGTTTCATCACATTGGCCAGGCTGGTCTCGAACCGACTTCGTGATCTGCCCACTTCGTCCTCCCAAAGTGCTGGGATTACAGGTGTGAGCCACCATGCCCCGCCAGGAATAAATCTTTATGACGTTGGGTTAAGCAATTGTTTCTTAGCTATAATATCAAAGTTCAAGCAGCAACAACAACAACAAAAATTACTTTTATCAAAATTAAAAACTTTTGTGCTTCAAATGATACCATCAAGAAAGATAAAAATTCTGGGAGGCTGAGGCAGGAGAACGGGGTGAACCCGGGAGGCGGAGCTTGCAGTGAGCCTAGATGGCGCCACTGCACTCCAGTCTGGGCTACAGAGGGAGACTCTGTCTCAAAAAAAAAGAAAGAAACATAAAAATTCCAAGGCCTTATGTACTGCAAAAAAACTAAGAAAAAAAGAACCCACACAATGGAAGAACACATTTGTAAACTGTATATATCTGATCTGGCACTTGTATACAGAATATATAAAAAACACATAACTCAGTCATAAAGGATAAGTAGCCCAGCTGAAAAATGGGCAAAGGATATGAATAGACATTTCTGCAAAGATGATGGACAAATGGTCAACAAACAAAAGAAAAGATGTTCAACATCATTAGCCATTGGGGAAATACAAATAAAAACCACTATGAGATGTCACTTCACATCCACTGAGATGGCTTTAACCAGAAGGATGAACAATCACAAGTGTGGTCAAGGATGTGGAAACACTGGAACCTTATGTATTGCTGTGGGGACGTAGAACGGGGCAGCTGCTTTGGAAAACAGTTTGGCATTTCCTCAAAAGTAAACATAGAATTACCATATGACCCAGCAACTACACAAATCTTCACAATATCAAACATGGAAACAACTCAAACACCCAGCAATGGGTGAAAGTGTAAAGGAAATGGGGTTGACCTGTACAACGAACAGCCCTTGGCAATAAAAAGCAGCAGAGCTCGGATGCGCGCTAGGGCGTACCAGGAAGCAGGATCAGCACCTGGGACCAGGCGCCTGTGCCGGGCTCACCACACCCCTCCCATCATCCTCCCCACGCCTCTGCCATCTCCCCTCAGCCTCAGCCCCACTGTCATTCACCTCATCCACAGGTGGCTCAACCATTTCTGTATTTCCTGTCAGTCTCCTTGATGTGCTCCTGACACAAAAGCCTGGGTGAGGCTTCAAGAAGACTATTTTGGGTGGGCCTTTGGTGCAGTCTGACTGGCTGCCTCACTTGTCCCACCTCCTGCCCTGCTCTAGGCTCCCTGGGCTCCTGCCATCCGGTCTGCTACCCCAGGGCTGCCACATGAGTTGATCCCCACCATCTTCTCCTGGAGGCCCCAGACTCAATTTCCCTCCTGGAGGCTTGCCCTGAGCTCCTCATCTAAATGAAGCACGCTAGATTTGCTCTCACAGCCTTACCCCCGTCCTTCAGAGCACACGCCACAGTTGCCAACTGTGTGGATGTGTTCCCTGTACTAGACTCTGAGCTTCAAGAGACAAACGCTTTACCCCTGCACTGCCAGCCCCCAGCACCACTGACTGTCACTCAGTTATCCATGCACTGGATGACCAGAAAGGCGTGACTACCCATTCCAGCTCTGAGGACGCTGCCTGGTGCTGCTCCTCCTCCTCCCACACCAGAGACCCCAATCACCCAACACGTGATCACACTCAGGACGTGCAGTGCTGCCAAGCCTCAGGGCAGCCAAGCTTCTCCCAATACTCAACCAGAGCCCTTCACATACCAAGTACATGCTAACTAATTCCAGTTTGTAAATCCTAATGTTGGTTCTCTGTGTGAAATGAGGCCTATGTTA
>NW_012101565.1:2373981-2379160 GCF_000951045.1 Mandrillus leucophaeus
AAAAAAAAAAAAAAAAAAGAAGAAGAAGAAGAAGAAAGAAAAGAAACTGATCGGGGACTCATCGCCTTGCCACAGCCTCCAGGAACACATCTGCACCAAGGTCCTCAGCGGCATGCAACCTTCTGACCCTCACCTTGGGATGTTCTCTTCTGAAAAATCCTAGTCACTCTTGTTTTTAACAGCTTCATTGAGATAGAATTCATATTACATACAATTCACCCAATTAAAGTATATGATTTTAGGTTATTTTTAGTATACTCACGGACATATGCACCTTCACCACAGTCAATTTTAGAATATTTTCATTATGCTAAAAGAAATTCCACACCTCTCGGCTGTCATTCCCCAGCCCTTGGCAACCACCAATCTACTTTCTACCTCTACAGATTCACTTCTGGACACTTCACATAAACGGAATTCTCATGAGATCCTTGGGGTGTCGCTCCACAAGCCAGAAACCGCTGTGGCCAGTGGTGCCTTCTGCCTGAGTATTGCTCATGCCCGCTGGGATCGTTCTGCCCACTCAGCCTGGCAGGCTGCGCTCAGCTCGCACTACTGGCCCAGATCCCACACCTGCCAAGTGCAAGCCAGGCGCAAAGTGGCAAGGGGTGTGTGGGCAAGCAAGCGCAGGGTCAGGCCACCGTGCATAGCCAGGCATGCCGGCTGCAGCAGGGCAGGCTGCTCCAGATGCCAGCTCTGTGCGAGGCTGCGGCTTTACCAGATGTACTGCACATGGCTTCTGCTGTGGGCACCTGCATCTGGACGAGGGGAATGCAGTGGCACCCAGAAGCTTGGAGATGCCAGGAACTACAGAACCCCAAAGAGGATGTCACAGCCCTGGCTCGAGAAGACCGTAGGTCTGGGCTCCCCAAAGTGTTGCAGCTCTTCTCTCCTTTTCATTGCCTGCGACGTGGTGAGTGGTGGACGGGGGGCGTGTTTCAGCCCTGCTTGTGTTGCAGCTCATTTAGTCCCACCATTCAGCAGGTCCCAAGTTCTTGTCACATATCCAGGAAGTACGTGGACAACTGGAGAGTGAGTGAGGTGGAGAGGAGCTTCACTGTGAGACAGAACAGCTCTCGGGAGACCCACAGTGGGTAGCTCCTTTCTGCATGCGGGTTGTCCTGATGAGTGTCTGGCTCTCAGCAGAAAGGAGACTTGGACTGGTTAGCTCCTATCCTATCTGAAGGCGGGCTGACCTGTTGCTTGCCTGAGTCTGGCTGAGTCCAGGGTTTTTATGGGCTTCAGAGGGAAGAAAGCGTGTGCTGATTGGTCCATGGGTGGCCGTGGGCATGCCCAGAAAAAGCACCATAAGTTCTTACTCTCGTCCATGGAACTGGCAGCCCAGCCCTCAAGCTTCAGGCTGTCCCTGACTTCAACATGGGGCTTCACCAGGGACCTGCCCCTTTCCACCCAGGAGCCTGTCTGCCTCCTGCTGCCATCAACCTGCTGTCCATGGTGCCCAGGCTATTCGTGCTGAGGGGCTCCTGCAGGCCTGTGCCACACTTCCCTCAGCCCCTCCTCGGGCTCCCTCCAGTGCTTGCTCATCAGCACCCAAAGTCCGAAGGGGGCTGAGGAGGCAGGCGGCTGGCATGTCAGTTTTGCCCCAAGTATATGCACACCTGGCCAGGTTGCAACAGTGCCTGGGTTCAGCCTCAACTTTGTTCCAAAACTGACGCGGGCGCCAGGAGCAGGGAGAGGGCAGGCAGTGGGAGCAGGCACTTCTGAATCTGCAGGGGAAGGGGGGCTTCCTGAGTCCCCGAGAGAGCAGCAATGTCTGGGTCCATAGCCACAGCCAGGCAGCTGCAGCTGCGCCCAGGAGGGCCGGTCTCCCACCCCTCCAACTTGGAAGGGGGTGCGGCTCCTGCCTGTTCCCAGGTCCCACTAGCTCCATGGACCATGCAGCCCCAGGCCACCCCCACTGCAGCCAGCATCATGGCAGCAACCACTCCAGACAAGTCACTAATGCCATTAGAATCATACAGTATGTTTCCAGCTTCTTTCACTCAGTCTTTTTTTTTTTTTTTTGAGACAGAGTCTTACTCTGTAACCAGACTAGAGTACAGTGGCATGATCTCGGCTAACTGCAACCTCCGCTTCCCGGTACGCCACCACGCCCAGCTAATTTTTGTATTTTTAGTAGAGACAGGGTTTCACCATGTTGGTCAGGATGGTCTCAATCTCTTGACCTCGTGATCTGCCCACCTGAGCCTCCCCAAGTGCTGGGATTAGAGGCGTGAGCCACTGCACCCGGCCAGCATATTTTTAAGGTTCACACACATTATAATATGAATCAGTAACTCACTTCTTTTTATTGCCAAATAATATTCCATCGCAGGGATGGACCACATTCTGTTTATCCATTCATCCGCTGATGGACATTCAGGCTGTCTCCACTTTCTGGCTGCTGTGACCACTCACGGACAAGTTTCTGGGTGGATGCGTATATTCCCAGTCACTCAACCAAAAGAACACACAAAAGGTGAACCAGTTTCCAACTGAGACACTCATTTAATTTGACCTACTATATTATTTAAAATATAGAGAGATGAGATAATTAGGAGAAATAAATGACCAAAGGAAGTGCAGAAATAAAGACACTAAGAGACAAGAGCAAACCCTGATGTGACGGAATAAATGGTGATCGAAGAAAGAGACGCTATTTCTAGAATGGGTCCTACAGGTACATTTGCAAAACACTGTGCCTACAGCTTTGCTCATGACTGCACAAAAATGCCACAGCACCTCCATATAGCAGAATACAGTGCAGCCATGGAAAAGAATGTACTGGAAAATGTACTGATATGGAAAGGCCTCTCAAACATACTTGAAAAAGGCAAGGTTCAGAAACTTTTTAAAAAGAAAAGAGTAAGGAAAAAAAATACATACACTTGTTTGCTTGCAAAGTTACAAAGTATCTCTAGAAGAATACACAAGAAGCTGGTCTAGCAAGGCTTCGGGGGAACCAGGTGCCAGGGTAAACACTAGGAGGCTTCACTGAACTCCCTTTGTACTTTCGAACCATGTCTATCATCTGCTCAAAAATATTAATAAACAAAATTGAAACTTTCTAGGAAGCCAAAATAGAGAATCTGTGAGAATCAAGACATTTATATTTCGGAAAGCAAGTTATAAGAGAGGCCCAGGAAGCTGGAAGCAGCCGACATGGGAAATGGGTCAAGGAGTCCCTCCCACTGCCGCACCAGCCATTCTCTGAGGGCAACTCCCCATTCTAAACCCAATCATCTTTACTGAAGCCCGTGCTCAAAAGAAAATGTTGCAATGGACAGCAAGACATTCCGAACACAAACCGCCAGGTGCCATGGCTCATGTCTACAATCCCGGCACTTTGGGAGGCCAAGCGGGGAGGATCACTTGAGCCCAGGAGATGGAGGCTGCAGTGAGCTGTGATCACACCACTGCATTCCAGTCTGGGCAACCCACCCCGACTCTCTCCACAAAAAAAAAAAAAAAAAAAAGGAAATACAAATGTATCTGTTACCCTCAAGGAATTCTCAGTTCAGAGAGGAGAAAATATTACGTGATTGTGCAGTGACCAAAAGCACCACCTAGAGCACTATGGGAGGGGGTGGAGCACCTGAGGACAAGGCAGGGATCCAGGAGGTGCTCCTGCGGACATTACCTGAGTCTGAGTCAAAGGGCTAAAGGAGCCAGTGAGCTTGGCTTAGTTTTGGAAGGAGGGACGCTAAGCAAGGCTTGGCCCATGACCACATGGCAGTTTTTCTGGAGAGCAGAGTCGGTTGGGGTCACGCAGGGCTGTGGAGCATGGTCCAGGAGGCACTGGGGAGCCAGGGAGGAGAGCCGGGCAGCAGACTCACTCGCCCAGACGCTCCGAGTCTGGTGCCATCCTGTGCACTGTAGGATTTCAACAGCATCCCTGGCCTCCACAAATCCCTGGCCATCCCCTCCTAGTTAGGACAACCAAAAATGTCTCCAAATATTGCCAAATGTAGCAGGGGCGTGGGGAGTGGTGTCAGAATGACCCCCAGGGAGACCACTGCCCTATGTATATCATCTGAGCAGCTATGTGGCAGAGACAGGGGAGTGGCTCAAGGCTGGGGCAGGGGAGCCCCAGGAGGCACAGCCTAGTACAGGAAGGACAAGGCACAAGCCCTGCCCAGGCAGGGGTTCTGATCACTGTTCGGGGGAACTAGCAGCAGGACCTGGAGCCGCACCACATGGCAGTTGAGAGGAGGACCCAGCGTGCCAAACTTCTAGGTGGGGACCAAGCTGATGGAGGCTCCAAAGCCCCAGAGGGTTGAGGCCAGAAGTGAATGTGGGTGCTGAGGCTGAGCCACCCCAGGGGCTCTCGTGCATGGAGGCTGGTTCCAGCCTCCAGCGTCTGAGGCTGAGGGGTGACGTCCAGCTGCACCTTCAGCCATGGTGAGACGGCCCAGACAACAGGTGCGGGGTGCTCAGCTCTCTTCAGCACAGCGTCCGCGCAGGGGTGCACCCTCCCCACACGAAGGCCGTGCGCCACACCCTGCTTTGGTCCACGGACCCTGAGACGCCAGTCCAGGATGGTGCTGGAAAAGACACTAGGTTTCTGCCACTCTCTTGCCATAAAAACAGCATGTGCCAAATAGGGCCTGGTCCTGGGTCTGGAAATGAAGACTCTTGGGAAAGAGTCACAAGGAAATGAAATGTGAGCAGGAATCCGCCTCTGCTGCTGTGAGCGCTGCAGTGCTGGGGTTGCTACTGCAACTCGCCCTAGAGAAAGCTGTCCAATAAACTCCCGGATTTGGATTTCTTCCGTCACCAATCCGTCCTACAGGACATTGCCAATTAAATCTCCCTAAACCATTAACCAGGACATCCCCTGCTCACAAAGCTGCCTGCAGTGGCTCCCTGTTAGCTAGAAAATTAAAATCTAGGCTGGACGCGGTGGCTCCCGCCTGTAATCCCAGCACTTTGGGAGGCCGAGGAGGGCGGATCACGAGTTATGGAGCTCGAGACCATCCTGGCTAACACAGTGAAACACCATCTCTACTAAAAATACAAAAAATTAGCCAGGTGTGGTGGCATGCACCTGTAGTCCCAGCTACTCGGGAGGCTGAGGCAGGAGAATGGGCTGAACCCGGGAGGTGGAGCTTGCAGTGAGCTGAGATAGCCCCACTGCACTCCAGCCTGGCCGACAGAGCAAGACTCTGTCTCAAAAAAA
>NW_012101565.1:2379210-2383597 GCF_000951045.1 Mandrillus leucophaeus
AAAAAAAAAAAAAAAAAAAAAAAAATTAAAATCTAAAGTCTTTAACTGGAATTCAAAGACCTTCTCATTATGACCCTTATCGCCCATTATTCCTTTATTCCATTATTCCTTACACAACCTTTAAACTGCTAAAAACCACACATAACCAACTTTCTCACCTTTGCCCCCAAAATGTGAAAATACTTGTGTCTGCAGTGCTATGTCCCTACTCTCCACTCTTCACATCCCACTGTGTGCGGTTCAGCTACAAGACCACCTCGACTTGAAGCCTCCCTTCACTGCTGCAGCCCCCTGCAATTACCTCCCCTTTAAACTTCTAAAGCAAACTCTTCTGTAAATGGGCCAGATAACACAGGGTTTAGGCTTTGTGGGTCACACAGCCTCTACACAAGGAGTCAGTTCAGCCAGAGCAGCCATGGACAATACAGAAGTAAACAGGTGTGGCTGTTGAATAAAATCTTATTTACAAAAACAGGCAGAGGAGTCTGCTAGTGGTGCTGTAGTGTACTGACCCCTGGTCTGGAGCACTGGTTAGGCCTTTAATCACAGAAGGGCTCATATCTGTAGCAGACTTTTTCTTTTTAAGCTCCCTGAAAGCATGTCTGTGGCACTACAATGTAAGTACAACTGAGCATAAATTAGATGTTCAATTTTAAAACTGCAAAACAATAGTTGGAAAACACTTGCATAAAAAATTGAAAAAATATTATTAATGCTAAATATTATGATTTTCCCACAGAATTTCAAAAACTCAGAAGAAAGGAGTGGAAACTCACACCAAATGTTGCACCAAGAAAAATTCCACCCAATGAAGCCTAATAGCGGCCACTAATCTCTTTTCACAATACACAAACTGTGTCAAAGACTGGTATGAGTTTCATAACAAGATTATCAACTGGAGGGGGGTGCTATTTCATGTTAACAAAACTCACAGATGTATGATAATAAAATTACTTTGTCACCATCACATTTCAGGGGGTTAGCAGGATGGCAGGCACCAGTGACCAACACGAGTTTTAGGAGAGACAAACCCTGCAAAATCCTGGTCTCAGGTGTCTTGATACCAAACACAGCAGAAGTGGCAGAGGAGTTGGCATGCAGACCAGCTAAGGAGGAGGACCCCAGCGGGTGGAAACAGTGTGGCAAGGCCATGGAAGTCAGGGTCAGACTCAATCTCAGGGCACAGCGAAGACTTGTCAGATAAACTTGGGAACAAGTCTAAGTGGCGGATAAAAGGCACAACGAGGCAAGCACAGGGGCAGCAGAGACAGCCGATGTTGGAGGGTAAGGATTTCACCTGCTGAAGAAAGGTAAAGAGAAGGGACAGGAGACAGGCAAGGCAGGGTCCAGCTCTGCGAGGGAGTCTGTCCAGCTCTGCAAGGGAGTCTGCTGCACAGGCTGAACACCAGAGTCTGTTCTTTTGAGCCATGCCTTGTGGTGTCTTTACAGGACACCTGCAAAGTTAACCGTGAGACGCAGCGCATAAGGTCTATGACACAGGACCATGAGTCAGCAAAGAGGCACAGCAGAGGGGCTTTGCTAGTAGAAGTAGGTGTCTCAGTATAAGAGCATATTTCATGGACTTTTTTTCAACAGCACCAAAGAAACCGGTACAAGCCTACCAGGAGGCTGCATTCTCTGAACTGCTGTTGATAAATTGTTCAAGGACATGCCAACTCTCCATGTAGCATGCAGCTTCCACAGCCCATCCCAGCATAGAGGTAGGAGACAAAGCTGGGATGGGCATTTAAAAATCTATTTTAGGCTATTTTTGTTACCACTATCCAAACATTAAATATTCTCACCTTAAATGTCACAAATCTCAAAACACGCTACTAAAGGTGGAAGGGTTTTTTCCCTAATCTTTGTGTCACACAATATAAAGGCGATGAGATGCGATTTTCTAAGGTAAAGCTAAGACACAGAGGGAAGAGGTGACCAGACTTGAGGAGGATCATCTCCTTGAGAAATATGCGGAATCTTTCCACTACGTTCTGAAGCAAGTTAAATCTTACTTCTCACAACAGCTTAGCAGCAGAATGTTACACTGCTGGTGATTCCACCTTCTCACTTTCTGTTATGTCCTCCCTGTCACTTAATGTTTATTTTAATAAATCACTTCTCCTGTTGCAAAGATAATATTGAGAAGTACAACAATGGCAGGCTGGGTGCAGTGGCTCATGCCTGTAATCCCAATACTTTGGGAGGCCAAGGCCAGTGGATCACTTGAGCTCAGGAGTTTGAGACCAGTCTGGGTGACATGCAAAACCCATCTCTACAAACAAAACAAAAAAATTAGCCAGCTGTGGTGACACACACCTGTAGTCCCAGATACGTGGGAGGCTAAGGTGGGAGGATGCCTTGAGCCCAGGAGGTTGAGGCTGCAGTGAGCCATGATCGCACCACTGCACTCCAGCTTGGCCAGCAGAGTGAGACTCTGTCTCAAAAACAAGAAAAAACTGGCTGGCCACGGTGGCTCATGCTTGTAATCCCAGCACTTTTGGGAGGCCGAGGTAGGCGGATCACCTGAGGTTGGGAGTTCAAGACTGGAGACCAGCCTGACCAACATGGAGAAACTCCGTCTCTACTAAAAATACAAAATTAGCCTGGCGTGGTGGCACATGCCTATAATCCCAGCAACTCGGGAGGCTGAGGCAGGAGAATCACTTGAAACTGTGAGGCAGAGGTGCAGTGAGCCAAGATTGCACCATTGCACTCCAACCTGGGCAACAAGAGTGAAACTCCATGTCAAAAAAAAAAAAGGCTTGGCAGTTTAGTTCAGAGAGCATTACTTTAAATCTTACTTTTGTCAACAACAACCTTACATGACCCTAAGGACAATAAGTGCCAAACTTTTTTCTCTAAGAGTTTTTTTTTTTTTCTTTTTTTTGCCAGGCGCAGTGGCTCAGGCCTGTATTCCCAGCACTTTAGGAGGCTGAGGCGGGCAGATCGCAAGGTCAGGAGATCGAGACCATCCTGGCTAACACAGTGAAATCCTGTGTCTACCAAAAACACAAAAAATTAGCTGGGCGTGGTGGCGGGCGCCTGCAGTCCCAGCTACTCAGGAGGCTGAGGCAGGAGAATGGCATGAATCCGGGAGGCGGAGCTTGCAGTGAGCCAAGATCGTGCCACTGCACTCCAGCCTGGGCAAGAGTCAGACTCTGTCTCAAAAAAATAATAAATAAATAAATAAATAAATAAATAAAATAAAAATATTCTTTTTTTTTTTTTGTATTTTTAGTAGAGACGGGGTTTCACCATATTGGTCAGGCTGATCTTGAACTCCTGACCTCAAGTGATCTGCTCACCCCAGCCTCCCAAAGTGCTGGGATTACAGGAGTAAGCCACCGCACCTGGCCACGAACGTCTTAAAACAATCTTACATAATAATTCATCTAAGTATGTGAGGCTTGTTTCTCTTTTATCTTTATAAACATGTGTTCATCCAAATATGACCTCAGCTTTCTTGTGTAAGAAACCAGCGCCACAGACGTCCAGCTTAACGTCAACTGGAAGTTTACATTACACTGGCAGTGCTGGGGAAACTGAAAACCTACTGACCCGGCACTCGTACCCCGGAAGCACCAGCTCTTGGCGGTAATAGCAATTCCTAACTTTCTAAAACACAGTGTGCCAGGAACAAAGTGTTTCACAAGTCTTAATTCACTGGGTCCTCACGACAACCCTATGAGACCAATATTATTAGTGTTCCCATTTTACAGACGAGAAGTCAAAGGCACAGAGACCTTCCCGAAGACCACGAAGCCAGTAAACAGAAGAGTTGGGCCTCAGAGGCGGGCAGCCTGGCTCCAGAACCCGCCCTCCTGTCCACTCTGCCCCCTGCCTCTCAGCAAGACAGCTGGCGAGACCACGGACAAGGAGCGAGGCGCCACCCCTTCATTCACTCCAAGCATTTATGGCTACAGAGCCTGGGCCCAGGGCGGTTTATGGAATGAATCTCCTCGATTTACAGCCACACCTCCTATCAAATCGCCTTTCCCTCCCCTGGCGCGAGAATCGCACCTTGCTCATTGGGGATCGGGCGCCGACGACGGAACCACCTGCTGTTCATAGAGGGCACCTAGGACGCAGTGTCCAATTCCTCTCACTGGCTTCAAAAGGCAAATCTACGTATTGTTGCACCAGGTGGCACGTGAAGCCTCGCCACTGTAGGTTTTTCAGCAGAGGTCACTGGAGGTCTGGTTAAACCCGTACAGCGCTGAGGGGGAGGGGGCCCGGCTGCGTTTCCGAAGCTGCGCAGCGCCCACAGCAGCTGCTGGTGGGAAGCGGCTCGGAACACACCCACAGCTGCCAAGGAGCCGGCTGCACGTTTTAAAATAAAAAACGTCCTGGGCCCCAAAATGCACAGCCTGCCTCGCTCGCGGCC
>NW_012101565.1:2385227-2388318 GCF_000951045.1 Mandrillus leucophaeus
TTTTCTGGGGCAGAGCAATTACCATCTGACACGTCTCAGTGTGGTTTGGTGTAATTTTGCCCTCTCAAACCACGTTGGGCTTCCCGAGTCTGAGATTGCACTTTTCTTCGACTCTGGAAATGCAGCCATTCTTCCTCAAGACGTGGGCTGCCCTGTCCCTCAGTCCTTGTGGCGGGCTCGTGTCTCTCAACCTCCTATTATTCTCACCCTTTTAGCCCTGTCACCTTTACTCGGTAGTTCACTCAGCTGCAGCTCGACTACTGCTACATTCGGCATTTTCTAATCTGCATTCAGCCTGGTCTTCTAGATTCTCTTAGTGCCATGTGCGTTTCTGGAAATTTAAATCTGACTGGCATTTCTGAAGAAATGGAGGCTAAACAGCCTGAAGCTTCGACAGTAGAAGACGGGGGCACACACCCTTCAGTCCTAGACATTCCCTGGGTCCTCAACCATGAGAAGCCGCAAAGGGCTGAAAGGCCCCCGTCAAAAGTCATTCCTGGAGCTCCACCTCCTGCCCTGCAGCCCACTCGCCTTGCAGAGACTCTCCCGCCTCGGGGAGATCTCCCGTTGGGCTGTCTCGCTGCCCGCGCTTCCCTGTTGGGCCGTCGTCACTCTTCACTCTTCACTCTTCACACACAGGGCTCTGCTTTTTCGCCTCCTCCCGCTCCCTCTCCACTATATTCACTAGAAAACCCAACTGGGCGAGCCCAACTCTTCTCCCTGACTGCTGAAGAAAATCACACATCCAGGCTGACTGCCTTCACCTTGAACCTGTGACCACACACTTAAGATGAGCACTTTTCACGCCCGTGACCACACACTTAAGTAATTAAAAATATACAAAATATTTATAGAGGACATGTAACTCTTTTTTTTTTTTTTTTTTTTATGGAGTCTTGCTGTGTCACCCAGGCTGGAGTACAGTGGCACGATCTCAGCTCATTGCCACCTCTGCCTCCGGGGTTCATGCAATTCTGCTGCCTCAACTTCTTGAGTAGCTGGGATTACAGGTGCCCACCACCACTCCTGGCTAACTTTTTGTATTTTTAGTAGAAATAGTGTTTCACCATGTTGGCCAGGCTCCTCTCAAACCCCTGACCTCAAGTGATTCACCCACCTCAGCCTCTCAAAGTGTTGGGATTACAGGCGTGAGCCACCACGCCTGGCCAAGGACACTTAACTCTTTAAGGACTTAAAAAGAAAACCTAAAGTTCCGTCTAATGGATGGGGACCTGTGCGGTGGCTCACAGCTGTAATCCCATCGCTTTTCCAGACTGAAATTCGAGACCAGCCTGGGCTGCATAGGGCAATCCCGTGTCTACAAAAAGAAATTTTAAATTAGTCAAGAAGCTGAGGTGTGAGGATCACTTGAGCCTGGGAAGATCGAGGCTGTGGTGAGCTGTGATCAAACCACTGCACTCCAGCCTGGGCAGCAGAGCAAGACCCTGTCTCAGAAAGTAAATAAATAATAAATAAATAGAGGAACATACCATGCTCATGGACCAAGTGGCCCTAACATAGTAAAGATGTCGATTCTTCCTAAAGTTATACAGAAATCCAAAATGTTAATAATCTAAATTCCAGCAAGATTTTTTGAGGACTATAACAACATATTTTAAAAATTGCACAAAATAGGCCGGGTGCGGTGGCTCATGCCTGTAACCCAGCACTTTGGGAGGCTGAGGCGGACGGATCACGAGGTCAGGAGATGAGACCATCCTGGCTAACACGGTGAAACCCCATCTCTACCAAAAATACAAAAAAATTAGCCAGGTGTGGTGGCGGGCACCTGTAATCCCAGCTACAGGCTGAGACAGGAGATTGGCATGAACCCGGGAGGTGGAGCTTGCAGTGAGCCGAGATTGCACCATTGCACTCCTGCCTGGATGACAGAGTGAGACTACGTCTCAAAAAAAAAAATGCACAAAATAAAATAGATCTAAAAATAGCTCATCCAGTTGTGAAGGAGAACACGAACGGGGACGGACCCTGCCAGAGATTAAGGTCTACTCCAGAGCCAGGTTGTTTCACAGGCCCAGAAACATGCAAGGGAATGGAGCAAAGAGTTTGATCAAAGCCACACATAAAAACTAACAGAAAAAGGTCTATTGTTTAATAGAGACTCTGTTTGTGAGCTACAGGGAGAAAAACGAAGTTGGATTATGGAATGAGACCAGCACTTCTGCTGTTCTTCCCAACTTCTTCCCACCTCCCCTTTTCCCTAGTTTATAAGGCAGGAGAAAAGGGAGAAAGCACTAAGTTGGAAAGAAACAGAAGTAAGATAAATAGCTAGACGACCTTGGCGCCACCACACGGCCCTGGTGGTTAAAATAATAGTAGTAATATTAACCCCTGACCAAAACTACTTGTGTTATCTGTAAATTCCAGACGTTGTATGAGAAAAGCACTGTAAAACTTTTTGTTCTGTTAGCTGATGCATGTAGCCCCCAGTCACATTCCTCTCGCTTGCTTGATCTATCAAGACCCTTTTACGTGGACCCCTTAGGGTTTTAAGCCCTTCAAAGGACTAGGAATTTCTTTTTCCGGGAGCTCGGCTCTTAAGACGCAAGTCAGCCAACGCTCCCAGCCGAATAAACCTCTTCCTTCTTTAATCCGGTGTCTGAGGAGGTTTGTCTGTGGCTCGTCCTGCTACAGGATCCCTGGGCCACACTGGGGTATTTACACATCCATATTCCTCTCCTAGGGAGGTGCCCAGGGCTTGCCTGGCACATCGCAGGGTGACTGCAAATTTGACTTTTTTTCCTACATGTATTTAACTAGAAGTAAGTTTGATTGGCCGGGCGCGGTGGCTCACACCTGTAATCCCAGCACTTTGAGAGGCCGAGACGGGCGGATCACAAGGTCAGGAGATCGAGACCATCCTGGCTGACACGGTGAAAACCTGTCTCTACTAAAAACACAAAAAATTAGCCGGGCGTGGTGGTGGGCGCCTGTAGTCCCAGCTACTCGGGAGGCTGAACCAGGAGAATGGCGTGAACCCGGAAGGCGGAGCTTGTAGTGAGCCTAGATCGCGCCACTGCACTCCAGCACTCCAGCCTGGGCATCAAGCGAGACTCCGTCTCAAAAAAAA
>NW_012101565.1:2388548-2391339 GCF_000951045.1 Mandrillus leucophaeus
GGTTCAAGCGATTCTTCTGCCCCGGCCTCCCGAGTAGCTGGGACTACAGGCACCCACCACTACACCCGGCTAATTTTTGTATTTTTAGTAACCTGGGGTTTCACCAAGTTGGTTGGCCAGGCTGGGATTACAGTTGTGAGCCACTGCGCCTGACTATTTTAATTTAATTTTTTTTTTTTTTAAGATAGAGTTTTTTGCTCTTATTGCCCAGGCTAAAGTGCAATGGCATGATCTCAGCTCACCGCAACCTCTGCCTCCCCGGGTTCAAGCGATTCTCCTGCCTCAGCCTCCCGAGTAGCAGGGATTACAGGCGCCCTCCACCACGCCGGGCTAATTGTTTGTATTTTTAGTAGAGAAGGAGTTTCACCATGTTGGCCAGGCTGGTCTCAAACGCCCGACCCCAGGTGATCCGCCGGCCTCAGCCTCCCAAAGTGCTGGCATTACAGGCGTGAGCCACCGTGCCTGGCTTCTTTTTAATTTTTTGAGAAACCACCAAACTTTTTCACAGCAATTGTTATTCATTTATTTTTGAGATAGAGTTTCACTCTTGTTGCCCAGGCTAGAGTGCGATGGCATGATCTCAACTCACTGCAACTTCTGCCTCCCCAGTAGCTGAGATTCAAGCGATTCTCCTGCCTCAACCTCCCCAGTAGCTGAGATTACAGGTGCCTGCCACCAGGCCCGGATAATTTTTGTATTTTTAGTAGAGATGGGGTTTCACCATGTTGGTCAGGCTGGTCTTGAACTCCTGACCTCCTGCCCACGTTGGCCTCCCAAAGTGATGGGATTACAGGTGTGAGCCACTGCAAAATTGTACCATTTTACATTCCCACAAACAGTGCATAAGGGCTCCAATTTCTCCATATCCTCTCTAACACTTGTTAATTTCTGTTTTTTTAATAGTAGTCATCCTAATGGGTGTGAGGTGATATCTAATTGTGATTTTGATTTCTGTTACCCTAATGATTAGCGATGTTGAACACTTATTCATGTACTTATTTGCTCTTCTTATATTTTCTTTTATAAGGTGTCTGTTCACATCTTTTACCTGCTCCCCCCCTTTCTTTTTTCCTTGAGACAGGATCTTGCTTGGTTGCCCAGGCTGGAGTGCAATGATATAATCTCAGCTCACTGCAGCCTGGACCTCCTTGGCTCTGGTGATCCTCCTGCTTCAGCCTCCCAAGGCTGTCTCTTATACACATCTAGATGTGTATAAGAGACAGCCTGTAGTCCCAGCTACTCAGGAGGCTGAGGCAGTAGAATGGTGTGAACCTGGGAGGCAGAGCAGTGAGCTGAGTGAGCTGCACTCCAGCCTAGGCGACAGAGCGAGACTCCATCTCAACAACAACAAAAAAAAATTAAAAATTAAAAGTTAGATTTCTTGTTGTTGAATTTTGAGAGCTATTTATGTATTCTGGATACAAATCTTTTGTTGGGTATGTACTTTGTAAAGAGTTTCCCTTGGGCTGGTCTCTTTTTAAAGCTTCGTTACTAGGGACTCCACGAGGAGAACAGATGGGAAGGAGCATACTTCGTGCAGGAGGAGGGAGTCTGATAGGTGGGGCCACCCCAGAAGTTTTGGCACGCCCTCCCAGGGAGACTGAGTGCCCTTTGGGTGCACACCCTACCGCCCCTCTCTTTGGCCCTGCTTGGATTCCGGTGAGCCTTTCCTGCTGGTTCCTCTGGTTAAACCCACTCTTAGCAAGAGACGTGGAGGGAACGTTTGGATGGATTATAGACACATAATGTTTTCAGGTTAGAGGACACAAACCAGGTGATGCTGAGTAACGGGGTTTGCTGGTGGGCTCTGAGGGACAGGGAGGAAGATCAAGTATGTCCAGCCACCTGCAAACCTCCCTGGTGGCCTTGGTTTCTGCCACCCTGGCCGGCTTGGCCAGTCCCAGGTGCGCTCGTGCGGGGCTCCTCAAAGCAGACCGAGCCGCTCTGCTGGGCTGGCACTGGAGACACAGCATCCCCCACTTGGCTTCTCTCTTGGCAGCTCTTCTCCCTGAGTCTCACCTCCCTGCTCCCCAGGTGACAATCCAGTGTGCAGACCTTGGCTCAGGACACTTCCTCAACTAGTGACTGTGTCTGGGGAAACAGGATTGATTTGCAGGCACAGCTGGCTCAGGAAGCCCCACAGACAGCTGCTTGGAGGCCTTTCCTCATGTGGATCCAGGAGAGAGCTGACTTTGAGGGCCTCGTGGACCATCCACGATGACTGCCCTGTGTCTGCTGGAACCCAGCAGGAAGTCCTGCTTGGGCATCCGCACCTAAAATGCCAATGTCTTTGGTCTAGGATCATCTGATTGCAAGTGTGAGAAACAAACTCACCCGTCCAAACCCAAAGAAAGGACTTAGAGACCCAGAGAACAGCGAAAGTGAGACTTTTAATGATGGTCTTGCAAGGTCGGGTGTCTGGTAGGCAGGCACACCCAGCACAGTCTCAACAAGCGATTCATCCCCTAGTGCGCAGATCCCTCCCCGGTTCCTCATGGGCTGAGCACTGTGGGGTCACAGTCTTCCCGGAGGTCACCTGTTGACTGTGGGGCAGAGGCTGCAGGTGTTTTCTTTAGGGTTGTCTTGCTGCATTTTGTTGCAGCCCACAATGCATTGCAATGCTAGTCTGCTCAGGGGCTCTTTAAGTATTTGATTTATGACCTAAGTAGCTGGGAAGGCTGATAAGAACAGACAAAGGAGCCATTTTGCAGGCTAGTAAACTTTCATCTCAGACTAAACTTCTTTGGATCAAGTGAGAACAATTAAGCGGCGGACGGGGGGAGGAGGGGGT
>NW_012101565.1:2391494-2394884 GCF_000951045.1 Mandrillus leucophaeus
GGGGGGGCAAGAAGCAGGCATTGGCTATCCAAGCAGTGGCCTAGTTTATCCTGTTTCTTCTGTAGTTTGCTGTCCTAAACCGATTCAAGGCACTTTGTCATGGAACTGGACCACTCTGTACATTATTTCCCTCACAAGTAGAAGCTACACAGGCTCCTAAAAGTGAAGAGAACTCACTGGAAGCCATGGGAGCTTCTTACAAGCAGACGGCATGAGGCTGACAAAGGGCCTGGAAAGGGCTGGCACTGCTGTCTCCTGACAGCCTTTGGCTTCCCTGCTCTCTCTCCCCTCCACTTCCCTCTTTCTCTCTGTCTCTGTCTCTCTCCCCCTCCCTCTCTCTGTCTCCTTCTCTATGTCTCTCTCTCTCTGTCTCCTTCCCTCCCTCCACTCCCTCTCTACCCTCATTTGACTATTCAGCTTCTCCATGCAGGGGCTCCCCCATGCCCTGCCCCAGCTCTGTGGAGTCTCTTGGCACCAACCCTGGCACTAAATGGGATGTATGTTACTAGCCTAAGGAGGAGTCGGGGTGGGATCTGTCTCTGCTGGAGACAGATGTCAGCCCCTTGGCTGTGCACCCACAGTCATCTGGTCCAGTCAGCATGGCTGGGGAGCAGCCCCAGGACAAGCATGTGGACCCACACAGGTCCCACAGTGAAGCGATTACTTGATTACTTGCTTAACTATAAATCCTCCTCAAAGTCATCCCCAGTGACTGCTCTTAGACATGACATCAGGGACCACTGAGAAAGGTGCTCACTGGGTGCTGTGGACTGGCTTGCTCTTCACACAAGGACTGTGTAGCTCAGGGCTGGGCCTGCAATCCACCTCACCACTAACGCTCCACTTGGCCCCCATAAGCCAAACCCAGATGCATGAACTAGCTAAACCATCATAAAAACACAAGGAAGAGAAGAGAACAAAATGTGTATTGTAAAATTCTTTTTTTGGGGGGGTGAGACAGCGATATACTCTTGTTGCCCAGGCTGGAGTGCAATGGCCCGATCTTGGCTCACTGCATCCTCCGCCTCCCGGGTTCAAGCAATTCTCCTGCCTCAGCCTCCCGCGTAGCTGGGATTACAGGCATGTGCCACCACGCCCGGCTGATTTTGTATTTTTAGTAGAGACGTGGTTTCACCGTGTTGCCCAGGCTGATCTCGAACTCCTGACTTCAGGTGATCCACCCTCCTCGGCCTCCCAAAGTGCTGGGATCACAGGCGTGAGCCACTGCGCCTGGGCTTTTTTTTGTTTTGTTTTGTTTTGAGACGGAGCCTTGCTCTGTCGCTCAGGCTGGAGTGCAGTGGCGCCATCTTGGCTGACTGCAACCTCCACCTCCCAGGTTCAAGTGATTCTCCCGCCTCAGCCTCCCAAGTAGCTGGGATTGCAGGCATGTGCCACCATGCCCAGCTAATTTTTGTATTTTTAGTAGAGCTGAGGTTTCTCCATGTTGGCCAGGCTGGTCTCGAACTGACCTTGTGATCTGCCTGCCTCGGCCTCCCAAAGTGCTGGGATTACAGGCGTGAGCCACTGCACCTGGCCTTTTGTTTTGTTTTGTTTTGAGGAGTCTCGCTCTGTCACCCAGGCTGGAGTGCAGTGGCACAATCTCGGCTCACTGCAAGCTCTGCCTCCTGGGTTCATGCCATTCTTCTGCCTCAGCCTCCCGAGTAGCTGGGACTACAGGTGCCCGCCACCTCGCCCAGGTAATTTTTTGTATTTTTAGTAGAGACAGGGTTTCCCCGTGTTAGCCAGGATGGTCTCGATCTCCTGACCTTGTGATCGGCCCACCTCGGCCTCCCAGAGTGCTGGGATTATAGGAGTAAGCCACCGTGCCAGACTGCCCAGCCGTAAAATTCTTTGAGAGATTTGTTTCCCCATGAAAGCAGGCTTTGTTCTGGTTTCAGTTATTAAACAAATACTGATTACACACTGGTTTAGGCACCGGGGTACAGCACTAAATGGAAAAGGAATGTCCCTGCCCTCCAGGAGTTTACATTTAGAAAGTTTGCGGGAAAGACAAATAAGTAAGTGTGTCACGCAGTGCTGCCATATGGAGCCAAGTGCAGTGGGGACAAGTCAAGCAAAGTGGGGACGGAGACGGGGAGGCTGCAGAGAAGAGGTCTTTGTAGACAACAGAAGGGAGGGAAGGGCTGAGCCGAGCAAATAGCAAATAGAGAGGGCAAAGGAGAAAGGCAGTGCAAAGGCCCTGGGGCAGGAATGACTGGAGGCCTACCACGAGGATAAAGAGCAGACTCCATGTTCAGAGAGGAGAAGGAAAGGGAGGGCGAGGACCTGCGGACCTGAGTGAGTGGAGGGGTGGGGGGATGGGACTTGTGTTTTAAAGGAAATATTCTGGTTGTTGTGAGGAATAGGCTGCGTGGGGCAGGGGCCGGGTGGCGGCGGACTTGGGGGAGCAGCAAGAGCTGGAGCCAAAGGGAGGCCAGCCTTGGTGGCACAGCAGTGTAGGTAGTGGGGAGTGGGGACTGCAGGGTCACCAAGAAGTTGGGTAATGAACGTTCACCGTTTCCATTTTCCCCGCTGCATGTGCATCCCTGGGCCTTAGCCTATGCACTGGCTCCCATTTCCATGGATGTCCCAGAGTGGAACGGCTCAGCCCAAGGACAGGTGCATTTGTGAATTTCATAAATGCCCCTAGATTGCTTCATAAAGTGCCTGTGGAAATGTACCTTGCCACCAACTGTGTGTTAATGCCGTTCCCCCCCCATATGAGTCAGCTTTCGCTGAGTTGTGCAGGTAGTAACAACTCCCAGATCTCAGAGATTTTCGACATTGGAGGTTCAGGCCTTACTTGTGTTATGCACCTGCTCTTTAAAGATCTTCATGCTGGTGTCAGCACTATAGAGTGTCTGTCCTGGACCGGCTGTTTTCATGGCAGTGCAGCAAAAGCCATGCTGGATTCTTATAACATTTCAGGCTGCTGAAAGGTGGCAGCTGTTTCATTGATCAAAGCAACATCATCAGTACAGGGGGGCCTTCTCCTTCCATAAGGAGGGACACTGCAAATCTCATGGGTGGGCAGGGATGTTGTAGGCAGGAGTTATTGCAACAGAGTACAATCGATCAGTACAAAGTGCTATTGCTTTTTACATTTTTGCCAATATGATGAATGAGAAGTGATAGTTATTGTTCACACATTAGTTTTAAGTTGCCCATTGATTAGTGAGGTTGAGCATCTTTTTCATGTTTATTGGCTATTTGGATTGTACCATCTAGCATCCATTCATTTTTATTTATTTATTTATTTTTTTGAGGCGGAGTCTTGCTCTGTCCCCTAGGCTGGAGTGCAGAGGCGCCATCTCAGCTCACTGCAAGCTCCCCCTCCCGGGTTCACGCTATTCTCCTGCCTCAGCCTCCCGAGTAACTGGGACTACAGGC
>NW_012101565.1:2395974-2399055 GCF_000951045.1 Mandrillus leucophaeus
AATCTCGGCTCACTGCAAGCTCTGCCTCCTGGGTTCATGCCATTCTTCTGCCTCAGCCTCCCGAGTAGCTGGGACTACAGGTGCCCGCCACCTCGCCCAGGTAATTTTTTGTATTTTTAGTAGAGACAGGGTTTCCCCGTGTTAGCCAGGATGGTCTCGATCTCCTGACCTTGTGATCGGCCCACCTCGGCCTCCCAGAGTGCTGGGATTATAGGAGTAAGCCACCGTGCCAGACTGCCCAGCCGTAAAATTCTTTGAGAGATTTGTTTCCCCATGAAAGCAGGCTTTGTTCTGGTTTCAGTTATTAAACAAATACTGATTACACACTGGTTTAGGCACCGGGGTACAGCACTAAATGGAAAAGGAATGTCCCTGCCCTCCAGGAGTTTACATTTAGAAAGTTTGCGGGAAAGACAAATAAGTAAGTGTGTCACGCAGTGCTGCCATATGGAGCCAAGTGCAGTGGGGACAAGTCAAGCAAAGTGGGGACGGAGACGGGGAGGCTGCAGAGAAGAGGTCTTTGTAGACAACAGAAGGGAGGGAAGGGCTGAGCCGAGCAAATAGCAAATAGAGAGGGCAAAGGAGAAAGGCAGTGCAAAGGCCCTGGGGCAGGAATGACTGGAGGCCTACCACGAGGATAAAGAGCAGACTCCATGTTCAGAGAGGAGAAGGAAAGGGAGGGCGAGGACCTGCGGACCTGAGTGAGTGGAGGGGTGGGGGGATGGGACTTGTGTTTTAAAGGAAATATTCTGGTTGTTGTGAGGAATAGGCTGCGTGGGGCAGGGGCCGGGTGGCGGCGGACTTGGGGGAGCAGCAAGAGCTGGAGCCAAAGGGAGGCCAGCCTTGGTGGCACAGCAGTGTAGGTAGTGGGGAGTGGGGACTGCAGGGTCACCAAGAAGTTGGGTAATGAACGTTCACCGTTTCCATTTTCCCCGCTGCATGTGCATCCCTGGGCCTTAGCCTATGCACTGGCTCCCATTTCCATGGATGTCCCAGAGTGGAACGGCTCAGCCCAAGGACAGGTGCATTTGTGAATTTCATAAATGCCCCTAGATTGCTTCATAAAGTGCCTGTGGAAATGTACCTTGCCACCAACTGTGTGTTAATGCCGTTCCCCCCCCATATGAGTCAGCTTTCGCTGAGTTGTGCAGGTAGTAACAACTCCCAGATCTCAGAGATTTTCGACATTGGAGGTTCAGGCCTTACTTGTGTTATGCACCTGCTCTTTAAAGATCTTCATGCTGGTGTCAGCACTATAGAGTGTCTGTCCTGGACCGGCTGTTTTCATGGCAGTGCAGCAAAAGCCATGCTGGATTCTTATAACATTTCAGGCTGCTGAAAGGTGGCAGCTGTTTCATTGATCAAAGCAACATCATCAGTACAGGGGGGCCTTCTCCTTCCATAAGGAGGGACACTGCAAATCTCATGGGTGGGCAGGGATGTTGTAGGCAGGAGTTATTGCAACAGAGTACAATCGATCAGTACAAAGTGCTATTGCTTTTTACATTTTTGCCAATATGATGAATGAGAAGTGATAGTTATTGTTCACACATTAGTTTTAAGTTGCCCATTGATTAGTGAGGTTGAGCATCTTTTTCATGTTTATTGGCTATTTGGATTGTACCA
This sequence comes from Mandrillus leucophaeus, assembly GCF_000951045.1. NCBI lineage: Eukaryota > Metazoa > Chordata > Mammalia > Primates > Cercopithecidae > Mandrillus > Mandrillus leucophaeus. Next base: position 2,397,601 of record NW_012101565.1, read on the forward strand.
TCTAGCATCCATTCATTTTTATTTATTTATTTATTTTTTTGAGGCGGAGTCTTGCTCTGTCCCCTAGGCTGGAGTGCAGAGGCGCCATCTCAGCTCACTGCAAGCTCCCCCTCCCGGGTTCACGCTATTCTCCTGCCTCAGCCTCCCGAGTAACTGGGACTACAGGCACCCGCCACCACGTCCGGCTAATTTTTGTGTATTTTTAGTAGAGACGGGGTTTCACCATGTTAGCCAGAATGGTCTCGATCTCCTGACCTGGTGATCCACCTGCCTCAGTCTCTCAAAGTGCTGGGATTACAGGCATGAGCCACGGCACCCGGCCCATCCTTTCATTTTAAATCTATCTTTCTATTATATTTTTGAACTTTTAAAAATTAAATTTGGCGGGGTGCGGTGGCTCACGTCAGTAATTCTAGCACTTTAGAAGGCCAAGGAGGGTGGATCACCAGGTCAGGAGATAGAGAACATCCTGGCCAACATGGTGAAACCCCGTCTCTACTAAAAATACAAAAATTAGCCAGGCGTGGTGGCACGTGCCTGTAATCCCAGCTACTCAGGAGGCTGAGGCAGGAGAATCACTTGAACCCAGGAGGCGGAGGTTACAGTGAGCTGAGATCACACCACTGCACTCCAGCCTGGACGACAGAGTGAGACTCTGCCTCACACACACACAAAAAATACACACATACATAAATGATCCTTGCCTCACTGAACTGAAATACCGCCTTTGTGAATTCCCCTCTGTTTTGGGGTCATTTCTAGGATTTCCATTTTAGTCTTTGATCTTTTTGTCTGTTTTTAGACCAATTCCACATTGCTTTGTTTTCACAGGATTTAGAGGCTAGTTTAATCTGGAAGGCAAATCCTCCCTCCTAATCCTTTATAGTTTCCCTGGCTAGTTTTGAAAATTTTTCTTCCATATGTAAATTAAACTGACTATATCCTATGAAAGATGCAATTACCGGGTGTCAACTTGGAGGTATGTTAATTGTATACATATTTTCGATATATTTGGAAAGAATTTACTTTTTAGTACATTAAGTCTTCCAAGAATATGGACATCTTTTTTTCGAATCTTGTTTTTATGTCCTCCAATACGGTTTTACACTTCATAATTTATTACATCTTACTTTGTAATTACTAAATATTACATTTTATAGTTTTTGTTGCTACTGTGAATGAGCTATTTTCTCATTTCCACTTCAAGTTGGTGATTATTACTTAATGATTATTGAGGAAAGCTATTGTGTTTACATACTTATCTTGTATTCAGTAACTTTAACAAACATTCATATTAATCCTAATAGTGTCTTCTATGCAGACAATCATATCATTGCCCAAAAAGAATCCGTGTCTTTTCTTTATCAGCATATATGCAAATCGCATTTCTTTTTGTTTTCGTAAGGATTACCAACCAATGTTGTATTAGTCTGCTCAGGGTGCCATAACAAAATA
>NW_012101565.1:2399340-2403372 GCF_000951045.1 Mandrillus leucophaeus
GGTTCACGCCATTCTCCTGCCTCAGCCTCCCGAGTAGCTGGGACTACAGGCGCCCGCCACCTCGCCTGGCTAGTTTTTTGTGTTTTTTAGTAGAGACGGGGTTTCACCGTGTTAGCCAGGATGGTCTCGATCTCCCGACCTTGTGATCCACCCATCTCGGCCTCCCAAAGTGCTGAGATTACAGGCTTGAGCCACCGCGCCCAGCCTCATTTAACTTTAAAAAAATTTTTTTTGAAACAGTCTCGCTCTGACGCCCAGGCAGGAGTGCAGTGGCGCGATCTTGGCTCACTGCAAGCTCCACCTCCTGGGTTCACGCCATTCTCCTGCCACAGCCTCCCGAGTAGCTGGGACTACAGGTGCCCGCCACCGTGCCTGGCAAATTTTGTGTATTTTTAGTAGAGACGGGGTTTCACCGTGTTAACCTGGATAGTTTTGATCTCCTGACCTCGTGATCCTCCTGCCTCGCCCTACCAAAGTGCTGGGATTACAGGCGTGAGCCACCGCCGCCAGCCAATTTTTTTTTGAGTTGGAGTCTTGCTCTGTCGCCCAGGCTGGAGTGCAGTGGTGTAATCTCAGCTCACAGCAACCTCTGCATACCGAGTTCAAGTGATTCTCCTGTCTCAGCCTCCCAAGTAGCTGGGATTACAGGCGCCTGCCACCACGCCCAGCTAATTTTTGTATTTTTGGTAGAGATGGGGTTTCAGGGTTTTACCACGGTGTCCAGGCTGCTCTCAACTGCTGACCTCAGGTGATTCATGTGCCTTGGCCTCCCAAAATGCTGGGAATACAGGCAAAAGTTACAGCGCCTAACCCTCATTTAACCTTAATCACCTCCTTAAAGGCTGTTATGGACTGAATGTTTGTGTCACCCTGAAATTCATATATTGAAACTCCAACCCCAATTGTAATCACATTTGTAGACGGGGCCTTCGAGAGGTGATTAGAATTAAAGGTCATGAGAGTGGAGTCCTCATGATGGGATTAGTGCCCTTACAAGACAACACACTAGAAATGAGGCCTGTCTTTCTCCATGCCACATGAGGACAGAGTGAGAAGGCAGCTCTCTGAAAGCTAGGAAAAGACCCCTTGAGAAACTCTCCATCCGGGAACTCTGATCTCAAACTTCCAGCCTCCAGAACTATGAGAAAATAAATTTCTATTGTTTAAGCCACCCAACCTGTGGTATTTGTTATGGCAGCCAGAGTAGACTAACACAAAGGCCCTATCTCCGGTACAGTCATATGGACGGTTAGAGTCTCAAATACGAATTTTGGGGGAACATAATTCTGTCCATAGCAAATGTAGACCAAAAATTATGTAGGTTGGTGTCCTGGTCTTATTCCTGATTTTGAGTAATAGCTTTTTTTTTTTTTTTGAGACAGAGTCCACTCTTTCTCCCAGGCTGGGCTGGAGGGCAGTGGCGTGATCTTGGCTCCCTGCAACTTCCACCTCCCAGGTTCAAGTGATTCTCGTGCTTCAGCCACCTAAGTAGCTGAGATTACAGACATGCACCACCATACCCAGCTAATTTTTGTATTTTTAGTAGAGACATGGTTTCACCATGTTGGCCAGGCTGGTCTTAAATTCTGGGTCTCTAGTGATCCACCTGCCTCGGCCTCCTGAAGAGCTGGCATTACAGGTGTGAGCCACTGCGCCTGGCCCAAGTAATAGCTTTAGTAAATATGTCTAATCTGTTTTTTTACAGCTTCTGAGTGCCTGTCATTGTTACAAAGTATTCCTCTGCTCTACTTTGTACATATGATATTCTAAATTTTCACTAAGATTTTTATTGCTCTGAGTTTAAAAATTGTGTATTGTGGTAAAATTCACATAACATAAAATTTACTATCTTATTTTAAATTACAGGCGCAGGGGCTCATGCCTGTAATCCCAGCACTTTGGGAGGCTGAGGCAGGCGGATCACTTGAAGTCAGGAGTTTGAGACCTGCCTGACCAACATACTGAAACCCCATCTCTACTAAAAATACAAAAAAAAAATTAGCTAAGCGTGGTGGCATGCGCCTGTAGTTCCAGCTAACTTGGGAGGCTGAGGCAGGAGAATCGCTTAAACCCAGGACCTGGAGGAGATTGCAGTGAGCTGAGATCGTGGCTTGGGTGACAGAGCAAGATTCCTCTAAAAAAAAAAAAAAAAAAAAGAGTAATAGCTTTAGCATATTGTTCTATAAATGACGCTTGTTCTTGGAGCTTATGGTTAATAATTGTTAGCATATTTAAGTCATTTTCATTTATTCTTATTTTCTTTGAAATTTTACTCAGAATGGCTCCAGAATTTTATTCAATTTCATTTACCATATGTTGATTGTTTCCCATATGTTGTTATTATTTACCGTATGTTGATGGAATGCTGTTTTTTCTTTTTTCTTTTTTTTGAGACGGAGTTTTGCTCTTGTTGCCCAGGCTGGAGTGCAATGGCGTGATCTCGGCTCACTGAAACCTCCACCTCCCGAGTTCAGGCAATACTCCTGCCTCAGCCTCCCAAGTAGCTGGGATTACAGGCACCTGCCACCACACCTAGCTAATTTTTTTGTATTTTTAGTAGAGACGGGGTTTCACCATATTGGCCAGGCTGGTCGCGAACTCCTGACCTCAGGTGATCCTCCTGCCTCGGCCTCCCAATGTGCTGGGATTACAGGTGTGGGCCACTGCACCCAGCCTGTTTTTTCTCTTTTAATTTGTTGAGCTAATGAATTGCAATGGTATGTAGGTATCCTTGCATTCCTGAAATAAACCATACTTGGCCATGGCATAATATTTTTTTGATATGTTGCTTGATTCTATTTGCTACTGTCTTACTTATAATTTTTCAATATTAAACATAGAGATCTGGGTCTATAGATTCTTTGGGCTCTATCATTTTGGCTTGTTAAGCTTCACTATGGTTTGGGTGTTTGTCCTCCCAAACCTCATGCTGAGATTTGATCCCCAATGCTGGAGGTGGTACTTGGTAGGACACGTTTGGGTTATGGGGGTGGATCCCTCATGAATGCATGGTGCCCTTTTCATGGTAATGAGGGAGTTCTAGTTCTATGAATTCCCCCAAGAACTGGTTGTGTAAACAAGCCTGGCCTCTACCCACTCTCTCTCTTGCCTCTTCTCTTGCTGTGTGATCTCTGCATACCAGCTCCCATTCATCTTCCACCATAAGTGAAAGCAGCCTGAGGCCTCACCAGTAGATACTGGTGCCATGCTTCTAGCACAGCCTGCAGAACTGTGAGCCAAATAAACCTCCTTTCTTTATATTACCCAGTCTCAAGTATTCCCTTATAGCAGCACAGACTTAGACAAGCTTATAGACAGAAGGCTTCATAAAGTGAATTGAGGTTTTTAATCTTTTTCTGTGGCTTGGAATATTGTGATTAACTTTCAAATTATCTGATCTCTAAAGGTTGATGAGAGCTCAGCTGTGATCTGGAGCCATCTGGAGCTTTCTTAATGGTAGCTTTTTAATCACCTCTCTAATCTCTTTTTTTGGCAATTAGTTAATTCAAGTATTCTACTTTGGCTCAGCTTTAGCATTTTGCTAGGAACCTGTCTGTTCCATCCACATTTTCTTGGCTTTTCCTGGCCTGCCTGGCACAGTCTGTACTGAGAGGAGGAAGGCTGTTTCCACTGGTGTCCTTGGCCATGAGTGGGTCAGGGCATCTCCTTGTTGGCTTGGGTATCGGGGAGAGTGGAATGAGGACACAGCTTCGCCTCTAAGGCCTCAGAAGCTTTCTTGCAGGGAGAAGGCCACCCCTTCCTTAGGGAGACTGGGGGGTCCAGATGTGAACAGAGGTGGAGTGTTCACACCATCCTACGGCCTGCAACCCCAGTGAGAAGACCCCAGCCGTGTTTCTCTTTGGAGTGGCCCATCCATAACATTCTGCCTAAAAAAGCAGGGTCCTGGAGTTCCAGGGCTTCTCACTGCACAGGGCGCGGGACGCACCTCTTGTCTCTTGGGAAGTACCAGGAGCCCAGCCTCTCAGGCGCTGGGGGATGCAGTGTGGGGACTGTAAGCCCTGGGAGATGGGG
>NW_012101565.1:2403807-2429698 GCF_000951045.1 Mandrillus leucophaeus
GGCGGCAGGGCGGGGCGGGGTGCTGGTGGGCTAGGGAATGGGAGGGCAGCGTGGTGGGCTTAGGGGACGGGAGGGTGGGACGGTCTGGGCACCATGGCGGCCTGGGTGGGCTGGATCAGTGCCCAAGTTAACTTCCCGTCACCAATGGACATGAGGTTTGGGTAGGAAAGCGGGCTTCTCACAAGAATAAAATCCATCAAGGTTCTCTGTCTCCACCGCATGCTCCAGACACAGCGCCTTCCTCCGGGCTGGAACCTGTCGGGGGCCCCCAGCCTGTCCGGGGCCGCTGTCGTCCAGGAAGGAGAGAGCTGTGCCCCGAGAGGAGACAGAACTCTTTCTCCGTGAATCGCATTCTTTTCTGTGCCGGATGATTTACATTCCGGGAACAAACGGGGCCGCATCTCACAGTGCTGCAGGATGCCAGTGGTGCGAACAGTCGGCGACCCGGCCATTTCCTGAGGGTCTCAGGCGTCCCACCCAGCGGCCGCTCCCGCTTCCCTATCCGTCACCTCCTCGGTCTCCCACCAAGGCGCCAACTTTCCAGACTCTCGCCGGTCCTCGACAGCACCCATTCAGTCTCCGCCCCTGGAGATCCCAGGCCGTACTCCGGGCCAGAAAAGAAGGCGGGTACGACCGCGATGTCGGGTCCTCGCTTAGCTGCGCCTTCTCCTGAGGGAGCCAGGCCGGGGGGAGGGGAATCACCGAGGCCTCGGTCTTCCCGCGTCCTAGAGCGGCCGGGCGAGCCTCACTTCCGGCCTGTGACCTGCCGACCGGTGCTCGTCCCACCAGTCGGGCGATGAGTTGGTCTGACTGGTGGCCCCTGGCACCAGGCTTCCCCATGGGCAGTGGAGCAGGCGGACAGGGGTGGGGCCCCGCGAGCGACACGGAAGGGTCAGGGTGGCGGAGCGGACCCTGTGGAGGCGGGGTCACTGTGCTCCTGCGAAGGGTCTTCGGGGGTGGAGTCTATCAAGGGTGCGGGGGCGTGGTCACGGAGCGGGGCCAATAAAAGGTGCACGGTGGCGGGCCGGTGCCTATGAAGGGTGAGGGGTGTGGTCACAGGGCGGGATCTACAAGGGATGCAGGGGCGAGGCCGGGTCTCTGAAGGATGTGCGGTCGCGGGGCGGAGTCTATAAAGGACAAGGGGCGTGTCCCTGGGTGGGGTGAGAGGTGTGGTCATGGGGTGCAGGTCTGTGTAGGCTGAGGAGCTTGTTCCCCGAGTGAGGGTCTGTGAAGGGTGAGGTCGTGTTCCTGGGGTGGGGGTGTTTGTGAAGGATGAGAGTTTTTCTGGCATGAGGGGCTGGTGAAGGGTGAGGGGCGTTTTCCCGGCTTGAGGGTCTGTGAAGAGTGAGAGCCGTGTTGCCGCTGGTGCAGGTCTGTGAAGGGTGAGGGGCGCGTTCCCGGAATGAGGGTCTGTGAAGGGTGAGGGGCGTGTTCCTGGGGTGGGGGTGTTTGTGAAGGATGAGAGTTTTTCCGGCATGAGGGACTGTTAAGGGAGAGGGGTGTTTTCCTGGCTTGAGGGTCTGTGAAGGCTGAGAGCCATGTTGCCGGTGGTGCGGCTCTGTGAAGGGTGAGGAGAGTGTTCCTGGAGCAGGATATGTGAAGGGTGAATGACGTGCTTTCGGGTGAGGTTAGTGCAGGAAGAGCGGAGTTGTCTCGGGGCTGTGTCCTCTAAGGTGGGGACGTGGTTTCTGGGCGGGGTCCGCCATTTTGTCTGGTGAAAGTGGGAAAGGGAGGGTCCAGGGACAAGCGAGACTCCCACCTCTGGCCTCATCCTCCAGCCCTGCGTTTTCCCCACTTGTACTGCCAGAAAGCTGAGTGGTGGCAGTCACTTTTGGAGTCTTCCTGAGACGATCCACCAATATGAAGTAAACTCGAGGAGGTGAGAGGAAATCATTCGTTCATTCATTGATTCCACTCAAGGGTCACCCAGGGCTCCTCTCTCAGCTCTTCTCACGTCCAATGCCCTACAAGATATTGGAAGCCGCCCTGCTGTCCTTGCACGGCTCTTGGGCCGGAAGCGTTCTGGGGGTGGTGGGGGCCAGGGAATAGCCTAAAGAGGGAAATGTGGAGCAGAGCCTGGCTCTGTCTGTGCAGGACTCTCCTCTCAAGCATGAATGGCCATGGGGTGGTGATGACAGGTGGTACCTCCGACTTAGCGAACGTGGAGCACTATGATAGGAAAAGGCCACTGGACCCTGGACCACAGGTTTCCTCCCCTGTCCTCTCCTGCCTCCACACTGCCCTCTGTAGGAAGCCAGAGTGGTGTCTTCTATTGCTACTTCTTAGAAATAAATGCTTATTCCCTGGTGTCGCAAGGACGAGTCAGCATTTAGACAAAAAGTTCTCTCAGCAAGGCAACTTTACTTTCTGCAGAAATGGTACTGCTTGCCAGCAGTCTCGCCACCAGAGTACACCGAACAAAGGGAGACAGGAGTATTTATCCCTAATGCATGAGGCCCCTACTGCTGTGTCCTGTCTCCATTGGCTGGAGTTGAACCTCACATTCTAGGCTGAATTTGATTGGCTAACAATTTAAAACTTCCTAAATAGGTAAAGTCAATGAGGAACAAAGGAAAAGAGGAAGTTGCTTACGAAAGGACTTTAGAACAGTAATAACATTTCCAAATAAGGAAGGGGCATAGGCTGCAAGCTGGGACATGTCTGGGCATGTCCAGCACGAATATTTTGGTTAAGGTAAAAGGACACAGAATGTACTACATACCTGTGAACATGTCTAACACAAATACTGAAGTCAGAGTATACAGGCATACAGTATGCTTATTCCGTTACATTTGCTATATAAAGCTTAACAGAGTTATCACTATAAAATAAGGAGCTTGAACAGAACTAGCTCGGAGAGAAAATACCAATAACATTTCTGATTTGAACTAGAAACTTTGAAGAGGAGCTTTTTACTTTCCACACTGCTTGTGATTTTGAGAATGTTCAAATCCACAAAAAAGTATTATGAACATCATAAACGCTTCATTTAGATTCTACAGTCGTTGACATTTTGCCACACTGGCTGTATCTTTGAATATATTTACTTTTTGTTGCTGAAAAGTAATTTGAAAATACCGTTGACCCTTGAATAATACAGGGGTTGGGGCAGTGACCCCTATGCAGTTGAAAATTAAAGCATAACTTTTGACTCCCCTAAAATTTAACTACTAATAGCCTACTGTTGACTGGAAGCCTTATGCATAATATAGTCAATTAACATATTTTTATATGTATTATATACTCTATTCTTTTTTTTTTTTTTTTTTTGAGACGGAGTCTTGCTCTGTCGCCCAGGCTGGAGTGCAGTGGCGCCATCTCGGCTCACTGCAAGCTCCGCCTCCCGGGTTCACGCCATTCTCCTGCCTCAGCCTCCTGAGTAGCTGGGACTACAGGCATCCGCCTCCGTGCCCGGCTAATTTTTTTGTTTTAGTAGAGATGGGGTTTCACTGTGGTCTCGATCTCTTGACCTCGTGATCCACCCACCTCCGCCTCCCAAAGTGCTGGGATTACAGGCGTGAGCCACCGTGCCCGGCTACTCTATTCTTAAAATAAGCTGGAGAAAAGAAAATGGTGTTCAGAAAATCACAAGGAAGAGATAATATATTTAATATTCATTAAGTGAAAGTGGGTCATCCTCATTGTCTTCACCTTCAGTAGTCCGAGGAGGAGGAGGAAGAGGAGGATTGGTCTTGCAATCTCAGGGGTGACTGAGGTGGAAGAAAATCCAATTATAACTAACCCTCGCAGTTCAAACCTGTGTTGTTCCAGGGTCCGCTGTAATTTGTAGACATCATGGCACTTTCCCTTAGGTACCTCAGCCTATTTCCTAGAGGTGAGGACATTCTCTTACATGATAGCAATACTTTATTTCACCTGAGAGAATTAACAATAATCCCGTGGTCACCTGGCACGGTGACTCATGCCTGTAATCCTAGCACTTTGGGAGGCTGAGGCGGGCGGATCGCGAGGTCAAGAGATTAAGGCCATCCTGGCCAACATGGTGAAACCCCGTCTCTACTAAAAATTAGCTGGGTGTGTTGGCATGAGCCTGTAGTCCCAGCTACTCAGGAGGCTGAGGCAGGAGAATCACTTGAATCAGGAGGCAGAGGTTGCAGTGAGCCAAGATCGCGCCACTGCACTCCAGCCTGGCGACGGAGTAAGACTCCGTCTCAAAACAAACAATCCCATGGTCACAAAACTCTTATTTCTCCAATTTCTCCAATTGTCTCTAAAATATCTGCATAGCTGGGTTTTTCCCCTCTAATTCAGAAGCTAATCAAATCAAAGTTGCATGTTGCATTTAATTGTGTCTCTTCAGGCTCCTTTTTTTTTTTCCTTTTTTTTTTGAAACCAGGTCTCACTCTGTCCCTAAGGCTGGAGTGCAGTGGCGCGATCACGGCTTATTGCATCCTCAACCTCCCAGGCTTAGGTGATCCTCCCACCTCAGCCTCCCGAGTAGCTGGAACTACAAGAATGTGCCACCATGCCTAGCTAATTTTTTGTATTTTTTTATAGAGACCAAGTCTCACCATATTGCTCAGGCTAGTCTCAAACTCCTGGACTCAAAGGCTCTACCTGCCTTGGCCTCCCAAAGTGCTAGGATTACAGGCCTAAGCCACCGCATCTCGCTGGCTCTTTTAATCTGGAATAGCTTCCCTGCTTTTTGTTTCTCTTTAGGACACTGACTTGTGACCACGTGTGGCCATCTATCTGTGTTATACTCCATGTTCTGGGTGTAACCTGGAGCCCACACAGATTAACACTCCCTGTCCTTCATGCCCCAGTGGGTGGAGTCGTGGTCTCTGCTGTCCATGAGGCAGAGGTCGTTGAGGTGACATGCAACCAATTATGGCCTGTCCCCTAGCGGCTGGGGGCAGACCCCTGCTGACCACCTTTCCCGGGTCCAGCTCAGGCCATGCCCCTCCACCCGCAACCACGATGCCATGGTGGCTTCTTTTGTGGTGGCCTCTTTCGAAGGGGTTCAAGGAGGCTGCAGAGCTGAGGCCTCAAGATGGACAGGGCCATGGGCCAGGGGCCTGGTGAGGAAGCCAATTTACAAACCCAAGTCACAGTGGGCTGAGCCAGGGGCGGGCAGAGACTGGGAGACCAAGGACCAGGGTGGTGATTGGGGGCAGGAGGTGCCCTGGCCTCAGGCAGGGGTGGGGGTGGCTGGGGAGGAGGGGAGCAGGTGGAGGGGTGAGCCGCCATCCCTTGCCATTCCCAACCTGGGGCCTGCTGCCAGCTCTACCAAAAGGGTTTTCTCCAGGCCTGAACTATAGGTCCTCCTGCTGGCAACTCTGAGGATGCACACCCCTCCAGCATGACTCCAGCCCCTCTTGAACATGCCTCACCCCTGCAAGGCATTGATTTGAGGTGCCCTAGGGAGGAGGGCAAGCTGGAGACCCGAGGGAGCCCGCAGTGGACCCGAACTCTGGGGGTGGGAGAGGGTACCAGGGGGAGGTGTTGCCAGGCAGGGTCAGGGTCAGGTCACATACCCCAGACTCCAAGCAGCAGAGGCACAGTATCACCCTTGAACCTGAATTCAAGGGCTCTGCAGCAGCACTAAGCCCAGGTGAGAAGGTCTTGGGGGCAAGTACCCTTCATGCTGAAGGAAATGCAGGGTCACCAGCTCCTAAGACAGCTTGTGACCTGGGGCCGCTGCAGCACACAGGTCTGCGGGGCATGGGCTTGCCCTTCTGTGTCTTCCTTTTGACACCCTGCCTCTAACCTTCCCAGGAGGAGCCCAGCGATGGTGGCTGAGCCCCAGGTGAGCTGACCTTTGGGGAACAGTTGCTGCCCAAGGCCTCTCCCCCTCAGCCTGGAGCCCCTTGCCCAGCAGACCCTTGGGGCCCTGAGAACAGAATCTCCCTCCCCAGATGCAGGCCCAACCCGCTGGCTGCCCCTTCCACAGAGCTGAGCAGGGTGCAGGGCCCTGAGGGGAGAGCCCAGTTTTGAGAGCTCTGTGTTTCCATAGTCACACTTTCCCTGCCCAACCTACCCCTAGCTCTTTTCCTAAACATCTGCCTGGAAGGTAGGGAGACGCACACAGAGCCTCTTGCTAGAAACTCAGTCCAAGCTGCAAGGTGTGCCTGCCCTTGGGCAGGGGTGAGGCTCTCTGGGCAGTGAGCACCTGTGATTTTAGGGCACAGTGATGTTTGAGGAGGTGGCCATGTACCTCACACAGGAGGAGGGGCAGCACCTGGGACCCCCTCAGAGAGCACTCCACCAGGATGTGATGCTAGAGAACCACTGCACCCTAACAGCTCTGGATAAGCATCACATGGTGGGTTTCAGGTCCCTGCTCCCCATCCCCAGGTGACTGGTCCCCTGGGCTCTCTTGACTCATAGACCAAACATCCCCAGTCCATGGGTATGGTACATCCCCAGTACCCGTGTCCCAGCAGGGAGTGCCCAATGATCTCATCACCCATTCTTCTCGAGACCTCCTCTGGATCCCCCTCCTCTTGCAGCCTCTGTGGCCCTCAGCCAGGGGCAGCTCAGATATTCCAGCACTGACCATTATCTTCTTGATAAACAGGTTTTTCAGTGTCCACACTCAGGGTTATTTCCCAGCGGGAGCAGGGGAAAATGCCATGGGTCATTGCTCTGCCAGGGCCTCCCTGCACAGGTGAGTGAGGAGGTAGGTGTCTCAGGGGAAGCCGTGATGTGTTGTGCATGTGAGCTGTGAGGGGGGAGTTTGAATGGCCAGCTGAGAGACCCCTGATTGTCTCTTCTGGCTCCCGTCCTGGCCCCACCTTCCCTCTGAGGAGAAGTGCAAGCCCATTGTGCTACTCCTTGTGCAGCTACTCAGGTGGGACAGCCATTTTCTAGTGGTGACCAGGCTTCCCTGATGAGCTGATTAGCGCTTACATGTCAAAGTACAAACAAAACTCCACATTGTGTTCACATGGGAGCATACCCCCAGCACCCTCTCCTATTTCCACAGTTTGCACGCTGCTTGCATGCAGGCATTCTTCTAGGTGCTGGGGTTAAGTATAAGCAAAACCAAGTCCTTGTCTTCAGGGAGTGTACATTTTGGTTTGTGCAGAACATCATAGTTTGGGGAAGAATGATTTACCCTGCCCTGATGTCCTATCATATTTGTTGGTCTCCACATTAGAATGCTAAGGGACAGGGACTTCATTCATTCACCAAGTCCCTGGTACCTCAGGCAGTGCCAGGCACCCAGGAGGCACCTGGCAAACACTGCTGGAATGAATCCCTAGTTCTTTAGTTGTCAGTTCCTACTTTGTGCACTGTGCCATCAAGGTGCCGCAAGTATCTGTGTGAGAAGGCATTTGCCCTCAGAATTTCAGTCCAGTCAGAGAGAGATGGACACACACAACTAAGCGTGATACAAGACAAATGGAATAAAGTCATTAACAGAAGGGAAAATAAAACTCAACTCAGGCTGGCAAATATGAGCTGCACAGAAATTTGCTTTGGCTCAATCAGTTTCTTCTTTCACAGAGAAACTTTTAATTTCCATTCTTTGTTTCAGATTCTTAGGTCAAGACAAAGCATAAACAATCAACTCCAACAGAAAAATCTGAAGAACAATTACAAGGAGTAACTCAGGAGATTTTCCCAAGAGGCAATCCAGAGGAGTTTGAGTTTCGATCAGCTTGCAGGATTGAGACAGGAGCAGAATATTGCTGGAAAAAATTCACAATAAAGACCGGGATGGCCGTGCGCGCTGGCTCACGCCTGTAATCCCAGCACTTTGGGAGGCTGAGGTGGGCAGATCATGAGGTCAGGAGATTGAGACCATCCTGGTTAACACCATGAAACCCCGTCTCTACTAAAAATACAAAAAATTAGCTGGGCGTGGTGGCGGGCACCTGTAGTCCCAGCTACTCAGGAGACTGAGGCAGGAGGATAGCCAGAACCCGGGAGGCGGAGCTTGCAGTGAGCCGAGACTGCGCCACTGTACTCCAGCCTGCAGCCTGGGCGACACAGCGAGACTCCGTCTCAAAAAACAAACAAAAAAAAAACCAGGATGAAGTTATTTCCCCAAAAGAGAGGTTCGAGGCAAGTGGTCAGCTCCCACTTGAAAATCAATGCAGCAGACAAATACCAGGAATGTAATAAATTGGAGAAAAGTTTGTCTCTGGGCACAAAACCTGTTGTACCTCTGAGGGACAGGCCAGAAGAGAGAGCCAGTAGATGGAGGATGGGTGGCTGAGGCTTTCCATGTGAGTCATGTCTGAGTGGACATCAAGCAGTTACCAGTGGGTCAAAGCCCCATGGATGTCATGTGTGTGGGAAGTCTTTCAGCAAGAACTCACACCTTACTTGGCATCAGATAATTCATACTACAGAGAAGCCTTGTGTATGTATTGAATGTGGGAAAAAAATCACAACTCAAGCCTTATACAACATCAGAAAATTCACTGTGGATGGTGAAACCCTATCTCTACTAAAAATACAAAAATTATCTGGGTGCGGTGGTGCATGCCCATAATCCCAGCTACTCAGGAGGCTGAAGCAGAAGAATTGCTTGAACTAGGGAGGCGGAGGTTGCAGTGAGCTGAGATTGCGGCACTGCACTCCAGCCTGCGTGACAGAGTGAGATTCCGTCTAAAAAAAAAAAAAAAGGCCAGGCGCGGTGGCTCACGCCTGTAATCCCAGCACTTTGGGTGGCTGAGGCGGGCAGATCACAAGGTCAGGAGATTGAGACCATCCTGGCTAACACGGTGAAACCCCTTCTCTACTAAAAATACAAAAATAAATTAGCCAGGCATGGTGGCGGGCGCCTGTAGTCCCAGCTACTTGGGAGGCTGAGGCAGGAGAATGGCGTGAACCTGGGAGGCGGAGCTTGCAGTGAGCCGAGATCACGCCACTGCACTCCAGCCTGGGAGACAGTAAGACTCCGTCTCAAAAAAAAAAAAAGGAAAAGAAAATTTATGGTGGAGAGAAACACTATGTGTGTAGTGAATTTGGCAAGGGCTTTAGGGAGACATCAAAACTTGTTAAACATCAGATAATTCATACTGGAGAAAAGCCCTATGGGTGGAATGAATATGGCACAGCTTTTAGTGGGAATTCAAACCTTATTAAACACCAACTGATACATACTGGAGAGAAGCCCTATAAATGTATTGAGTGTGGGAAAGCCTTTAATCCGAAAGCAAATCCCAGGCAATATCAGAGAATTCGTACAGGAGAGAAACTTTTTGAATGTAAAGAGTGTGGAAAAAGCTTCAGTCAGCCATCACACATGATTCATAATCAAAGGATGCATTTTTGAGAGAAGCCCTAAAAATGCAATGAGTGCGGAAGGGGCTTCAAACATCACACCTGATTGATCATCAAAGAATACACACTGGAGAGAAAACTTACTTGTGTGTCATGTGTGGGAGAGGCTTCATTCAGATGTCACACTTGATTCATTGCCATAGAACACATTCTGTAGAGAAGCCACACGCATGTAGTGAATGTGGGAAATGCTTCAGCCAGAGCTCAACTCTTACTAGACATTAGGTTATTCACACTATGGAGAGCGAGTATAAGTTAAAGGAATGTGCGCAGGCTTTCAGGGTGAGCTAGCTTCTCAGTCACTATCTCACAAATTCTACTGGAGAGGAACCCCTCAATTCATACAGGAGGGAAAAGCATCCAAGAATGCAACAAAGGTGGGAAGCGTTTCATTGTAGCTCATTATACAATGTCATGAGAGTTCCTATTGGAGAGAACCCCTATGGATGTAATGAATGTTGAAAAAACATTTAGTTGGAACTCACATATTATTTACAATGAGATAATTCATAGAGAATATAATGGATATGAGAGGCTTTGGTGTACTGTGGGAAGTAGGTGAAAATGTGGGTTCCTGCTGTTGCCCTTTTGAATAAACTGCCCTAGCAGGTGCTTGCCCCAGGGTGGCCATGCTCTGTAGGGAATCTTGCTTTAGACTGGGATTGTCAGATGGAGACAAAGCCCTATTCCTGGCTGGGAATGCCACTGGAAATGCTAGGGGAGACCAGGATCCATGGTGTGGCCTGATCTCAAATATGCAGAAACCAGAAGCAGAGACCAGACCCAGAGAGAGGCAGATAAATGCAACCCCCAAAGTGGATGCACAGGAAAATGGAAAACTATTAGTGTTGGGTCCCCAAAGCTGCCTTTTTATCCTGAACAATGATGAGCAATGACTCAAGGTCTTCGTGAAACCAAACAGAATAGCTGAGGTAGCTTCCTATACCTCTGCACCAAGTTTCTTAAATCTGAAAGCATGTAGAATGAGTGTCAGCCACACCAATATGTAGGATCTGTATTTTCATCAGAAGGCAATCCATTGCGGCTACTGGCTACACTGAAAACATAAAATTATTTTAACATAAGCCTTCAGCAGCTTAGGATAAAATAAAATCCTTGACTTTAGAATGAAGTTTTCACTATGAAATGAAATCAAGGCTGGGCACAGTGGCTTCCGCCTGTAATCCCAGCATTCTGAGAGACCAAGATGGATCCCTTGAGGCCAGGACTTTGAGACCAGCCTGGCAACATGGTGAGACCCCATCTCTACAAAGAAATAAAGTTAGCCAGGTATGGTGGTGGGTACCTGCCATCCCAGCTACTTGGGAGGCTGAGGTGAAAGGATCATTTGAACCCAGGAGGTTGAGGCTGGAGTGAGCCATGATTGTACCACTGTACTCTGGCCTAGGCAACAGAGCAAGTCTCTGTCCCAAAAATATATGTGTTAAAGATTATTTATATCTAGTTCACACTTCCCAAAGGTAATTCAAATTGAAATAGTGATGCATACAATAATGTCATTAAAGTAGAAACACAAAATGAAGGATTATAAAGCCATTGATGGTAAGAGCAATTGATTTTGTGAACTTCAAATCATAGATATAACTGAATAGTTCATTGCTTATACAAAGTAGCTGTTGAAAAGTTTCTGACTGACTGGGCGCAGTGGCTTATGCCTACAATCCCAGCACTTTTGGAGGCCAAGGCAGGTGGATCACTTGAGAACAGCCCAGCCAACATGGAGAAACTCTGTCTCTACTAAAAATACAAAAATCAGCCAGGCGTGGTGGTGTACGCCTGTAATCCCAGCTACTCCAGTGAATCAAGAGAATTGCTTGAACCCAGGAAGCAGAGGTTGCAGTGAGCTGAGATCACACCACTGCACTCCAGCCTAGGTGACGGAGTGAAACTCGTCTCAAAAAAAAAGTTTCTGGTTAGATTTTTCCTCTAGGCACAGTCTGAGGGGAAAGGAAGAAAGCTTTGAGAGGAACACAGCTATGAAATGCATCCATCTGCCCCTCCTTTGTCATCAGACAATGGCACAACCTGAGCCAGGCTTGAGGTGCAGAGAAGAGTAGCCAGACCCACATACTCTCCAGGGTTCCACCCCTAGTCCTGGGTGTAAGAAACAAGCTGTTGCCTTGTGTCTAAAAAAAAAAAAAGAGGGGCTGGGCACGGTGGTTCACGCCTGTAATCCCAACACTTTTGGAGGCTGAGGCAGGAGGATCACTTGAGGCCAGGAGTTCAAGACTAGCCTAGGCTACAAATTGAGACCCTGTCTCTACAAAAAAAATAAAATAAAATAAAATTAAAAATTAGTCGGGTGTGGTGGCCTGCATGTGTATTTCCAGATACTTGGGAGGCTGAGGCAGGAGGATCGCTTGAGCCAGGAGTTTGAGACTACAGTGAGCCATGACTGCACCACTGAACTCCAGTTGGTGATAGAGACCTCCTGGTCTCTAAAAAATTTGTTCAAAAGGGAGGGGAGGGTAGACTCTTGAGTCTTGTCTACAATTCTCTACTCCTCACAGGGAAAACGGACCTTACATTCACAAAAGGGGAGCCGCAGCAGCTGCTGTCACCAACAGGTGCTTCTGTGCATCACTGATTTCTGTCTGGCTCACTCTCTTCCACTTGTCCTGTTGTGCATACCATTGGATGCCAGGTGACACTTGACAAGGTCGTAAGTGCCACAGGACTTGCAGTGAAGGGAAGGGTTGATTGGGGAAGAGGAGTTAGGAAGGTTTGGATGAAGAATTAGAACTGGGCCTTGAAGGATTGACAAGATGATAGCAGAAGGAACACAGATGAGCTGGGAAGAGGCCGATTCTCTCAGATGCCACGGGGTTGGGAGTGTGACTGAGGACCGGGGCAGGACCAGGATCCTGCAGAGCCTGGCCTTGCAGGCTCTGCTGGGGAGTGTGTTCAGTCCTGGAGCCACGGGAGCTGTAGGATATTTTGAACCAGGAGGGTTTCAGAATTCCTCTTCAAGGCCATCTGGGTACGTGGTCTGCGAAGCACCTGGCAGCTCCCTGTGCCCACAAAGGTACTGTGCTCCATGGTGTGCATAGCTCTTCTCCTCACCTGTCAGCCAGGTGTCATAGCTACACTGCCCTGTTCCTCAGACTATAAACTGGCTTCTTGATTACCCTCATGGCTCCTTTTCCTTCACATGAGATTTTATGGTAAAAACAAACAAACAAAAAACAAAAACAAAAAAAGAACCCACACTGGTTGTGGCTGAATGCTCTGGTCAAGGGTCTGGGCCATAGCGCACTTGTACTGGGAAGATCAGCAGGGAGGTTACTGAGAGGCAAACTCACCTGCCCAGAGTCTGGACAGTGGCTCTGCAGGCTCTGATACCTGATTCTTCCCTCATGCTGAGATGATCCCTACATTCCAGGAAGTGGACATAGAAGACCAGAAAGCCAGGGCACAAATTGAGCCCTGCTGGAGGCTAGATTCTTAACATGTGCCCGAAAGTTGTCAGCAACCCTGGTGTTGCCACTGGGATTGTACCTCCGTTTGTGCACAGGTTTGAGGGAAGCTGGAGGAACAGGAACCAGAACATGAGGAATGGACAGTGCCTGGACAGTATCTGCACATTACTGGTTCTTTGTCTTTCCATTTTCTTTCCTCTAAGGCTTAGAGTCCAAGCTGAATGTTAGTTTCCTCTGTGTTTCTCTAATGAATGATTAGGTTTCTGCTCATGAAATTAAAATCTCATTCTATGCCCTTTGGGACAGTAAGTTTACAGTTGATGGAAGTTTAGAATGACTCCCAAATTATTCAGTAACACATTTAAAGACAGTCTCTTGTCTGTCCCTACGATGGCCAGCCACATCGAATGTCAGAGCCTGGGGGGAGCAAAAAGAGGGTTTTGGAGTGGGACAGATG
Organism: Mandrillus leucophaeus; assembly: GCF_000951045.1. Taxonomy (NCBI): domain Eukaryota; kingdom Metazoa; phylum Chordata; class Mammalia; order Primates; family Cercopithecidae; genus Mandrillus; species Mandrillus leucophaeus. The sequence goes on from NW_012101565.1 coordinate 2,416,966, forward strand.
GATCTGGATCACAGACAATTTGTTTAACCTCAGTTTTCTTACCTGTGAAATGGTGATGTCAATCCTTACCTGGCACACGCAGAGCACTTAGCACCACCTGGCACATGGCAGGTGCTCCATGAATGGCAGCGACTGTTACTGTGTCCAGAGGTGGTTCCTTCCAGTGGGTTCATGGTCTTGCTGACTTCAAAAATGGAGCCACCGACCTTCACAGTGGGTGTTACAGCTCTGAAAGATGGCACGGACCCAGAGTGAGTAGCAGCAACATTTATTGTGAAGAGGAAAAGAACAAGGCTTCCACAGCAGGGAAGAAGATCTCAGTGGGTTGCCCCTGCTGGCTGGGGGTGGTCAACTTTTATTCCTTTATTTGTTCCCGCCCATGTCCTGCTGATTGGTCCATTTTAAAAACCTCTAGCTAGCTCTACAGAGCACTGACTGGTGCATTTTACAAACCTCTAGCTAGCTACAGAGTGCTGATTAGTGCATTTTACAATCCCATTATAAGACAGAATAAGTTCTCCAAGTTCCCACTGGATCCAGGAAGTCTAGCTGGCTTCACCGCTCATTGCCACCACAGTGGACTTTACTAGGCTAATGGTAAAAGGCAACTTTATCTTTGTGACTAGGAGATAACTTTTTCCCCAAATGGGTGACAAGACTAAGGTTCTGACATGTTGCTTCCGGGCTCCTGCTGTGGATATCATCAACCACAGCCCCCTGGAAACATTCCCAAGATACCTATTTTTCCTACAGATATTTTTTCTACCTTCAGTCCTTAGTTCTCATTCTCCAAGGAACTCAACAGTCCTGAGCAACACTGAGGTCTCAGGGGCCTAGTTCTATCAGGGACTCTGTGGCCCCTGGCCCCTGGGTCCCTCACCTCCCACCAGGGCCGCCCCATTGGTCTCCATGCCCAGGGCGCCTCTTTCCTCTTCAACTGCCCCAGGGGCACCAGGGTCGCTTCTCACTCAACACTGTCTCTGGGTAACCTCGCGAGCGCCAGTGGCATCGCTGACCATGACGCCCCAATCTGCATCTACATCACAGCATCTTCTGCCGGCTTTAGGTCCTGTCTTCACCAGGATGTCCCGCAGTCGCTTCACACTAACAGGCCCCCTTCCTCACCCGGACCTCGAGCTCCCGTCGGGGACCGTTGAACCACCGAGTAGGCGGTCAACTGGCTGTCCCAGACGGACCGAGAGCGCGTGCGTAGACCTCCGCGGACGGCTACTTCCGGTGCGCTCCCAAGAGGTTTCTGCCCGGGTTTCCGGCGCAGGGCTCCTTTCGGACCCGAGAGAAGCACGAACTCGCCCCTGCTGCCCGCCCCGCTTTGCCCCAGCACGTCCCTGACCGGCGGAGGAGCCCCCATAAGTGGCAGTGGGCGCGATGGTGGCGGCGTGTGGCGCGGCCGTGCCCAGAAGCGCTCGCTCTCCCGGAAGGGGGGGCCGTTTCGCCCCGCCCCCGAGTCTGGGCGTCCGCATTGCCGCGTGGTCGGCGAAGCGCGCCGAGGGGGTGGTTGGGACAAAAGCGTGGGGAGGGGCCACGTCCCCGCTGCCCCAGCCAGGCGTTTCCTTGCCTCACCTGGTCGTTCCTCTAGGGCGGGAAGGCGAGGCGCCCACAGGGATGTCGCTAACCAGTCCGCGGGGCGACGCCGAGAGTGGCTTGAGGGGTCCCCGCAGGAGCCCCCGGCGCGCGCCTCTTTCAGCGCTTTCCACTTCAGTTCTGGCCCAGGGCCTGGGGTGGGTAGAGGGCGAGAAATCCTTTGCCTCAAGCATCCCCTAAATGGGTCGGAAAGATCAAAGAGAAACGTTTCTGAGGGAAAACCTGGCGCCATCGCGTCAGCCCCTTTTTAAGAGCGCGCGTTTTCCGCGGGGTGGGAGCTGCTGTCTGACCACAAGTTTCTGGTGGCCCTAGATTCTTCGGCGCCTTAAACCTGGGGTTCCGGAAGCTGTAGCCCCCCTTTCAAAATCCGCCGGAAGCGCCTGACCCCCAGAAGTCACGCTCTGCCTTGACCTGCCCGGGAGCAGGGGCCGCGCGGAGTTTCCGCGGGACTTCCCTCTGTGGAGGTTAAAGCACGATTTGTCAAAACGCCTTAGAACTTGCAATGCCGACCATGCGCGTCAGGGTGGGGTCCCAGAAGCAGACCGTGAGGTGAGGCTTCCTGTAATCTTGGCTTATTGGGAGGCGCAGGCTCGGCCAGTGAGGACTGGGAAGAAGAGGAGGCCAGCCCGGGTGAGCGTCGTGCAGAGGCTGCGGGATGACCGGCTCCAGTCCTGCAGGGGAGTCTGGAGCCCGCTTGGATCGGACCTCAGCGCGGTCCCGTCGGGGTGGAGGGAGCTGGGCCTTCTCTGCCTCAGCGGCTACAGGACTCTCCCAGGAAAAGGTGAGCAGCGTCGGCCCTGGACCCAGAGAAGCAGGGGCCACATGGAACTGGGTGCGGGAAGGTGGTGAAGGGCCCAAAGGATGCTTGCATGGCCTCAGGAAGTGCCAGAAGAAAGCCTTAGTCTGAATTTGAGAATTTCTTCAGGTTTAACTTCTTGAGGGGGCGCCATATTTTTCCAAAGCAGCTGCCTCATTGTACCTTCCCATTCTGCATCTGTTCATCCATACGGCGATACATGACAGTTTCTCCACATCCTTATCAACACTTGTTATTGGCCTTTTTTTAAAAATCATAGCCATAGCTGGTGGGTGTGAAGTGGTGTCGCTTTCTGGTTTTGATTTGTATTTCCTTGATAACTAACGTTGTTAAGCATCACCTCACATGCTTAATGGCCATTTGTGTATCTTTGAAGAAATATCTATTCAAATCTTTTGCCCATTTTAAAATTACTTGTCGTTTTATTGAGTTGTAAGAGTTGTTTCTCTGTTCTGGATACAAGTTCTTTAGCAGATAGATGGTTTGCAGATATTTTCACCTGCCGAGGGTTGTCTTTTCAGTTGTTTGTTTTTTGAGATGGAGGCTCGCTCTGTCGCCCAGGCTGGAGTGCAGTGGCGCCATCTGGGCTCACCGCAAACTCCGCCTCCCAGGTTCACGCCATTCTCCTGCCTCAGCCTACCGAGTAGCTGGGACTACAGACGTGCGCCACCATCCCTGGATAGTTTTTGGTACCTTTTTTTATTTTTGCGACGGAGTCTCACTCTGTCGTCCAGGCTGGCGTGGAATGGTGCAATCTCGGCTCACCACAACCTCCGCCTCACGGGTTCAAGCGATTCTCCTGCCTCCTCCCGAATAGCTGGGACTACAGGCACGCGTCACCACACCTGGCTAATTTTTATATTTTTAGTAGAGACAGGTTTTTACCGTGTTGGTAAAGCTGATCTCCAACTCCTGACCTCCTGATCCGCTCACCTCGGCCTCCCAAAATGCTGGGATTACAGGTGTGAGCCAGTGCGCCCGGCCAGTTTTTGTACTTTTTAGTAGAGATCGGGTTTTAGCATGTTGGGCGGGCCGGTCTCAAACTCCTGACCTAAGATGATCCGCCCGCCTCAGCCTCTCCAAGTGCTGGGATTACAGGCCTGAGCCCCCACGCCTGGCTGTCATCTTTTCACTTTCTTTTTTGTTTTTTGAGTTGGAGTCTGGCTCCGTCGCCCAGGCTGAAGTGCAATGGCGCGATCTTGGCTCACTGCAACTTCTGCCTCCTGGGTTCAAGCAGATCTCCCGCCTCGGCCTCCTGAGTAGCTAGGATTACAGGCGCCTGCCACCACACCTGGCTAATTTTTGTATTTTTAGTAGAGACGAGGTTTCAGCATATTGGCCAGGCTGGTCTCAAACTCGTGACCTCGTGATCCGCCCGCCTTGGCCTCCCGAAGTGCTCAGGGCATTACAGGCGTGAGGCACTGTGCCCAGCTCACTTTCTTGATGGTATCATTTGCCGCACAAAAATTCTTAATTTTGATGTGGTCAATATTTCTTATTTTGTCACTTGTGCTTTTGGTATCTCTTTCAAATAACCTGCCCCTTTTGGTTTTCTTCATCTCGACTTTATTGTTTCCTTTTTTAAAATTTTCATTTTCTCGTTACTACTTCTTTCTTTAGGTTTACTCTAATAATCTTTGTCTAACTTCTTAAATTGAACATTTAACTTCTTAGTATATTAATTTTTTTTAAGAGGCAGGGTCTTGCTTAGTCACCCAGGCGGGAGTGCAGTGGTGCCATCATAGCTCACTGCAGCCTCAGACTTCTGGGCTCAAGTAATCCTCTCACCTCAGGCTCCAAGTAGCCGGGACCACAAGCTCAAGCCACCATGACTGGCTAAGTTTTGTGGGTTTTGTATGGACAGAGTTTCACTATGTTGCCCAGACAGGTCTCTAATTCCTGGCTTCAAGCAATCCTCCTGCCTCGGCTTCGCAAAGTAGTGGGATTATAGATATAAGCCACTATACCCAGCCTAATTTTTTATTTATAATTATGAAAGTACAATAGATTATTTGACAAAAGTTTATAAATTAATGAAGACTGGACTTAGTAATAGACTGATTTTTTTAAAGCTCTGAGTAATAGAAGTTGAAGGACAGTATTTTTAGTAGAGATGGGGTTTTGCCATGTTGGCCAGGCTGGTCTTGAACTGACCTCAGGTGATCCACCCACCTCAGCCTCCCAAAGTGCTGAGTTTACAGGCGTGAGCCACCATGCCCGGCCTTAAGCTTTCTAAAGTTTTTATTTAATTTTGAACCTGACAAAAGAAGTATGTATGTATCATGTACAACATGTTTCGAAATATGTATACATTGTGAAATGGCTAAATTGAGCTAATTAGCATATGCATACCTTACATACGTTTTTTGTGGTGAGAAAAAACCTCTCGGCAGTTTTGATGAGTACACTACGTTGTTATTAACAATAGTCACCATGTTGTACAGTAGATTTCTTGAACTTATTCCTCCTATGTACTTCCTCCAATGGACACAAAGGAAATTTGGTATCCTTTAACCAACATCTCCCTGAGCTTTTTTTTTTGTTTGTTTTTTTGGAGACGGAGCCTCGCTCTGTCGCCCAGGCTGGAGTGCAGTGCCACAATCTCAACTCACTGCAAGCTCCACCTCCTGGGTTCATGCCATTCTCCTGCCTCAGCCTCCCGAGTAGCTCGGCCTACAGGTGCCCGCTACCATGCCCAGCTAATTTTTTGTGTTTTTAGTAGAGACGGGGTTTCACTGTGTTAGCCAGGATGGTCTCAATCTCCTGACCTCATGATCCACCTGCCTCAGCCTCCCAAAGTGCTGGGATTACAGGCATGAGCCACCATGCCCAGTCTCCCTGAGCTTTTTATTTTGAAATAATCTCAAACTTAAAGAAAAGTTGCAATAATGCAGAGAACTCCCAAATAATCTTAACTCAGACTTACCAGTTCTTAACTGTTGCTATATTATTTCTCTTTTTTTAACCATTTAGAAGTAGGCTTGAAAGAGTCATTTTGTCTGTAATCTCCTACCTATGTTCCATATCTTCCTGTATTTCTTCCTGTTTCTTTTTGGGGGTGCAGAATATAGGACGAGACACTTTTTTTCTTAGTTTTAAAATATCTGATTCTAGACGTTTTAGTATCTCCAGATGCTTGCTTGAGGATATTTACTTCTGTTGTGTTACAGTTTTCTTCTGCTTCTTTGACTTCTAGTCACCTTGGGCTCCCAGGACTCCAGCTCTATCTCCATCTCCTAAATTTATAGAGACTGCCCAGCATCTCCCTATGCGCAGGTGGATTTTTTCCTAGTCTGTCTTTATACAGGGGGTTCAATCCTTTAGATAGGGTCCTAGGTTCCAACCATCACCCTCAAGCCACCCAGGCCTCACTGTCTTCATGGGGGCTATAAACAGGCCCCAGAGCTGTCCTAGCATCAGTTTCCAGGTGGGAAGCTCTGACTTTCATTTCAGTCTTCATTTTTAGCCGCTGAGGTGTTCCCTCACTCTCTTAGTGTTTAACCATGAATTTTCCTTCTAACATCCTCAGTCCCAGGGTCCACAGCAAGTACGTGTCAAAACAGCTGTTGGAGCCACACAGGAGCCCTCCTATGCCCCGGTGCTTCCTTACGTTCTACATAAATGTGAGACCTGTGGGCCTCTTAAGGGAGGCATCATTGTGGGAGCCTTCCAGTAGATTAGAAGGGGAAAACAGTTTTAATGTAGCCAGTGTGCCCATGAACAGAGCATAAGCAGAACACAAGGTTCACATTTACACAAAGCACATTCTTGGCACTATTTCCTTTCTCTCCTGCTGTCACCTCTCTTCTTTCCTTCCCAAGTACATCCTAAGCACCTGTTCTGTATCATCCTAAGTACATCCTAAGCACCTGTTCTGTATCATCCTAAGTACATCCTAAGCACCTGTTCTGTATCATCCTAAGTACATCCTAAGCACCTGTGCTGGAGATAAAAAGGCGCGTAAGGCGACGTCTCTGACAGCAGAGAGCTCTCCGTGGAATGCAGGGTAACCAGGTAGAAAGGCAAATGTGAGTTGAAATGGTGGGGATATGAATGTTGTGCTATGGGATACAAGAGTAAAGAGAGTAATTTTTTTTTACAAGTGGGGGAGTTGTTCCCCCCCCAATTTTAGAGTTGGAGAAAAAGAGACCCAAGAAGATTCAGTGTTTTCCCTGAGGTCAGAATGAATCCATTGCAGAGGGAGACAGGACCCTCCAGGCGAGCCTGTGCTATCCACTCCCTCTTTTGTGTGGACCATTCCACATGGACCACACTAAGGCTGGCAATTCTCACACTTGGAAGAGGTTCTGTGATAAGAATTTTAATAATAAAGCGGGGGAGACAGAACCTGAGCAGGGGGAATAAGTGCAGCAAATCACAGAATGGATGTTAAACCAAATGCAGCAGTGACTCCAAATTCCCTAAGAAAACAGTAGGGCCAGGCACAGTGGCTCATGCCTGTAAGGCCCGCACTTTGCGAGGCCAAGGTAGGTGGATCGCTTGACCCCAAGAGTTCAAGACCAGCGTGGGCAACATAGTGCGACACCATCTTTACAAAAAATTAAAATTATCTGGGTATGGTGATGTGTTCCTGTAGTCCCAGCTACTTGGGAGCTGAGGTCGGAGGATCCCTTGAGCCCCGGAAGTCAAGGCTGCAGTGACCTGTGATCGCTTCACTGCACTCCAACCTGGGTGATAGAGTGAGACACTCTCAAAAGAAAAAAAGAAAACAAAGATGAAATGAGAGATTAAGGAAGGCTCCTTGTAGGGGGGAAATGTCTCAGTTAGACCTGGAGGGAATGAAGAGTAGATTTGAAAAAAGATTCTTGCAGGTAGAGTCTCAGAATTGAAAACCAGAGGCCAGGCGCGGTGGCTCACACCTGTAATCCTAGCACTTTGGGAGGCCGAGGTGGGTGGATTACGAGGTCAGGAGTTTGAGACCATCCTGGCCAACATGGTGAAACCCCGTCTCTAAGAAAAATACAAAAATTAGCTGGGCATGGTGGTGCATGCCTGTAGTTCCACTACTCGGGAGGCTGAGGCAGGAGAATTGTTTGAACCTGGGAGGTGGAGGTTGCAGTGAGTCGAGATCACTTCACTGCACTCCAGCCTGGGCAACAGTGCAAGACTTTGTTTCAAAAAAAAGAAGAAGAAAAAAAAAAAGAATTGATTATCAGAATTTCAGAGGTGATCACACTGAGAAACTAACTACTACAGTGTTATTCAAACTTCCCAATGAAACTCTTTAAATAGATGCTTACTGATCCAACCATGGTCAATAGGAGAATGCAAATTAAAACCATGGATACCACTACATCTCCACTAAAATAGCTAGAATATTAAAAAATGAACAATACTGCTGGGTGCATTGGCTCACACCTGTAATCCCAGCGCTTTGGGAGGCTGAGGTGGGCAGATCACCTGAGGTCGGGAGTTCAAGACCAGCCTGACCAACATAGAGAAACCCCATCTCTACTAAAAATACAAAATTAGCCAGGCGTGGTGGCGCATGCCTTTAATCCCAGGTACTCAGGAGGCTGAGGCAGGAGAATCGCTAGAATTGAACCCAGGAGGTGGAGGTTGTGGTGAGCCAAGATCGTGCCATTGCACTCCAGCTTGGGCAACAAGAGCAAAACTCCGTCTAAAAAAAAAAAAAAGTACAATACCAAGATCTGGTGAGGATTCAAAGCAACTAAACTCACATCGTCAGTGGGATGCACAACTGACTTTGTAAAACAGTTTGGCAGTTTCTTAAAATGTAAAACATAAGCTTACCATGTGACCCAGCAATCCCAGTCCTGTTTACCCAAGATAACTGAAAAGTTAGATTCACAAAACAGCCTGTAGTTGATACACAGTTATGGCAGCTTTAATCATAGTTGCCCATAGTGAAAATGCCCAAATACCCTTCCATGCGGGAACGGATAAACAAATGGCTCCGTCCATACAATGGAATGCTACTTGGTGTAAAAAAGCAGTCTACACAGGCAATGTGGATGACTCCAATGCATCACGTTCAGTGAAGCCACACGCAAACAGCTGCACACTGCAATCCTGGAAACGGTGAGGCGATGGACAGAAAACAAACCAGTGGTTTCCACAGACTGGGGTTGAGGAGGGGTTGACCACAAGAGTGCACAAAGGAATTCTGGGTGGTGGTGAAGATGTTCAGTATCTGGAATGTGGTGGTGGCACAATTGTTTGCTTTTGTCAAAGCCCACAGAACTATACACTAAAAAAATTTTATTGTTTATAAATTATGCTTCAATAAACCTGCCTTAAAAAATTTTTTTTATCAGTAATTATAATTTTCAAAAGTGGAGATACTTGGTAGGCCCCTGCTTTCTTGGCCCCTGAGGTCCCTCTCTTTGCTAAACTGTAGAGTTCCTTAGAACCAAAACCAAACTAACTTCCATTTTAATGAAAATGAAATGCAAAAACTGGGGCTCCAAGCAAGGAGGAAACATCTACCTGCAGTTCCTCTGCGGGCTGGTGGGAGAGGTGGTGGAAGGAATAAGGCTAAGCCCCACCAGCAGGCGCAAGTTCTCTGCCTGGAGGCAGATGTATGGGACTGAAAGTGGATGTTCTCAGCCACAAGCCTGGGCCTGGATAGGAAACAAAGGATAAGACTGGAAGGATGTCAGGCAGGGTAGACCCAGAGCACCAGCTGGGCTCATTTTTCACACCCTCCATCCATTCATCATGAGTATCCGGACACAGCACCACACGGTTCAACTCCTGAGCATGGCAGTAGCCTTTACACAGACAGCCTGATTTCCCAGAATGAATTCTCTTGTGTTTACTCCCAGATTTAATGACTTTAAATGACTTTTAGTAGTCATCTGAACTATTTATTTTACTTTGCCAGGAATATTTAGACCTTATTTATCTTTCATTATGCCATCTTATCTTCTAATATAAAGTGAACAGTTGCTAAATTGTCTTCTGCATTTATCACTTTAAAAATGTCTTTCTTGGAAAATCTTTTTGATTTGAATAAAGTATCTTTTAGATCCATCATTTAAAGCAGGTTTCTCTCCAACATGAGTCTGCTGAGGTGGTGTGAGCTGTGAACTCTGGCTGAAGGCTTTCCCACACACACTGCAATGACAGGGTTTCCCACCAGTGTGAGTTACCTGATGTCGAATAAGGGCTGAATTTCCACTGAAGGCGTTTCCACATTCTTGACATTTAGAGGGCTTTTCCCCAGCATGCATTTTCTGATCTTCCGTGGGTTGTGAGGTGGGACTGAAAGCTTTTCCATATTCATTACATCCAAAGGATTTCTCACCAGTGTGAACTGTCCAGCACAGAATGAGATTTGCACCATGGCTAAAGGCTCTGCTGTGCTTCTCTCCAGTGGGAATCTGTCCATCTGGTGTAAGGCTAGAGCCATGAACAAAGGCTGGACCACGTTTTCTGCACTTGCGAGTCTCTCCACTGTGAATTTTCTGATGCTGAATGAGGGTTGACCTCCGGCTGAAGGCCTTCCCACAGTCACCACATTCATAGGGCTTCTCTCCAGTGTGAACTCGCTGATGTAGGGTGAGTTGGGAGCTCTGGCTGAAAGCTTTCCCACATTCAACGCATCGGTAGGGCTTCTCCCCAGTGTGAACTCTTCGATGCTGAACAAGAGTGGAACTCCGACGAAAGGCTTTGCCGCACTCATTACAAACATAGGGTTTTTCTCCTGTGTGAATCCTTACATGTTCAGTAAGATGAGAGTTAAAACCAAAGGCTCTACCGCATTCATTACATACATAGGGTTTCTCTCCAGTATGAACCCGATGATGGAGGAAAAGGCTTGAGCTCTGACTGAAGGCCTTCCCACACTGATTGCATTTATGGGGCTTCTCTCCAGTGTGAATTCTCTCATGCTGAATAAGGCTGGAACTTCGACTGAAGGCCTTCCCACAGTGCCTGCATTCATGCGGCTTCTCTCCAGTGTGAATTCTCTGATGCTGAGTTAACTGGGGGCTCTGGCTAAAGCCTCTTCCACATTCATTACACTTGTAGGGTTTCTCTCCTGTGTGAATTATCCGATGTTGAATAAGAGTTGAGCTTCGACTGAAAGCCTTCCCACACTCACCACAGCCAAAGGGTTTTTCTCCAGTGTGAATTCTCCGATGAAGACGGAGGTGAGAATTGAGTCCAAAAGTTTTCCCACATTCATCACATTTAAATGGTTTATTTCCAGTGTGAATGTGATGGTGCAGAACAAGATTTGAGCTGTGAGTAAAGGCTCGTCCACACCGGCCACATTGGTATGGCTTCTCCCCAGTGTGACTTCTCTGATGTCTACTTAGGTCTGAATTGTATTTGAAGGTTTTGCTGCATATATCACATTTAAAGACCCTCTCTCCTGTTTTATTTCTTTGAAGTCTAACAACATTTTGGTTCAGATTCAAGTTTCTATCAAATGCACTACCCTCTTGGGGTCTTTCTCCCAAAGATCTTTCCCTACCCATGGTAGCTTCTGTTAAAACTCTCTTGTGAATATTGGGTTTGTTCAAACTCTGCCCGGCAGAATTTCCCAGGTGCTCTTCGAGTTTACCCTCACGGCCCCATGCTTCCCGAAACTCAGCTGCCTGTGCATTATCCCTTAAGAGACTTCTTGATACAAATTCTGGGGTTTTTACTTCTTCGGAAAATTTTTGGTTTAAAATAGATAGTTCCTTCTTGGTCCCAAACTCGGAATCTGTTAAAGAAAAATATGAATGAGTTACTAGAGAAAACCTTCCATCAGGGATAATGTCCATGATGTGGTAGAAGCTCCTACAAACTGTCATGCAGAAGGCAGTGCTCTCACAGGAAAACATGTGGAAGGCAGAATTCAAAAGTAAAGATGGGATGGCCAATCAACAGGATAAAAATATTCAAGTTCATTAGTTATCGAAGTAGTCAAAACAAATTATGATTTTTCACCTATCAAATTGGCAAATTATTCAACAAATATTTAGAAAGCCAGGCATGTTCTAGGTAAGGAATATACAGGAAGATAAATATAGTCTCTGATCTCATGAAGTTTATGTTCTACTCAAGTAGATAGCAAGTAAGTTCTTAAAAATAATGATACACCATGTGACAGAAACTGTGTAAATGTGTTATTGGCCCTAACCTAGTCTACCTGGTCAGAGAAAATGCCAGGGGTGAGGTTCAAGCTGAAACCTGACAAAGGAAATAAGTTAGCAGTGGCAGACAGGAAGGCCTGGGCCTGGTTGTGATGCACAAAAATATCAATCAAGTTCTTGATTTAAAGAATTTGGGCCAGGGCCGGGCGCGGTGTCTCACACCTGTAATCCCAGCACTTTGGGAGGCCGAGGCAGGTGGATCACGAGGTCAGATCGAGATCATCCTGGCTAACACAGTGAAACCCTGTCTCTACTAAAAATACAAAAAAAATTAGCTGGGCGTGGTGGCGGTGGCCTGTAATCCCAGCTGCTCAGGAGGCTGAGGCAGGAGAATGGCGTGAATCCGGGAGGCGGAGCTTGCAGTGAGCTGAGATCGCACCACTGCACTCCAGCCTGGGGGACAGAGTGAGACTCCGTCCCCCCCCAAAAAAAAAAATCTGGCTGGATGTGGTGGCTCACACCTGTAATCCCAGTTGGGGGGCCAAGGCAGGAGGACTGCTTGAGGCCAGGAGTTCAAGACCAGCCTGGGCAACATAAGGAGACCCCATCTCTACAAAAGTAAATTTTTTTTTTTTAAATTAGCTGGGTGCAGTGATGCACGTCTGTGGTCCCAGCTATTCAGAAGACAGAGGTGTAAGGATTGCTTGAGCCTGGGAGGTCACAGCTGTGGTGAGCCATGATGGTGTCACTGTACTCCACTATGGGCAACAGAATGAGACCCTGTCTAAAGAAAAAAAAATTAAAGAATTTAACTGCTGAGTGCACTGGCTCACACCTGTAATTCCAGCACTTTGGGAGCCTGAGGCCAGGAGTTCGAGACTGCAGTGAGGTAGGGTCACGCCACCGCTCTCCAGCCTGGGTGGCAGAGTGAAACTCTTGTCTCTTTTTTTTTTAATCCCACCACGGCTAGAGCAAGAAGTATGAGGGGAGAGTGGGGCAAGATGGGGCAGGGTAAAGACACAAGAAGCACTGCAAAGAGGTTGAGAAATTTGGACTTTATGATAAAGGCTTAAAAAAAATGCTGAGCACTGGTAAGAATTAAAGCAACAATCAGCAGGGCGCAGTGGCTCACACCTGTAATCCCAGCACTTCGGAAGGCCGAGGTGGGCGGATCATGAGGTCAGGATATCGAGACCATCCTGGCTAACACGGTGAAACCCTGTCTCTACTAAAAATACAAAAA
>NW_012101565.1:2430258-2434269 GCF_000951045.1 Mandrillus leucophaeus
CACGATCTCAGCTCACTGCAACCTCCGCCTCCTGGGTTCAAGCGATTCTCCTGCCTCAGCCTCCTGAGTAGCTGGGATTACAGATGCTCACCACCACGCTCGGCTAATTTTTTGTAATTTTAGTAGAGACGGGGTTTCACCGTGTTGCCTAGGCTGGTTGCAAACTCTTGAGCTCAGGCAATCCACCCGCCTCGGCCTCCCAAAGTGCTGGGATTACAGGCGTGAGCCACCGTGCTTGCTCGTTTCCAGGGTAGAGTACAGTGTTGTGACCATAGCTCACTGCAGCCTTGAACTCCTGGGATCAAGTGCTCTTCCCACTTCAGGCTCCCGGGTAGCTGGGACTACAGGTGTGCACCACCTGTAGTCTGGCTAATTCCTTATTTTTTTGTAGAGACAAGGTCTCACTATGTTGCCAGGCTTGTCTCCAACTCCTGACCTCAAGCAATCCTCCTGCTTCAGCCTCCCAAAGTGATGGGATTACAGGTGTAAGCCACTGCACCCGGCCCAAAATATCTTTTTATTATAGTCTGAAATATCTAGGTAGTGGCTCCTTTTTCATTTTGGTTATTTGTTCATTCTGTTTTATTATTTACATTTTATTATTACATTATTAGTTACATCCAGAAGACAGAAAGAGATGCTACATGCTCCAACAATGTATGTGAGGTTAATTCATCTTTGATACCAAAATTTGAGAACAGTATGAGAAAACAAAATTGAAGGCCAATCTCATCCACAGTGATGGATGTAAAATCCCTAAACAAAATATTCAGAAGCTAATCCTGTCATATATGTAACAAGGATAACACATCAACAAGTGGGTTTATTTCAAGAATGCAAAGTTAGGCTGGGCGTGGTGGCTCACACCTATAATCCCAGCACTTTGGGAGGCCCAGGAGGGCAGATCACTTGAGGCCAGGAGTTTGAGACCAACCTGGCCAACATGGTGAAACCCCATTTCTACCAAAAATACAAAAATTAGCTGGGCGTGATGATCCTCACCTGTAGTCCCAACTACTTGGGAGTCTGACACAGAATTGCCTGAAGCCAGTGTCAGGCCTCTGAGCCCAAGCTAAGCCATCATATCCCCTGTGACCTGCATGTACACATCCAGATGGCCTGAAGCCACTGAAGATCCACAGAAGTGAAAATAGCCTTAACTGATGACATTCCACCATTGTGATTTGTTTCTGCCCCACCCTAACTGATCAATGTACTTGTAATCTCCCCCACCCTTAAGAAGGTTCTTTATAATTTTCCCCACCCTTGAGAATGTACTTTGTGACATCCACCCCCCTACCCCCAAAACCTTGCTCTTAACTTCACGGCCTATCCCAAAACCTATAAGAACCAATGATAATCCCACCACCCTTTGCTGACTCCTTTTTCGGACTCAGCCCGCCTGCACCCAGGTGAAATAAACAGCCATGTTGCTCACACAAAGCCTGTTTGGTGATGTCTTCACACGGACATGTGAACACCCAGGAGGCAGAGGTTGCAGTGAGCTATCATGCCACTGCACACCAGCCTGGGCAACAGCGAGGCTCTGTCTCAAGAAAAAAAAAAAAAAAAAAGAATGCAAAGTTAGTATAGTATTAGAAAATCAGGCCGGGCACAGTGGCTCACGTCTGTTATCCCAGCACTTTGGGAGGCACAGGTGGGCAGATGACTTGAGGCCAGAAGTTCAAGACCAGCCTGGCCAGCATGGCGAAACCCCTTCTCTACTAAAAAATATGTAAAAATGAGCCACGCGTGGTGGCGCGCGCCTGTAGTCCCAGCTACTTGGTAGGCTGAGGCAGGAGAATCACTTGAACCAGGAGGCGGAGGTTGCAGTGAGCCAAGATCGTGCCATTGTACTTCAGTCTGGGCGACACAGTGAGACTCTGTCTCAAAAAAATAATAACAATAATAATAATAATAATAAATAATAAAGACTACTAGAAAACAGCCGGGCATGGGCCGAGCGTGGTGACTCACACCTGTAATCCCAGCACTTTGGGAGGCCGAGGAGGGCGGATCACGATGTCAGGAGATCAAGACTATCCTGGCTAACACGGTGAAACCCTGTCTCTACTAAAAATACAAAAAGTTAGCTGGGCATGGTGGTGGCGCCTGTAGTCCCAACTACTTGGAAGGAAGGCTGAGGCAGGAGAATGGCGTGAACCCGGGAGGCAGAGCTTGCAGTGAGCTGAGATTACTCCACTGCACTCCAGCCTGGGCGACAGAGCAAGACTCCATCTCAAAAAAATAAAAAAAATTAAAAACAAATAAAACTTAGCCAGGCATGGTGGTGCACACCTGTAGTCCACCTTACTCAGGAGGCTGAGGTGGGAGGAAAACCTGAGCCCAGGAATTTGACATTACAGTCAGTTATGATTGTGCCACTGCACTCCAATATGGGCAACAGAGTGAGACCCTGTCTCTGAAAAAAGCATTTTTTTTAGTGAAAGAACCCAAACATGAAAGACTGTATGCTGCAAAATTCCATTTATAAAAAGTTTGAAACCAAGCAAAACTCAGTGATTATCCCTGGGGCAGTAGTGCCTGGCAGGGACACCACTAGGCTTCTGTAGAGCTGATCATGTTTTGTTTCCTAATCTGTGCTGGTTCTATGGCTGCGTCTGATTTGTGAACATTCAGTAAACAATATAAATGTGTGTACATAGTCCCTAACAAGAGAGCCAGCCTGTCCTTTGAAGCTTTGAAGCCAGGCATTGCCTTCTCTCTAGCTATGAAAGTCCTAGATGGCATCTTCTTGCAATAGAAGGCTGTTTTGTCTACACTGAAAATCTATTATTCAGTGTAGCCACCTTCATCAATCATCTTAGCTAGGTCTTCTGGACAACTTGACACAGTTTCTCCATCAGCAGTGGCTGCTTCACCTTGTGCTTTTGTTATGGAGACTGTTTCTTTCCTTAACCCTCATGAACCAACCTCTGCTAGCTTCAAGGTTTTCTTCTACAGCTTCCTTACCCCTCTCAGCTTTCACAGAATTGAAGAGAGTTCGGGTCTTGCTCTAGAGGCGATGCTTTGACTTAAGGGAATGTGTCTGGTTTGATCTTCTATCCAGTCAGTTTCAGGGGGACTGAAACTGTCTCCATATCAGCAATAAGGCTGCTGTACTGTCTTGTCATTCCTATGTTCACCAGAATAGCACTCCCAATTTCCTCCAAGAGCTTTTCTTTTTATTGTTATTATCTTTTTGAGACAGGGTCTCACTCTGTCACCCAGGCTGGAGTGCAGTGGTGTGATCATAGCTCACTGCAGCCTCAAACTCCTGGGCTCAAGCGATCCTCCCATCTCAGCCTCCTGAGAAGCTGGGACTACAGGCTTGAGCCACCACGCCTGAAGAAGTTTTGCTTTGCATTCACAATTTAGCTAACAGATGCAAAAGGCCTGGGTTTTGGCCTGTCTCAACTTTCACCACGCCTTCCTTACTAAGCTTGATCATTTCTAGCATTTGCAATAAAGTGAGAGGCGTGTGACTCTTCCTTTCATTTGAACGCTTATAGGCCATTGCAGGGTTATTAATTGGCCTAGTTTCAATATTGCTGAGTCTCAGGGAATATGGAGGCCCTAGGAGAGGGAGAGAGGTAGGGAATGGCTGCTCAGTGGGTCAGGACACCCACCATTCATTGATTAAACTCACCATCTCATACAGGCAGAGTTCATGGTGCCTGAAACAATTACAGTAGCAACATTAAAGATCAAAGATCACAGAGCACCATAACGGATATAATAAAAAGGTTTGGAATACTGCAATGATTATCAAAATGTGACACAAAGACAGAAGTGAGTATGTGCTGTTGAAAATGGCACTGACAAGACTCACTCAACACAAGGTTGTCACAAAACTTCAATTTGTAAAAAATGTTGGCCAGGCGCAGTGGCTCGCACTTGTAATCCCAATACTCTGGGAGGCCCGGGGGGCGGATCACCCGAGGTCACAAGTTGGAGACCATCCTGGCCAACATGGTAAAACCCTGTCCCTACTAAAAATACAAAATTAGC
>NW_012101565.1:2434798-2447202 GCF_000951045.1 Mandrillus leucophaeus
GAGACTCCGTCTCAAAAAAAAAAAAAAAAAAAAAAGTCAAAAGAAAAATTGGGAAAAAAATGAAGAAAAGTTTTTATGTCGTTTTCTCTATGCGTAGTGCCCTTTTAGCAAGCATGTAAGATTCCTTTTAAATGCCAGGGTCCTCCCCGATGTCTCATATCAATGTAACAGGACGCTTAAGAATAGATCTCTTGGGCTGGGCGTGGTGGCTCATGCCTGTAATTCTGGCACTTTGGGAGGCTGAAATGAGAGGAACGCTTGAGCCCAGGAGGTGGAGGCTGCAGTGAGCTGAGACCGCACCTCTGCACTCCAGCCTGGGCAGCAGAGTGCGACCCTGTCTCTGAGAAACCAAAACCGAAACATCTCTCATCAGGCTATCAACAAGTTACATGTGTTTTTTGTGACTACTCAGCTAAAAATGTTCCACTGTAACAGTTTCTCAACATTGCAGGCAGGGCTGGCGGGGTTCCCAGGAGGGGGTGCCCTCACCCACCACCTCGAGGCCACTCGCTCACTGTGCAGCTGTATGGCAGGCCCAGCGGTGCCTCTCCCTTGGTACATCACCAGAATCGGCTGAAAACTGCCAAAAGAGAACTCAGAAAACAAACAGGTAAGTGGAGAGGCCATGCTTTATCCACCTGGCCTAAAGGACCCTCCAGGCGCGGGGCCCAGAGCACCAATCCCTGGACAAAGAGCAGCAAGGGTGGGCTCTGCTGCCTCCCAGAGGCCTCCCGCGTAAGACAGCCACGGAAAGCACAGCACGTGACGCCGCGACGAGGCGTCCCAGGGGCAGGGCCCTGGCAAGGAATCCCCAACAAACACGACTGAAAGTCAGCCTGGATTCAAAGTCCACATGGAGGCACTGCCAGAGACGCCTGCCGGGCCAGGTCAGACACCGTGGTAGGGGAGGACGGGACCAGAGCCTGTGGCTCCCGGGGGCGCCCATCACTAACCTCCTTCTTGTACAACACACACTCAGAACTTCTAAAGCAGGGCACCTGTGCTCACCACTGCCCCTTCAAAGGCGAACAAACAAAAACAGAATCATCTTTTCCCATCTGGCTGACAAGATCTTACTCAAGATCTCTTCATGCGAGGCCGGGTGTGGTGGCTCATGCCTGTAATTCCAGCACTTTGGGAGGCCGAGGCAGGCGGATCACCTGAGGTCGGGAGTTGGAGAATAGCCTGACCAACATGGAGAAACCCCATCTCTACTAAAAATACAAAATTAGCTGGGCGTGGTGGCTCATGCCTGTAATCCCAGCTACTAGGGAGGCTGAGGCAGGAGAATTGCTTGAACCTGGGAGGCGGTGGTTGTGGTGAGCCAAGATGGTGCCATTGCACTCCAGCCTGAGCAACAAGAGTGAAATTCCGTCTCAAAAAAAAAAAAGAAATCTCCTCACGCGATTCAGACACCCAGTGACGGTCGTGGGAACTACCCCCATGAGAGGAGACAGCAGCACCTCGGGCACCGTGTCGCCACATGGGATTAAGACTGAGGGCGGACTCTCTTCCAACTGCCCCAACAGGACTTCAGTGCTTCCAGATGATGTCCAGAGCACCGACGAAACCCCACGACATTAGGGTTCACTACACTGACATCATCCATGGGATGCCTGGGCCACGAGCTAAGGCCACCTTGCTTCCTGGTCTAAGTCTGGCACGAACCACACACAGGAGCCTTGCTCCCCTGCAAGTTTAGAATATCCCAATCAACACTTTTAGTCAAAATGACCACAAACAGTGGCTATCAGAACCATAGTTTCACAAAACTATGCAGTTCTGTCTTCCTCCAGCTACAAAAGTGTGTTTCCTCAATGGTGTACTGCGTACCGATGGAACTTTCTGGGCAACAATAACATTATATATCTTGATAGAGGTTTGGTTTACACAAGTGTGTCTATTTGTTAAAACTCAGCAAATTCACACTTAAGATTTGTGCACTTCATTTATATAATTTTCACCTCAAAAGAAAAAACGGTAAACAAACACTGATCTTCAATCAATGACACATATGTATTTAAAGGAAGTGTCCCGTTAGTGCTGCTTCTTGGTTATTTTATGTATGTATGTATGCATTTTGAGACAGAGTCTTGCTGTGTCACCCAGGCTGTAGTGCAGTGGTGTGATTTCTGCTCACAGCAACCTCTGCCTCCCAGGTTCAAGCAACTCTCCCGCCTCAGCCTCCTGAGGAGCTGGGATTACAGGAGTGAGCCATCACACCCTGCTGATTTTTGTATTTTCAGTAGAGACAGGGTTTCACCATGCTGGCCAGGCAAGTCTCAAACTCCTGACCTCAGGTGATCCACCCACCTTGCCTCCCAAAGTGCTGGGATTACAGGCGTGAGTCACCACACCCAGCCCAATAATTTTAAAATTAAAAATAAAATTAAATTCAATAAAGGACATGTCCTGACAGCTGAATTTTTTTTTTTTTTAGACAGAATCTTTCTCTGTCACCCAGGCTGGAGTGCAATGATGCGATCTCAACTCACTGCAACCTCTGCCCCCCAAGTTCAAGTGATTCTCATGCCTCAGCCTCCTGAGTAGCTGGGACTATAGGCATGTGCCACCACGCCTGGCTAATTTTTAAATTTTTTTGTAAAGACGGGGTTTACCATGTTGGCCAGGCTTGTGTCAAACTCCTGGCCTCAAGTGATCTGCCCACCTCAGCCTCTCAAAGTGTTGGGATTACAGGTGTGAGCCACTGTGCCCAGCCTTGCAATTTACTTCAAAAGCAAAAACAAAGTAGATGGTGGGTCTGGTAGACGGATAGTGGCATGGTAAATGTTAACACAACCTCGGTGGTGGGTGTATGAGTCTTCACCATAAAGTTCTTCCAAATGTGGTGTATGTCTGAAATCTTCCGTAACACACTGGGGGAAAAGTGCTGTATATCAATTCTAGATAATCCAAAACCTATGCATGATTGACAAGTCATAGGAAAAAGATGAGTTGGCCAATTACATTAGACTGAGCGTTAGAACCTATCAGACCTCAAACACAAACCACAGTAGGTAACTTAATACTGGCAGCAGTAATAATTCACTTATATGTAATAAATTGTTGATAAAGGCCAGGCTGCATGGCTCACACCTGTAATCCCAGCACTTTGGGAGGCTGAGGCGGGTGGATCATCTGAGGTCAGGAGTTCGAGAGCAGCCTGGCCAACATGGAGAAACCCTGTCTCTACTAAAAATACAAAAATTAGCCGGGCGTGGTGGCATGTGCCTGTAGTCCCAGCTACATGGGAGGCTGAGGCAGGAGAATCGCTTGAACCCGGGAGGCAGAGGTTGTAATGAGCTAAGATCGTGCCCCTGCACTCCAGCCTGGGTGACACAGCGAGACTCCATCTCAAAACAAAACAAAACAAAAATGTTGATAAAATATTACTTAAGTCGGCTGTGGTGGCTCATGCCTGTAATCCTAGCACTTTGAGAGGCTGAAGTGGGAGGATCGCTTGAGGCCAAACGTTTGAGAACTGCCTGGGCAAGATGTTGAGACCCCACCTCTAAAATAGACCCAGTGCAGCAGGCCTGTTTCTGAGCTGCCTCCACATGCATTATCCTCTTTGACATGAGCTCTGACTGCCATGAGGCCTCCGGCAGCCGCCTGACCTGAGTTCCCTACCCCTCCCTCTTAGTCCCTGTGGGTCAGAGGCCACCGCTCCAAGCCCACCTGCACACAGCTGCTTGACTGGACGCAAAACCTGGACTGACTGCGGAGCAGGAGCCCTCCTTGCACGTGTTTGCTACAAACCCTGCAACCCCTCTTCTCCACCTGGGCTTCCACCCACACCCTGGAACCCAGGAGAGGCAGATGCCCCAGATCCTCGCCCTCCATCCTCTCTCCTCACGCCGACCTCCATGTGGCCTTCAGGCGTGCCATGTACCCCCAAGACCTGTAAGTAAGAAAATCCTTATTTTCTATCTTGTGTCTGATCACTGAAGAGGTTTTCTCAAGAGAAACAAAAGGAAAAAAGAATAAAAGAAAAACCTGGGAACAGCTATCACAGTGGCTGGGATGGAGCGCGAGATGCCTTTCAGCTGCGCCTGGCTGACTAAAGTCACTGCCAGTGGGGATAACTACATCTGGGAACAGAGATGCCGCTAGGGTCAGTCCCACAGCCGGCAGCTGGCAGAATTTTAGGCTGTACGTGCCAGATGCCTAAACTGTGCACCCTAAATGGCTGTTGGGCGGGTAAGGGTGGCTCTGTGTTTCCGAATTCCTGACCGAGGAGGCACCCGCTCAGACCACGGTCCCTCTGTTGGGACCTTCCCATGCCACACCTGCCTGGTGTTTTCCTTTGTCCCAGTGCTGAGCTGAGGGGAGCTCCTGGCTATATGGACACCTCCCGCGGCATTCACATGTATCCAGGTCTACTGCAGACCCAGACCATGGGCGATCCCTGCAGGGCTGGCCATGACCCCTTGCAAATATCCATGCTTTGTCCCTGTGCCTGTCGGCCCTGTCCCCCAACTCCAGGGGTTTTCACGGGTCTAATCCCTGGCATGGACTGGTGGGCAAAAGCAAATGCCCTGAGCACCCAGTCCCTGCCCCACCGGACGCTGGAGGCCGCCATCCAGCTCTTAGATGAGTGCAAGGCTCACAGCAACAGCATGGGCTGTACTTGGTGCCGCTGGTCCTGTGGTCCTGACGCCTGGGGCTGACCCTGACACCAGAAAATGAAGGCGCTGGTGGGTGCTGACCCTGGTCCCACAGAGGCCGCTGGGACACCCTGGAGAGGGAGGTGCTGCCTGCGAGGTAGGGACACACAGAGGTCACCCTCAGATTCATCTGGCAATAATCTAAAAAATGTCAAAATCACAGGGGACAGGGGAATTAGAACTGGAGACCAAAATTCCTCTATGGTAGAAAATTCAAATTTGCCTTAAGGGATTTTGCAGGCTGGGCGCAGTGGCTCACGCTTGTAATCCCAGCACTCTGGGAGGCCAAGGTGGGTGGATTACCTGGGGTCAGGAGTTCGAGACCAGCCTGACCAACATGGAGAAACCCCGTCTGTACTAAAAATACAAAAATTAGCTGGGTGTGGTGGTGGGTGCCTGTAATTCCAGCTACTCGGGAGGCTGAGGTGGGAGAATCATTTGAACCAGGGAGGCGGAGCTTGCAGTGAGCTGAGATCGCACCACTGCACTCCAGCCTGGGGACAGAGCGAGACTCTGTTTCAAAAAAAAAAAGAGATTTTACACTGGCCAGGCACGGTGGCTCATGCCTGTAATCCCAGCACTTTGGGAGGCCGAGGAGGGTGGATCATCTGAGGTCAGGAGTTTGAGACCATCCTGGCCAACATGGTAAAACCCCATCTCTACTGAAAATACAAAAATTAGCTGGCCAGTAGTGGAGTGCGCCTGTAATCCCAGCTAGTTGGGAGGCTGAGGTGGGAGAATTGCTTGAACCCGGGAGGCAGAGGTTGCAGTCAGCTGAGATCGCATCATTGCACTGCAGCGTGGGTGACAGAGTGAGACTCCGTCTCAAAAAAAAAAAAAAGATTTTGCACTGACAGAGTGAAAAGGGGGCTGACTCAGGGCATTTAGCACCGGGTCAGAGTTAGTGCTCACTCCCACAGAAATGTGTACTAAATTCCTCCAGGACACTGGCCCAGATCCCCCACATCTGTCCCTCAATGTGGCCAATCCCGTGCCCACGAATCAGAAAAACCACTGATGAGGAAGCCTCACTGGGTGGGGACGACGGGCGCACTCAGAGGCTCCCTGCTGTGGATACTCAAGGCAAGGCCCGGACTCAACCACCCACCAGTGACAACAGCCAGAGTTCACTGTGGAGGGGCCCTGGAGACCACACCCACCTCCTGCTGAGTGACAGCAGACAGTGCGAGGGGTCTGTTGTCTCTTTGAATGTCACTGCCGGGGGACCCTGGGACTGTCTCCAGTCCTGAAGAGGCTCCCCTCAGTCACATGGCAGCTCTGGACAAGACACGTGCAAAGGCGAGACATGGGCAGCTGCTCCCTGGTGCTCAGCAGTCACCTGCTGAGGGCCCCCAGCCTGACTTCAACTGACCCTGGCCCCCCACAGTGGGACCCAGGCCTCACCATTATTTTCCCTGAGCACCTGGAAACTTCCCCAAATCCCAGGACTAAGAACCAGACCCTCATGGGCCCCCAAGATGGGTGGCTGTGCCCAACGCCCTCATCATGGGGCAACCAGAAAATAAGCACCTGGGCTCATGCGGCCACATTTCTGAAGGCTGAGGACCCTCGACAGCCTGTTCTCACGGAACTAATACCCTCCCTCCTTTCCCGACTTGAGAGAATGGCAGCCTCCTCATCCCTTAGCCTGGCGACTTGGTGGTCCTCCAGGGACTGTCCCACTCTGAGGGGACAATTGCCTTTTACTACTATATTAATTGGGGCAAGAAAAACTTTCAATACTTTATAAGGGGACCCAAGTCACAGCAGTTTCTGAGGAGCCTACAAAATGTAAAAAGGGAAAGCTTTTAAAATAAAGGGAATCACGAACAAACCCTCGGGAGTTCACCTTCATTTTATTTTACTTATTTATTTATTTTATTTTATTTATTTTTGAGACAGAGTTTCACTCTTGTTGCCCAGGCTGGAGTGCAATGGCACAATCTCAGCGCACCGCAACTTCTACCTCTCGGGTTCAAGTGATTCTCCTGCCTCAGCCTCCCAAGTAGCTGGGATTAAAGGCATGCGCCACCATGCCCGGCTAATTTTTGTATTTTTAGTAGAGATAGGGTTTCTCCATGTTGGTCAGGCTGGTCTTGAACTCCCGACCTCAGATGATCCGTCCGCCTCGGCCTCCCAAAGTGCTGGGATTACAGACGTGAGCCACCGTGCCCGGCCTATTTTATTATTATTATTTTTTGAGACAGAGTTTTTTTTTTTGTTCTTGTTGCCCAGGTTGAAGTGCAGTGGTGCAATCTCAGCTCACTGCAACCTCCGGCTCCCAGGTTCAAGCGATTCTCCTGCCTCAGCCTCCCAAGTAGCTAGGATTACAGGCGCCTGCCACTATGCGTGGCTAACTTTTTTGTAATTTTAGTAGAGATGGGGTTTCACCATGGTGGTCAGGCTGGTCTTGAATTCCTGACCTCAGATGATCCACCTGCCTCAGCCTCCCAAAGTGCTGGGATTACAGGTATGAGCCGCTGCACCCAGCCTATTTTATTTTGTTTAAGACAGTCTTGCTCTGTTGCCCAGGCTGGGGTACAGTGGCATGATCTTGGTTCACGGGAGCCTTGACTTTCCAGGCTCAAGCAATCCTCCCACCTCAGCCTCCCGAGTAGCTAGGATTACAGGTGCCCACAGCCACACCCGGCTAATTTTTGTATTTTTAGTAGAGACGGGGCTTTACCATGCTGGCCGGGCTGGTCTCGAACTCCTGGTCTCAAGTGATCTGCCTGCTTTGGCCTCTTAAAGTGCTAGGATTACAGGCATGAGCCACTGCGCCTGGCCCCTCACAACCCTTTAGATGCCTCCATTGGCACTACTTTTATTAAAACATCTGCCACCCACGGGCTCTCTCTTCTTCCATCATGGGAGTGGGTGCCCTCATCCTCCTGGAACAAACCTAAGTCACCGGCCCTTCTGGTTGCAGCTGCCCACTGGGAACCCGTCCACTTGCCACGTCCAGTAAAGACGGTGCACACCCCTCAATATCCCTTAAAACAAGGTGTGCTGGCCTGTGCCCAGTCATTAAAAACATGCTAAAGGCTAAGGTTACAAAACCACTCTCTCTCCCTTTAACAGCATAGTCTAGCCTGTACCCTAAATTAGTTCCAAAGAGTGGCGCTTACTTATTAATTACTGAAACTTACATGCCCAAGTTTCTCCAACAAAGGCCCCTCTAACTAAGATAACAAATTATTGAAGATATTCCAATGGCCCCAGGTGCACACTTTGTGGTCCTTGGTTTGGCCAATATGTTTTATTCTATACCTATTACTGAGGAGTCTCAACCACAATTTGCCTTCATTTTCAAAGGAACACAATATCCCTTTACTCAGCTTCCAGCGAGGTCCCCAATAGCCCAGCCAGTGTCCCAAACCTCTGCAGACAAGACCTGGATGAGGCATCTCTTCCACACTGTCATTTACGGCATTGTATTGATGACCTCCTGTTAAAAGGTTCCTTCTGAATAAGCTGTTCACATTCACACACCATCATAACCCAGCTGAAAAATAACGGTGATGGCCGGGTGCGATGGCTCATGCCTGTAATCCCGGCACTTTGGGAGGCCAAGGTGGACGGATCATGAGGTCAGGAGACCGAGACCATCCTGGCAAACATGGTGAAACTTTGTGTCTACCTAGAAAAAAAAAAATACGAAAAATTAGCCAGGTGTGGTGGGAGGCGCCTGTAGTCCCAGCAACTCAGGAGGCTGAGGCAGGAGAATGGCGTGAACCCGGGAGGCTGAGCTTGCAGTGAGCAAAGATCGCACCACCGCACTCCAGCCTGGGCGACAGAGCGAGATTCTGTCTCAAAAATAAATAAATAAATAAAAATAATGGTTATGAGGCCAGGCGTGGTGGCTCATGCCTGTAATCCCAGCACTTTGGGAGGCCGAGGTAGTGGTGGGCGCCTGTGGTCCCAGCTACTTGGGAGGCTGAGGCAGGAGAATGGCGTGAACCCGGGAGGCGGAGCTTGCAGTGAGCCAAGATCACACCACTGCACCCCAGCCTGGGTGACACAGTGAGACTCTGTCTCAAAAAAAAAAAAAAAAAAAGGGTTATGGTATCACCCCACATAAAATACAGGGGCCAGTGCCTTCAGTAAAATTCTTGGGCACTGTCTGGTCAGGGTGCAGCAGATCCTATTAACTGTTAAACAGAAACTACTGACACTGATACCACCCACAGGTCTTCGACAGACACATCGATTTGGATTCTTCATGTTTTGGAGACAAGAGTTTCCATATCTTACTCTAATACCCAGACCCTTTTATGCTATAACCTGTAAAGCAACCACCTCTCAGCGGGGAGGCCCCACAGCCCTCGCCTGGCCTGGCAGGCAGCCCAGCACACCATGCCATCATGCCTCCAGGTCCCACTCTTGTGTGGAAGCTCTGGCGACACCCACTCTGCCTCATGGAGTCTGTGGAGAAAACATGGTCCACCTGGTTGCCCATAGGGCTCTGAACTAAATGAGCCCCAAAGAGCAGCTCAATATGCCCCCTAGAAAGGCAAATGCTATCTGCCTATTGGGCGCAATTAGAAACTGAGGGTCCCACAATGAGTGGAAGCAGCACCCCTGTGGACTCCGATCCCCACCACGCCACAGCTCAGGACACCTTCCACCCAGCACAGGCAGGTGCCACCTTGCTGCCTGGAAATGGCACCTGCGGCAGGCTGACCTGACACGAAGGGTCTTCCCAAACTCCAGGAGGGTGTGTGGCTTTACTCACACCTGGCCCCTTGCTCATGGTGTCGGAGGACCTGGCCGAGTCAGTCGAATTGGCAGCCTTGTGATGCAACATGCCTGCAAGTCCAAACTGCCTTCTGCCCATAGATTTAGACTCAGTCAGGCAAGTGGAAACAGGACAGTTTTCTCGTTCAAAGCAACCTCGGGGGGCACCTGTTTGTGGAAACAGGACAGTTCTCTTGTGCAGGGCAACCTTGTGGGGGCACCTGTTTGGGAAGAAGTTGCCTCCTAGGGCTTCCTCACCTTAGTCTGCGAGGGATCACCATAAATGCAGGGTGATACTTGAAACAGCGCCAGAGATGCACAGAGCAGCCCTCCCAGGGAACTACAAGGCCTTCCTGACAGGGGTGGCCAACTGGGGGCACACCATCCATCCACCTGGATGGCCCCCATCTCAAGGGGAATGACATCGCTCCAACTTCAACACTGAGAACACAGACCCTCCCCGCTGCAGACTCCCATCATGACTCCACCCCCCAAACTAGGATCACAAATCACAACTCCACCCCCCACAAACTAGGATCAAAAGGGTTGCCTCTGCCCCAACTATGGACTTGCAACTAGACTCCAACCTACAGAGCTCTCTACAAAATATGGAGCCCAGGGATGCTAGGAATCTTATTTTGCTGAAATAGCCTATGCTTGACATATGAACTAAATGGAAACAAAAATGCCCAAAGTACCGGAATTACAGGCGTGACCACGGCACCCGGAAACCTCATGTGTTTTGATGCTGTAATCCCAGCACTTTGGGAGGCCAAGGCAGGTGGATTGCTTGAGCCCAGGAGTTCAAGACCAGCCTGATCAATATGGTGAAACCTTGTCCCTACTAAAAATACAAACATCATCTGGGTGTGCTGGAGTGCACCTGTAGTCCCGCTCAGGAGGCTGAGGTGGGAGGACCACTTGAACCGGGGAGGGTAAGGTTGCAGCGAGCCAAGTTCGCGCCACTGCACTCCAGCCTTGGTGACACAGTGAGGCTGTTTCAAAAAAACAAAAAGAATTTCATTATCTGGTCCCAGTGGGAACAAAGTTTAGCTCTGAATCTTCTCATGTCTTCAAGAAACCATAAAAATAACAACAGAAAAATACAAACAAGCAAAATGAATTTTTTTAACTGCATTTTCAGGCTGGGCGTGGCGGCTCATGCCTGTAATCCCAGCACTTTGGGAGGCTGAGGCGAGTGGATCACCTGAGGTAGGGAGTTCAAGACATCATGGCCAACATGGTGAAACCCCGTCTCTACTAAAAACAAAATTAGCAGGGCGTGGTGGCGGGCGCCTATAGTCCCAGCTACTTGGGAGGCTGAGGCAGGAGAATCACTTGAACCTGGGAGGCAGAAGTTGTACTGAGCCAAGATGGCACCACTGCACTCCAGCCTGGGCAACAGAACAAGACTAAATATCAAAAAAGTAAAAATAAGCTGGCACGGTGGCTCGCACCTGTAATCCCAGCACCTTGGGAGGCCGAGGCGGGCAGATTGCCTGAGCTCAGGAGTTCGAGACCAGCCTGACCAACATGGTGAAACCCCGTCTCTACTAAAAATACAAAATTATCTGGACGTGGTGGTGAGCGCCTGCAGTCCCAGCTACTCAGGAGGCTGAGGCAGGAGAATCCCGTGAACCCGGGAGGCGGAGGCTGTGACAAGCCAAGATGGCGCCATGGCACTCCAGCGTGGGCAAGAAGAGCAAAACTCCGTCTCAAA
The DNA here is from genome assembly GCF_000951045.1 of Mandrillus leucophaeus. NCBI lineage: Eukaryota > Metazoa > Chordata > Mammalia > Primates > Cercopithecidae > Mandrillus > Mandrillus leucophaeus. The sequence continues at coordinate 2,445,923 of NW_012101565.1, forward strand.
CAAACAAACAAAAACAGCAAAAAACAGAAACAAAAAATAAATAAATAAAAATAATGAAATTTAAGAAAAAAAAAGGACAACAGGAGGCCCTGGAGGCTGAGCTCCTCAGAAGTGCTGCCAAATGCAATGCCAAAAGGGAACAGTCCCAGTAGCCGGAAGGGGCCACAGAAAAGCAGCACCACAAACGCAGACGGGCCCGAGATGGATCTCTAAAGTGTCCAAAAGGAGCTGGCCCAACCCAGGAAAGAGTATCTGTGAGCGGGGCCAATACTGACGATGGCAGAGCCCTGGGACAAGCCAACACACAAGCCTCAGAAAGCTCGGTGCCCAGGCCACAGTGGTGACAGCTCGCGGATAATGCCAGCAAAATGTAACTTGTAAAGGTACATGCTGGTGACCAGCTGCACAGAGGTACACACACACTCATACGCATACACATACTCACATGTGTAAACACGTACATACACACAGACGCAGATACACAAATACCCATACGTACAGAATCCACAGTCTCTACTCCAAATTTAACAAACACATAAAGAACCAAGAAAATAGAGCACATTTTTGTGAGAAAAGGAAATCAGCCATCTGACCCTGAAATGAGTCAGACGTTGAAACTAACAGACAAGGATTTAAAAACAGAAATTATAATTATCCTCAGTGAAGTAAAACAAAACAGGAAAATCTCAGGGAGTCAAAAGTCTCAGCAGAGACACAGAAATAATAAAAAATAAAATGGTCATCCTGGAACTGAAAAATAGAATTTCTGAAATAAAGCATTACTTGACGGACTAACAGCTGAATGGGCACAATAAAAGAGAGTAAGTGAACTTTAATCGAGATGAACAGAAATTATCGGAAGAATACAGATAAAAATATTTTTAAAATAATAAACAGCCTTACAAACCTGTTACATAATTCAAATGGTCACTTATAATTGGTATCTAAGGAGACCAGAGAGGGAATGGTACAGAAAGAAATGTGAAGAAATAATGGTCAAAAGTTACCCAAATTTGATGAAAGACAGAAATCTACAGGATCAAGACGCTGTATGAACACCTAGCAGAGGAAAACCCAAGAGGCCGGTGCTGCAGCCCATCAGAGTCTACCTGCTGGGAACCGAACCGACAGGCAGCTCGCCTGGAAAGCAGGAGAGTGACCCAAGACACACCACCAGCCAAGGATCCCGTGGTGACTCGTCATCGAAAGCCAAGGAGGCCAGAAAAGAGTAAAATAGCAGCTTTAAAGTGCTGAATGGGAAAAGGAAAAAAAAAAAAAAA
>NW_012101565.1:2448437-2458445 GCF_000951045.1 Mandrillus leucophaeus
CCGCGCCCGGCTTATTTTTATTTATATTTTATTTATTTTATTATTGAGATTGAGTTTCACCTTTTCGCCCAGGCTGGAGTGCAGCGGTGCCATCTCGGCTCACTGCAACCTCCGCCTCCCGGGTTCAAGCGATTCTCCTGCCTCAGCCTCCTTAGTAGCTAGGATTACAGGTGCATGCCACCAAACCCAGCTAATTTTTGTGGGGCTTCACCATATTGGCCAGGCTAGTCTTGAACTCCTGACCTCAAGTGACCAGCCCACCTCGGCCTCCCAAAGTACTGGGATTACAGGAATGAGGCACTGTGTCCGGTCAATCATTTCTTTTTATCCCTGAATATGATTCCATTCTCTGCATATGCCACTGGTTTATTTACCCGCTCATCTACTGAAGAACATCTCGGTTGCTTATGAGTTTTGGTAATTATGAAATTATGAATAAGGCTGCCATAAATATCTGTGTGCAGGATTTTGTGTGGACATAAATTTTCAATTCATTTGGGTAAATACAAAGGGACAAAATTGCTGGATCACATGGTAAAGGTATGTTTAGTTTTGTAAGACTGTCGAACTGTCTTCCAGAGTGGCCACCGTTTTGATCCCCCACCTGCAATGAATGGGCGTTCCTGTTCCACATCCTGGCCAGCACTGGGGGTTATCAGTGATGTGGATTTTGGCCATTCTAGTAGGTGTGCAGTGGAATCTCATTGTTTTAATTTGCAATTCCTTAGAGACATATGACACTGATCTCACAATGCCCGCCTGTCATCTGGGTATCTCCTTCCATCCGGAGTCTATTCAGGCCTTTAACCCATGTTTTAAATTGGGCTGTTCATTTTCTTGAGTTTTTTTGCATATTTTGGATAATGGTAGTTTATATGTGCCTTTTACAAATATCTTCTCCCAATCTATGGACTGTTTCTCATTCTCTTGACATTGTCTTTTTTTTTTTTTTTTTTGAGATGGAGTCTGACTCTATCGCCCAGGCTGGAGTGCAGTGGCTCAATCTCGGCTCACTGCAACCTCTGCCTCCCAGCTTTCAGCGATTCTCCTGCCTCAGCTCTGGAGTAGCTAGAATTACAGGCACCTGCCACCACACCCAGCTGGTTTTTGTATTTTTAGTAGAGATCCCAAAGTTGATGTTGTCTTTTACAGAGCAGAATTTTTTAATTTTAATGAAGTACAGCTTGTCAATTATTTCTTCCATGGATTGTGCCTTTGGTGTTGCACCTAAAAACTCATTGTCAAACCAAGGTCATCTCTTTTTCTCCTATATTATCATCTAGAAGTTTCATAGTTTTGTGGTTTATATTTAGATGATCAATTTTTCTATGGAATGAAATGTGTCCTGCTCACCCCAAATTCACAAGTTGAAGCCTCAATGTGATGACGTTTGGAGATGGGGCATTTGAGAGATCATTTGAGTTAGATGAGGTCATGAGGGTCGTCATGGCAGAATTAGTGCTCTTAGAAGAACTTGCCCTTTCTCTCTCTGCCATGTGAGGACACAGTGAGAAGGCAGTCATCTGTAACCTAGAAAGAGAGATCCCTCACCAGAAACTAGCCATGCTAACACACTGATCTTGGATGTGTAGCCTCCAGAACTATAAGAAAATAAGGCTGGGCATGGTGGCTCACGTCTGTAATCCCAGCACTTTGGGAAGCCGAGGTGGGCAGATCACCTGAGGTCAGGAGTTCAAGACCAGCACAGCCAACATAGCAAAACCCCATCTCTACTAAAAGTACAAAACCAGCTGGGCATGGTGGCAGGTGCCTGTAATCCCAGCTACTCGGGAGGCTCAGGCAGGATAATCACTTGAAGCCGGGAGCTGGAGGTTGCAGTGAGCTGAGATCATGCCACTGCACTCTGACCTGGGTGACCAAAGCCTCCATATGGAGGGGGACGGGGAGGGGGAGGGGAAGGGAAGTGGAGGAAAGTTAGTGTTTTAAGCACCCAGCTTGTGGTATTGAGTCTGAGCAGAATAAGACACATTTTAAGTTAATTTTTTGCGAAGGGTGTCTAGATTCTCTTTTTTTGGCATGTGGATGTTCAATTGTTCCAGCATCATTTGTTGAAAAGATTATCCTTTCTACATTGAGGTGTGTTTGTTCCCTTGTCAAAGCTCAGTTGCATATGTTTATGCAGGTTTATATCTGGGCTCTCTGCTCTGTTTCACTGATCTATTTTTTCTGTTTTTTTGACCAATATCGCACTGTCTTGATCACTGTGGCTTTACAGTCAAAGTACTGAAATTGGGTAGCATGGGTCTTTCGACTTTGCTCTTCTCCTTCAATATTGAGTTGACTATTCTGGGTCTTTTACCTCTCCTTATAAACATCAGAATCAGTTTGCTAATATCCACAAAATAACCTGCTGAGTTTTTTGGAGTTTTTTTTTTTTAGAGACATGGTCTTGCTGTGTCAGCCAGGCTGGAATACAGTGGCATGATCATAACTTACTGAAACCTCAAACACCTAGCCTCAAGCAGTCCTCCCACCTCAGCCTCCCAAATAGCTGGGAATATAGGCACATGCCACCAGGCCTAGCTAACAAAAAAAATTTTTTGTAGATATGGCGTCTCGCTATGTTACCTAGGCTGGTCTTAAACACCTGGGCTCAAGCGATCCTCCTGCCTTGGCCTCCCAAAGTGCTGGATTATAGTTATAAACCACAACTAGCCCCTGAGGTTGTGATTGAGAGTGTGTTGAATACATAAATCAAGCTGAGAAGGACTGACATCATGATAATACTGAGTTTTCCTATCCATGAACATAGAATATCTCATTTATTTAGTTCTTCTTTGATATATTCTTATCAGTCTTGTATTTTTCCTCATAGATTTTGCACATATTTTGTTAGACTTACACCTAAGTATTTTATCTTTGGTGGTGCTAATGTAAATAATGTGTTTTTAATTTCAAATTCCACTTCTTCATTGCTAGTATAAAGGAAAATGATTGACATTTGTATATTAACTTTGTATCCTGCAACCTTGCTACAATCACTTATTAGTTGTAGGAGGTCTTTTTGCTGACTCATTCCGATTTTCCACACAGATGATCATTTGTAAACAGTTTTATCTCTTCCTTCCCAATGTGTATACCTTTTATTTCCTTTTCTGTCTTACTGCATTAACTGGGACTTCTAGTGCAATGCAGCAGTGGTGAGAGGGGACATCCATGCCTTGTTCCTAATCTTAGTGGAAAAGCTTTAAGTTTTTTTTTTTTAACCATTAAGTATGACGTTAGCTGTAGGTTTTCTGTAGATGCTCTTTATCAACTTGAGGAAGTTCCTCTGTATTCCTAGTTTGTTGAATTTGTAATCATGAATCGAGGCTGGCTTTTGTCAAATGCTTTCTCTGCATCTACTGATATGACCACGTGATCCTTCTTCAGCCTATTGATGTGGTGTATCACATTACATTAATTTATTTCCTAATGTTGGACCAGCCTTGTTAACCTGGGACAAATCCCACTTGGTCATGGTATATAATTCTTTTTATACATTATTGAATTTGATTTGCTAATATTTTGTTGGAATTTTTGCATTTATGTTCACAAGAGGCGTTTGTCTGTAGTTTCCTTTTCTTGTAATGTCTGGTTTTGGCATTTGGGTGGGTAATGCTGACCTCATATAATGAGTTAGGAAGTATTTCCTCCGTTTTTATTTTCTGGAACAGATTGTAGAGAACTGGTATAATTTCTTCCTTAAATGTTTGGTAGAACTCGTAAGTGAACCCATCTGAGCCCAGTGGACTCTATTTTGGAAGGTTATTGTTGATTTGACTTATTTAATAGACATAGCCCTATTCAGATTGTCTATTTCTTCCCACGTTTGAGATTGTGTCCTTCAAGGAATTGGTTCATTTATGAAATTTGGGCACAGTTGTTCATCTTTTTTTATTACCCTTTAAAAGTCTGTGGGACATCTCTGTAGTGATGTCCCCTCTTTCCTTTCTGATATTAGTATTTTGTGTCCTCTCTCTTCTTTTTCTTAAGTCTGGCTAAAGGTTTACTGATTTATTGTTTTTCAAACCATCTTCTGGTTTTGTTGATTTTCTCTATTGATTTCCTGTTTTCCATTTCATTGATTTCTGCTTGAATTTTTATTTCTTTTCTTCTGTCTACTTTGGATTTAATTTGCTCTTCTTTTTCTAGTTTCCTAGAGTGAAAGCTTGCATTATTGATTTTAGATCTTTCCCATTTTCTAATACATACAGTCATCAATGCTATACATTTCCCTCTAAGCACTGCATTCACAGCATTCCACAAATTTTGGTAAGTTTTATTTTCATTTTCACTTAATTCAAAATATTCTAAAATTTCTCTTGAGATCTCTTTGACTCGTGTTATTTGGAAGTGTGTTGTTTATTTGCCAAGTACTTTAGGATTTTCTAGCTATCTTTTTGGTTTCATTTCTAGTTTAATGTCATTGTGGTCTGAGAACAGACATTGTATGTTTTCTATTCTTTTAACTATGTTAGAGTAGGTTTTGTGGCCCAGAATGTGGTCTATCTTAGTGAATGTTTCATATGAGCTTGGCAGGAATGTGCATTTTGCTATTGCTGGATGAAGCAGTCTACAGATGTAAATTATTCCCAGTTGATTGATGTGATGTGCTGTTAAATTCAACTACATCCTGCTGGATCTATCCATTTATGATAGAGGGTGCTGGAGTCTCCAACTGTAGACAGTGATTCATCTACTTCCCCTTGTAGTTCTATCAGTTTTTGCATCACATATTTTGTTGTTGTTGTTGCTGTTGTTTGAGACAGAGTCTCGCTCTGTCGCACAGGCTGAAGTGCAATGGTGCAATCTTGGCTCACTGCAACCTCCGCCTCCTGGGTTCAAGCAATTCTCCTGCCTCAGCCTCCCGAGTAACTGAGATTACAGGTGTGAGCCACCACACATGGTTAATTTTGTATTTTTAGTAGACATGGGGTTTCTCCATGTTGGTCAGTCTGGTCCTGAACTCCTGACCTCAGGTGATCCACCCGCCTCAGCCTCCCAAAGTGCTGGGATTATAGGCGTGAGTCACCATGTCCAGCTGGTTTTGTTGTTTTTAGAGATAGGGTCTCACTCAGTTGTCCCGCCTGGAGTGCAGTGATGTGATTATAGTTCACTGCAGCTTCAACCTCCCAGGCTCAAGTGATCTGCCCGTCTTGGCCTCCCAAAGTGCTGGGATTACAGGCATGACTACCACACTTGGCAACCTCACTTTTTTTTTTTTTTTTGAGATGTAGTCTCACTCTGTTGCCCAGGCTGCAGTGCAATGGTGCAATCCTGGCTCACTGCAACCTTCACTTCCCAGATTCAAGTGACTCTCCTGCCTTAGCCTCTCAAGTAGCTGGGATTACAGGCGCACTCCACCATGCCTGGCTAATTTTTGTGTTTTTAGTAGAGATGGGGTTTCATCATGTTGGGCAGGCTAGTCTTGAACTCCTGACCTCAAGTGATCTGCCCACCTTAGCCTCCTAGTGCTGGGATTACAGGTATTAGCCACCATGCCTGGCCAACCTCACATATTTTGATGCTGTAGTTAGGCACATACACCTTAAGAACTGTTACGTTTTCCTGACGAATCAACCCCTTTATCATCATGTAATGCCCTTCTTTACCCCAATAACTTTCCTTTCTCTGAAGTCTGCTGTGTCTAAAGTAGTAAGATATTTCCGCTTTCTTTGGATTACTGTCTTTCTCCATCCCTTTACTTTTAATATATATGTGTTTTTATGTTTAAAGTGAGCTTCTTTTATTTTTTGTTCATGGCAAGATCTTGTCATGAGACAGCAGGTTTCTTTTTTCTTTGCAATGGGGTCTTGCTCTGTTGCTGGAATGCAGTGGTGCAATCACAGCTCACTGCAACCTCAACCTCCCGGGCTCAAGCAATCCTACCACATCAGCCTCTTGAGTAGCTGAGACTTACAGGTGCACAACATCACACCAAGCTAAGTTTTTTAACTTTTCGATGAGATGAGTTATCACTATGTTGTTTAGGCTGGTCTCAAACTCCCAGGCTCAAGGGATCCTCCCACCTCAGCCTCCCAAAGTGCTGGAATTACAGGTGTGAGCCATCACTCCTGGCCAAAGTTGGTTCCTTATAGAAAACACAGTTGGGGCCAGGCACTGTGGCCTGTAATACCAGTGCTTTAGGAGGCCAAGGCAGGAGGATTGCTTGAGGCTCAAGAGTTTGAGACCAACCTGGGCAAAACAGTGAGACCTGATCTCTACAAAAATAAAAAAAGAGGTGGATGTGGTGACATGTACCTGTAGTCCCAGCTGCCCGGGAGGCTGATGTGGGAGGATTGCTTGAGCCCAGGGGGTCAAGGCTGCCGTGAGTCATGATCAAGCTACTGCATTCTAGTCTGAGCAACAGAGTAAGACCCCATCTCTAAAAAAACAAATAACTTTTTAAAAAGGGGATTATTGGCTGAGTACGATGGCTCATGCCTGTAATCCCAGCACTTTGGGAGGCCAAGGTGGGTGGATCTCTTGAGACCAGGAGGTCAAGACCAGCCTGGGCAATATGGTGAAACCCTGTCTCTACAAAACACAAAAATTAGCCAGGTGTGGTAGTACATGCCTGTAGTCCCAGCTACCCGGGAGGCTGTGGTGGGAGGATCACTTGAGCCTGGGAGGTCAAAGCTTTCAACAGACTGGGACTGTGCCACTGCACTCCACCCTGGGGGACAGTGAGACCCTGTCTCAAAAAAATAAAAAAAAAAAATTAAAAAGGTGATTACTGATGTTGCTGAATTAACATCTACCACATCTGTTACCATTTTCTACTTTTTGCCCTTGTTCTTCATTCCTATTTCTGTTTTCCATGCTTTTTCTACCTTTTGTGGGTTTACCTGAGCATTCTATTATATGTAATTCCATTTTGTATCCTTTTTTAGCATATCAACTATACTTCTTTTTTAACTTTTTAAATTGGTTTGCAATCTGCATTTAGAGCTAATCCAAGTCCACCTTCAAATAACAATCTCTTGGAAGCCCTGTCCCATCTACTACTGAGTCCATCGAAGGCACTCTTCCTTTCTCTTACGGTGTTTTTGCTCTCTAGCATTTAAAAAATTCTTTAAATTTTCTTTTATTTTCTTTTTTGTTTTTTAAGAAAGACAATCTCGCTATGCTGCCGAGGCTGGCCTTGAACTCCTGGGCTCAAGCAATCCTGCTACACTATGAGTTGCAAATACAGGTATGTGCCACCACATCCAGCTTCTTAAAATTTTAATCTCTCTGCTTACATTATCAATCTGTTTTTGTATACTGTCTACTTTTTCCATTAAAGCCCTTAGCATGTTAATCATAGTTTTAAAAAAATTCCTGGTCTGATTACTCCAACACTCCTGCCACGACTGACTCTGGTTCTAATGCTTGTTCAGTCTCTTCAGACTGTATTTTCTGCCTTTTAGTATGCTTTGTAATTTTCTGTTGATAGGTAGACATGATATAGTGGGTAAAAGGAATTGCAGTAAATAGGGCTTTCACCATGTTTTCAGGTGTTGGGGTGGGAAAGTGTTCTATGACACTACGAGTAGGGCTCACTCTTGCCGAGCTTGTGTCCCTGGACTATGAACTTCCCAAGTGCTTTTCAGTTTCCCCCACCCACCATCAGGTGGGACAGAATATCTAGAAGTAGCCAGTGTTAGGTATTTCCTTTCCCCCAGATAGGTTAAGTTCTGATAAAAACACCAGCAGGTTAGGCCCTGGTAAAATTGTTTCTCCTGAGGGCAGGTCTTGTTAAGAACAGAATGGTATATTCCAAAGTAGTTCCTTTTCACTTCCTCCTGCCAGAAGCACAAGGAGGTTTTTCTCTGATATTCACTGTCAGTACCTAATAGAGCCCCTGGAGGTAAAACTCACAAAAGCATGGGGTCCTCCCATGACTGGGTCTCCCTGGAGTTTTTTTTTCAGAGTTGTCCACACTGAGCCTCTAGCAATTTGCCAATTACATTTTAGGCTAACCCATCTGGCCACTGGTTCCCTGGGAGATTATTGCTCACAAGTTGTGGTTGTGATTCTTTGTATCTGCCTGTTTATCTCTCCAGTTTTTTTTTTTTTTTTTTTTGACAGAGTCTCGCTCTGTCACTCAGGCTGGAGTACAGTGGTGCAATCTCGGCTCACTGCAACCTTCATCTCCTGAGTTTCAGCGATTCTCCTGCCTCGGCCTCCCGAGTAGCTGGGATTACAGGCACCCACCACCACGCCCAGCTAATTTTATGTTTTTAATAGAGATGGGGTTTCACCATGTTGGCCAGGTTGGTCTTGAACTCATGTCCTCAATTGATCCACCTGCCTCAGCATCCCAAAGTGCCGGGATTACAGCTGTGAGCCACTGCGCCCAGCCATACCTCTCCAATTTTGAGAGCAGTGACTTGTCCTCTGACCTCACACCTCTCTGATAGAGCTAAGATTTGTTGATTTTTCAGTTTGTTCAGCTTTTTACTTGTTAGGACACAGTGATGAATTCTAAGCTCCTTACATGCCAGAACAGCTAAAATACTATTTTTTTGGCCTTTTTCCTTTTAATTTTTTATAAACTATATAACTGTTTAAAACCGAAATTATAACATTGTCTTTCTGAGTTTAAAATGTATGTAGATATATTACGCATAACAACTATAACGAAAAGGATGGGAAGGATGGTTACAAGATTTCTGGATTTATGTGAAGTAGTATATAAATGAACTGTAAGTAAACTGTGGAAACTTATGTATACTGTAAACCTTAGGAAAATCACTGTAAAAAATAATGCAAAAATATTACGTAAAAAGCAAATAATAAAATTTAAATGGAGTTCTAAAAAGTATTCAAATAATCCAAATAAAGGCAGGAAAAAGGAATTTAAAAAACAGAAGAGGTAAGTGTAAATAAAAAATATCATGCACGAGTGCATTCCTGAACCGTATCAAAAATTACATTAAACATGAACAGACTACACACTACAATTAAAAGACAAAGATTGTTAGGATGAAGAAACAAGACCCAATTGTATGACATCTGCAAGAGATTCACGCTAAGTGTAAAGACACAGGTTGAAATTAAAAGGATGAAAAAAGATATACTATGCTAACAGTAAGTATAAGAAGGAAGGAGTTGCTACATTAATATTAGATAAAATATATTTCAAAACAAAATGTATTACCAGAGACAAACAGGAATTCTCTTATCTCTCATAATGATAGTCATAAGTGCAAATGAGCCTTATAATACAGCTTCAAGATACATGAAGCCAACACTACAAAAATTAAAGGGAAGAAAAGACAATTCCACAATCATACTTCTGTATTTTAACACCCCCCTCTCAGCAACTGAAAGAATAACTAAACAAACAAAAAAATCAGCAAGGATACAGAAGACACAAACAATACCATGAACCACCCTGACTTAACTGATATTTATCTAACCCCAAAATGTCAGAATACACGTTCTTTCTCAGTGCACATGGTATTTGTATCAGGAGAAACCACATTTGGGGTCATAAAACAGGAAGCAACAAATATGAAAGGAATGAAATAATACAGAGTATGTTCTCTGACCACAATGGAATTAAATGACAATAACAATAAGATAACTAGGAAAACACCAACTATTTGGAAATTAATGCGTGTCCAAATAATCATTGGGTCAAAGAAGAAATCACAAGAAAAACTAGATGTTTTGAACTATAATGTTAATGAAAATGCAACATATTAAAATTTTGTGAGATGCACCTAAAGCTGCACTTTGAGAAAACGATACAACTTTACAATAGACTTAGCTCTTACATGTAGAAACCAAAGGCTTTATTCAACCAATTTTGAATGTGCACAAATATGGGGTGTATTTTTCTTTTTTCTTTTTTTTTTTTTTTTTTTTTTGAGACGGAGTCTTGCTCTGTCGCCCGGGCTGGAGTCCAGTGGCCGGATCTCTCAGCTCACTGCAAGCTCCGCCTCCCGGGTTCACGCCATTCTCCTGCCTCAGCCTCCCAAGTAGCTGGGACTACAGGCGCTCGCCACCGCGCCC
>NW_012101565.1:2459640-2461608 GCF_000951045.1 Mandrillus leucophaeus
AAAAAAAAAGACTACTACTGACTAAAATTGGCAAATGAAGGAGAGAATGGGGTGAAGAATCAAAAGGACATGGTAGGGAACCAATATCTATTGTCAAAAGTAAGTATATTATATAAAGAAGAGAACGAAGTTGTTATCAAGGTAATCACCAAAACAAAAATACGATCAGAAAAAATATATGTATTTTTTAAAGCAAAGAAACAGACCAGCAAGATAAAACTTCTAAAGCATGTGCACATGCTCACATTTGTCGAGGGGGCTGTATCTGTGATTCTGTCCCTGGAGGAGGCCATTAACATGAACACCATGCCCCAGCTGTCCCACACTTGGAGCCTCTTAAGGCAGGATTGGGAGGCTGTTCCCAGGGTTAGCATCCCATCAATTCTCACCTTTCTGGCAGCTTTTCAAGATCTCTGGTTCCTCAGCTCCCAGAAGATTCAGGACCCAAAGTTCCTTCCCCTGCTCCAGCTGGGAGATCAACTCCGGTTTAGGGACAGGGAATCCTGTTGAGGATGAGGACACTGGTGGTTGGCATGGCCTGGGGAGCTGGGGCAGGACACTGCCCACTGGGTCTTCCAGGCCAGGTGGGGAGAGATGTGCCCTGTGTGCACATGTGTACGCCTGCATGTATGTTGCTCAGGGGAGCCCGTGGGCTGAGACTAAGTACTGAAGGAGAATCCACTCATTAGCTCTCCTGCCACTGGAGGGACACCAGTGGGGCCACTGGCAACAGGGAGCCAAGTCCCTAGAACTGAGGAGCAAGGCAGGCTTTTCCCATGGGAAATGTTCCTTCTGTAGAGATCAGACTGATACTTGGGACAAGGGGCAGGACCCTCTTCTTTGGGATCGAAAGAGCCAAAGCAGCCTCCCAAGCTCCTTAGAGGTCCCCAGTGCGAACCGGGCCAAGTGCAGAGAGCCTCACCCAGAGAGGCCACGTTCCCATAGTTCTCCAGCATCACGTCTCTGTAGAGCGCCCGCTGCTGGGGGCCCAGCTGCTGCCCCTCCGCCTGAGAGAAGTACACGGCCACATCCTGGAACGTCAGCGGCATCTCCTGCAACAACACATCGCCGCTGCCCGGGCCATGCCCACTGGGCAGCAGCCTGCACTAAAAGGACTCTGACCTGGTGGAGCCCCACTACCCAGAGCCCTGCAGTGGTCAGTATGAACTGTGTATCAGCAGGTCCCTGATGGGGCAGCTCAGAGCGCTGAGGACCAGCCAACTTCAGCCACACGGGGACCCAGCTGAGCCAGAGCCCCTCTCCCTGTGGGAGGGGGAGTCTACATCTCAGAACCCTTTCCTCACGGTTGCTATGAGCCCCTGGCTGGCCTTACCAGTTGCCGGGCTCACGGCTCCAGAGAACAGCAGCTTCTGACTGGGAAGGGGATGAAGATGAAAAGCCGGGCAGGAAGGAGGGTTAACTCACCTGGTGCCCTGGAAGCTGGACTGTGGCTGACATTCTGTGCGCGTGGGCTGCTGTGGTTTCCCAGAGAAGACAGGAGACTGCCCTGGCCTGGAGTCTCCCCCAACTTACCTTCAGTGGGGAGAACTCAGGCTCAGCCCCATTCAACCAGGGGTGTGGAAGGATGGCCAGGAGGCAGAAGCTGACTGTTGGTGTGGCCTCCTGGGTCGTGGGAAGCAGGTCACTATGCAGCACAGGCCGATGTGCCCTACTGCTCAGACTCCTGAAATCCCAGAACGGCCGGAGCCAGAGCCCGGGGGGGATCCAGGGACTCCTGGCTAAGGGGTGAAAAGCTGGCAGTTCCCGTGTCCAGACCTGCTGAAGGCCCTGGAAATGGGGTGCAGGGCTGTTCTACCTGCCTGGGTCAACCTGGGGCAAAGAGCCACGTGAGGGTGCCGCCTCACCAGGGTTGAGGACGTGAGAGGGAGGCCACTGGGGTGCTGCCGAAGGCCCCAGGCTCCGGGGAGAGGCCGGAAGCCAGCTGTGGTCCTCAGCCCGGCCTCCTAG
>NW_012101565.1:2462318-2464434 GCF_000951045.1 Mandrillus leucophaeus
GTCTGGGGCTGTGACGCTGCTCGTCCGGGCCGCGCCCGCCTCGCGCCAACCCTAAACCCCCTCCCGAACCGTAATCCCGCTGCGCTCCCGGTTCCTCCGTGGGTCACCACACATCATGTGTCCCGATTCACCATAACCACCAGAGAGTCGCTTATGAAGATGTCACAATTATTGGGACTCAGAACACAACGTCCCAAAATGAAGGCCTGGGAGGCAGTTTCCCTCCGACCTTCCCAGCCCTCCAGTCTCAGTTCTGTTCTCCCGCGAGGCTCCTCATAGGGTGAACCCCTTTTCCCCAAGGCGGGTCACAGAGACCAGAACCCCCAAGCCAGTCATACAACCTAAAAACATGACTCACGTTCTCCCGCCTTTTTGTGTGAAAACTGGCGGTAAAGGCCGGGGGTGGTGGCGCCTGTGGTCCCGGCTACTCAGGAGGCTGAGGCAGGAGAATCGCTTGAACCCGGGAGGCGGAGGTTGCAGTGAGCCGAGATGGCGCCGTTGCACTCTAGCCTGGGTGACACCATCTCAAAAATAAATAAATAATAAATCCATGTATTTGCCTTTTCTCCAAAAATCTGCCTTTTATGAGTTGGTTTTCAGTGAACCTTCAGAGGGCAAAGAGGAACTTTCCCCTTGGCCCCTACACAATAAAGCATGGTTTAAAAAATACCACTTGATAAAGATGAGGAGGCCAGCTTAGAAACGGGGTAGAGAAAGGAAAGGAAAGCCAAGGACTATCTTGTCACCCAGAATATAGTGTAGGCCCTGTACACTCTGTTAGAATCAAGGCACAAATTTTATATCTGAACTTGAAGCAATCAACGAGGATGGAGAATGTCTAGAAGTCTAAAGAACCATGCAAAGTCTCACATGATTAAGAATATGCCATACATTATTAATATCAGTGCTGGGAGATTGTGAAGAATTACACACTGCTCTGCTTGTGGGAGCGTGGTTAGTACAATGTTGAAAATGAATTAACCTGTACATAAAGAGCCTTAAACACTTCAATTAATCTAGGATCTAGCCTATGGAAATAACAAAAATTACAAAGACAAGGGTGCCCATCCCAGAGTGGTGTTTGTGTGGTTTTTTTTAAATAATGGGGAGAATTTGGAAAATACCTATTCATAGAAAGGGAAATGGAAGATAATTATGCTTTCTGCAGCACAGAAACAGATAAATCTATTGTCCTCTGTACACTTCAGTTGAACATTATGCAGCCACTGTGTGTGGTATTTGAAAAAAATTTATTGGCAAAGGGTAATGCTTATTCAATAGAATGTGAAAAATCGAATACAAAATTGTATTTAGCATTATGATCTCGATTGTATATATGGGTGTTGAAGTTCACAAACTTAAGAAGGTTTCCAGATATAGGTGTGTCCAGAATTGGTGGGTTCTTGGTCTCCCCGAGTTCAATAGTGAAGCCACAGACCCTCACAGTGAGTGTTACAGTTCTTAAAAGACAGTGTGCCTGGAGTTTATTCCTTCTTCCCAGTGGGTTCATGGTCTCGCTGGCTTCAGGAGTGAAGCCGCAGACCTTCGCGGTGAGTGTTACAGCTCATAAAGCCAATGTGGGCCCAGAGTGAGCAGCAGCAAGATTTACTGCAAAAATCAAAAGAATAAAGCTCCCACGGTGTGTAAGTGGACCCGAGCAAGTTGCCACAGCTGGTGCAGGCAGCCTGCTTTTATTCCCTTATCTGGCCCCACCCACATCCTGCTGATTGGTCCATTTTAGAGAGCTGAGTGCTTTTACAGAGAGCTGATTGGTCCGTTTGACAGAGTGCTGATTGGTGCGTTTACAATCCCTGAACTAGATACAGAGGGCTAGACAGAAAAGTTCTCCAAAGTCCCCACTAGGTTAGTTAGATACAGAATTAGCTAGATACAGAGTACCAATTGGTGTGTTTACAAACCCTGAGTTAGACACAGAGTGCTGATTGGTGGATTTACAATCCCTTAGCTAGACATAAAGGTTCTCCAAGTCCCCACCAGACTCAGGAGCCCAGGTGGCCTCACCCAGTGGATCCTGCAGGCGGAGCTGCCCGCCAGTCCCCAGCCGCGCCTGCACTCCTCAGCCCTTGGGCGGTGGATGGGACCGGGCGCTACGGAG
>NW_012101565.1:2464869-2470671 GCF_000951045.1 Mandrillus leucophaeus
GGGGCTCCCACGGTGCCGTGGCGGGCTGAAGGGCTCCTCAAGCGCCGCCAGAGTGGATGTGGAGGCCGAGGAGGCGCTGAGAGTGAGGGCTGCTAGCACATTGTCACCTCTCATAGGGACCTAGGTTGGTTTGTTCACTGCTCAGCCACCAGCCTGGAACATAGTAGGCACTCTATAAATACTTGGGAAGTGCTTGAAAAACGTATATAAAAAGCTGAAAATAAATACATCATATTAATTGTAAGATTGCAGAATATTTGATTTCCTCTTTTTCTTTTTCAAATCTCCTACAGGGGGTGTGTAATCACTCTGTGACTGGTGGCTGCAGGCTTTCCTAACGGATATTTCCAATTTACAGGGCTACCAACTGCGGAGCATCCAAGCAGTCCCTAAGCAGCAATCCAGCAGCTGACAAGGTTACCAGCGTCACTGCCACAGATGCTAGGCTGGTTTGCCATATTTACGTGGATTTGGTCAGCAATGAGCACGAAGGATATCGATTCTTTTCTTTTCTTTTTTTTTTTTTTCTTTTTGGCGGAGTTTCACGTTTCACTCTTGTTGTCCAGGCTGCAGTGCAATGGTGAGATCTTGGCTTACTGCAACCTCCACCTCCCAAGTACAAGCGATTCTCCTGTCTCAGCCTCCCAAGTAGCTTGGATTACAGGCATGCATGACCACGTCCGGCTGATTTTTTTGTATTTAGTAGAGACAGGGTTTCACCCTGTTAGGCTGGTGGCAAACTGCTGACCTCAAGGGATCCACCCACCTCCCAAAGTGCTGGGATTACAGGCGTGTGCCACTGTGCCCAGCCTAGATTGTTTATTTCTTACTCAAACAGCTACAGCATGATCAGCAACCTGTGTCCCTAGACACAGAATATGACAGCAAACCATAGGGGCCAGATGACAGGAAGCACAGATGGTGGCCATGGTGCTGTTGAGGCGCCAGTTCCACACTGCAGCCAGGCAGTGGTGTGTCCACAGCTGTACCCCAAGGAGAGGCAAGGGGAGCATCCCAGATGCAGCCAACCAGGGGCGCTGGTGTCACTGTCGTTTCTTACAAGGTTTGCTTGTCTCCCTTAGTTTCAGGAGGAGCGTCCAAACATTCTGCCAAACTTAGCTCACACAGTGATGGACCTTGCCACACAGCTATGTGAAGATGTCCAAGGTCTTCGGGGCCCACGGCAGAGCTGTTCCCTACTCCACTGACCTCCCTGTTTCTAAAACCAGTGGGCTTTTTTTTTTTTCCCCTTTGAGACAAGGTCTCTGTCACCCAGGCTGGAGTGCAGTGGCACAATCTCGGCTCACTGCAACCTTCACCCGCGGACTCAAGCAATCCTCTCACCTGAGTAGCTGGGATCACAGGTGCGTGCCACCACATCCGGCATTTTGTATTTTTTTTTTTTGGTAGAGACAGGGTATTGCTCTGTTGCCCAGGCTGGTCTCAAACTCCTGGCCTCAAGTGATCCATCCACTTTGGCCTCCCAAAGTGCTGGGATTACAGGTGTGAGCCACAGCGCCCAGCCACCAGTGGGCATTTTTTAGTTTTCCTTTACTTGACCTCACAGCAATATTTGACACCATGAACTGTTCGTTCTTCTTGGAACTCTCAATTTCCTTATCATCAATAATACCACCCTTCCTTCATTTTCTGCCAACAACTCTCAATCTCCTTTACTACTTTCTCCTCTACTCAGTGTCTGCCCTGGGCATTCTCCTTACTTTATTCTACATTTTCCTTTAAGAGAGCTTACCTTGTCTCATTTCTTCAACTGCTACTTACATGTAAATTACCCTACTTAAAAAAAATTCCATCTCAGACCTTTCTTCTGTGTTCAAACCTTTAGAAATACATACTCAGCATATTTACCCATTGGCTGGGTGTGGTGGCTCACGCCTGTAATCCCAGCACTTTGGGAGGCCAAGGTGAGCGGATCAACTGAGATTAGGAGTTTGAGACCAGCCTGGCGAACATGGTGAAACTCCATCTCTACTAAAACTACAAAAACTTAGCCAGGTGTGGTGGTGCACACTTGTAATCCCAGCTACTCAGGAGGCTGAGGCAGAAGAATCACTTGAATCCAGGAGGTGAAGGTTGCAATGAGCTGAGATCGCGCCACTGCACTTCAGCCTGGGTGACAGAGTGAGACTCCATCTACAAACAAAACAAACAAACAAAAATATTTACCTGGGCCAAACACCCACAGCAAGCAGTGCCGGAAAGGGCAATCGGACTGTGGGCCGGGGCAGGCCCTTGTTCTCCCTCCTCACATTCATGACTAATACACCTGTGTCTTCGGAAATTCTGGGGAGGAAAATTCAGACCCTTCCTTCCCACTGTACCCTCTCAGGAGGAGTGGCGGGGAGAGAGTGACATCATTGGGAATTGTTACCCTGGGGGACGGGTGGCAATACCAAGGGTCTGTATCTTCCTCCCGGCTGCATGAGGTACATTCAGTACTTGCATCACCAGTTTCCACGTACAAAAACACCAGAATTCAGGCAGCCTGGCCAACAGAGTGAGAACCCATTTCTAAAAATAAAATAAATAAAATAATGATAAAGCTGATTAGCGACCATGATTTTGCATCTGCAGCCACAAGCGCCTGCTAACTGTCCTGAGAAACCGACCCTCCCAGTCATATGTAGAGGCCTCTGCCATGGCAAAGAGCAGACCCCAGTGCATTCTGTCTGATCCCAGGAAGACTGGAAGGACAAAGAAGCTGGAGGGGCATGAGCTACCTGTACAAGTTCCTTCTCCACACAGGTACTTCACTCTGCTCTGCAGAGAATGAGTCAGAGGAGCAGAAGCCAGATGCTCCCCTAAAACAGCTTTCTGTGTTTCCCTAAAACAGCTTTCTGTGTTTCCCTGGTCCTGAGAGTGTTGTAGGAAAACAATTCTGGCAGCAGCACGGAGAGCAGGCTGGGGATCTCTGAGACTCTCCCCTGGCTGGATGTGGGGAAGGAGGTCACCAAGGCTGTGTTCATGCCAGGGGAGTCCCTTACGGCTGGAGAAGGGTGAGCTGTGGGATGGCAAAGACTCTCCTCTCTAACTCAGGCTTCTCTAAGCCCTGCTCCCAACTAGGCCTCAACCTTGGTCTTTAAGGACTGCAGACTCAACATAAATGGTTTTGTCCACACATCAGATGCAGGCGAACCGCACCATCAGGGCTCGGCCTGGGAGGGTTCCTGGCTTTGCACAGGAAGGAATTCAAGAATAAGCTGACAGTAAAGTGAAAGCAAAACACATTTACCAGAGCAACAGAGTGTAGGAGAATGCCTGCTCCGTAGACAGAGCATGGCAGCACTGGCGGGCTCCTGAGTTATATGTGATGTTTTGGACCCCACAGGCAGGGCAGCACTGGCGGACGGCTGAGTTATATGCAATGTTTTGACCCCACAGGCACTGGTGGACTCCTGAGTTATATGTGATGTTTTGGATTGGTGTCCCCACCCAAATCTCAGGCTGAAATTTAATCCCCAGCGCTGGAGGTGGGCCTGGTGGAAGGGGACTGGATGACAATGGTGGATTCCCCTTTAATGCTGTTCTCCTAAGAGTGAGTGAGTTCCTGAGAGCTGGTCATTTAAAGGTGTGTGGCACCTCTACCCCCCTCTCTTCTCTCTTCCTCCTGCTTCCACCATGTGAAGTGCTGGCTCCCCCTTTGCCTTCTGCCAAGAAGCGGGTTTCACCATGCTTCCTGTGCAGCCTGCAGAACCATGAGCCAATTAAACTTCTTTCTTTATAAATTACCTAGTCTTGGGTATTTCTTTATAGCAGTGTGAGAACGGACTAATGCAATATGCTAAAGAAGGGGTGGGTTGGCCGGGTGCGGTGGCTGACACCTGTTATCCCAGCACTTTGGGAGGCTGAGGTAGGAGGATCACGAGGTCAGGAGATCAAGACCATCCTGGCCAACATAGTGAAACCCATCTCTACTAAAAATACAAAAATTAGCCGGGCACAGTGGCATGTGCCTATAATCCCAGTTACTCAGGAGGCTGAGGCAGGAGAATCGCTTGAACCTGGGAGGCGCAGGTAGCAGTGAACTGAGATCGTGCCACTGCACTCCAGCCTGGCCACAGAGTGAGACACTGTTTCAAAAAAAAAAAAAAAAAAAAAGAGGGGGGTTGGGTTATTCACAAGCTTTCTAGAAAAGGAGTGGGCAATTCCCTGAACGGAGGAACCCTCTCTTTTAAGCCCTATAAGGGAACCTTGTGGTGCTGCGATGGCATCTGTATATTGTCACGTGCTGGCAGGCATGTCATATGCTGATGTATTAATTACAATTTCCATGTAATGAGCAGTGAGGGCAGCTAGGGCTGCTCCCATCCCCATCTTGGTCCTGACTGGGTGTGGCCAGCTTCTGCAGCAGCCAGGTAGTGACTGTTGCTGGGAAAACAAGTCCCATGGGGAGCCCACTTCACATCCCACACTGAGACGCACACAAACCCTAGTGCAGCCTCTAGCCCTCAGGCTGGCCCGGAATGACCACAGCCACTTTAGAATGTGTGCCAGAGGCAGCTTAATGCCACCAGAAGAACTGAGTTTGTTCCAACCAAGCCCTGAGGACAGGGGAAGTGAAGAGGCATGGTCAGTGGAGGAGCCACAGGTCACAGCTGGACTCTCTTGGTCCGTCTGTCCCCCACAGTCCCCGCTGGACTCTCTTGGTCCGTCTGTCCCCCACAGTCCCCGCTGGACTCTCTTGGTCCGTCTGTCTCCCACAGTCCCCGCTGGACTCTCTTGGTCCGTCTGTCCCCTAGTCCCTGCTGTTCTGGATGTCTGCCCATTGCCCCAGCCCAGGAGCTGGGAACTGCAGCTGTGCTCTCGAAGGCTGGACGTCAGGTGAGCTGTCCATCCTTCCAGTGAGTGCCTTCTACTCTGCCTGGAGCTTCTCTACCCAGCAAATGCCTCCAGGGCTTAAAATAGCCTCCTTGTTCATTCAGCAAGTATGTATTGGGTACCACCTGTATGCCAAGCCGTGTGCAGGAACTGGAGCTTCCCCGTCGTGGAGTGCACAGTCTGCTGGGCTGGAGAGATACGAACACTAAACAAGGCATAGCAGAAAAAGGGGAGCCGAGTGCCCCAGGAGCTCTGTGGGGTCAGAGAGGCCATTCTGAGGCCATAGCCAGGTAGAGTGGCTTAGGCCATGGAACCGCATGGCAGAGGCCCCACAGCACAGGACAGTGTGGCACATCAGGAAAAGCCTGAGGCTAAGCGGAGGAGGAGGACGCATAGGTGAGACTAGAGATGGGGCCAAACTATGGGGGACCCTGTGAGCCACAGGGTTTCTGCACTTCATTCCGGGATCACAGGACACCACTCAGGGGTTCTCACGGGGGCTGTGGTGGTTTTTTTTTATGTTCTCTGGCTGCTCTATGGGAGTGTTGAAGCCCCTGATGGGAAATGTTAGGGACCTGTGTTAGCGTGATTCTTGTGGGGGTAAGGAGGAAAAGGAACGAGAACCCCCAGTTTGGGTGGCAGACGGGACATAGACAGCGAAAGAGAGAAAAGTCAACAGTGGAGGCAGAGGTGACCCTGTGTGGGCTGGGCCCAGGTGGTCGTCATGGCCACCACACCAGAAAACAAGCAACAAGTGGGGACATGTTTGCAAAACAGATACAGGCCTCACCCAAATCAATGAAATAAGACCAAAAATTTTCCGGGCCGGGCACGGTGGCTCACGCCTGTAATCCCAGCACTTTGGGAGGCCAAGGTAGGCAGATCACGAGGTCAGGAGTTCAAGACCAGCCTGGCCAACATGGTGAAACCCCGTCTCTACTAAAAATACAAAAAAAATAGCTG
>NW_012101565.1:2475798-2477103 GCF_000951045.1 Mandrillus leucophaeus
AACATGTAGAGAGCATTTTGGAGAACAGGACAACAGAGCAGCAGCTGCTGAACTCAGGTGGATATAGAAGGTGTTTTGTGTTTTTTTTGAGACGGAGTCGGGCTCTGTCACCTAGGCTGGGGTGCAGTGGTGCGATCTCGGCTCACCGCAACCTCCGCCTACTGGGTTCAAGCAATTTTCCTGCCTCAGCCTCCCAAGTAGCTGGGATTACAGGCGCCTGCCACCATGCCCAGCTAAGTTTCGTATTTTTCGTAAAGACCGGGTTTCACCATCTTGGCCAGGTTGGTCTTGATCTCCTGACCTCATGATCCACCCTCCTCAGCCTCCCAAAGTGCTGGGATTGCAGGTGTGAGCCACTGCGCCCAATCGGAGGTAATATTCTCTATGCTGGAAGTTTTTTGTAATGGAAAATTGGAAGCAAAACAAGATAGGAAGCAAGGTGAACGCCGCAGATGTCGGCTGCGTCAGACGGACCAGAAGGCCAACTGCCGGTGGGCAAGAGATAAGCACTGGCAGTAGTGGTTTGATACCTGACGTTCCAGTAGAATGTACAAAAGCCATTACTGAAAGGGCAGGAAGTCCCAAGGCTTTCTCTAGAAAGAACACATTCCTGTTCCACTGGCCCTTCACCTGTGAGCTGGGATGGGAGCTTTTGGGTATAGCAGGTTGCTCCTAGGCCTCTTCCCAAGTTCCAGGTTTCCAGGGCCTAAAACCTGGTTGCTCTTCCTGTGGTTTGGGGCATTGTGGGGCTGAGTGATGTGGTTCTTCCAGCGAACCTGGGGGACTGAACCACCCTGACTTGGGTGGTGCAGAGTCAGGGAACACCAGATTTGTTTCTTCTATCTGGGGCTTGGAAAAGCAAAAGGTGAGTACAGAAGATTAGCAATAAAACCATAACTGCGGCCGGGTGCGGTGGCTCACGCCTGTAATCCCAGCACTTTGGGAGGCTGAGGCAGGTGAATCACGAGGTCAGGAGATCGAGACCATCCTGGCCAACGTGGTGAAGCCCCGTCTCTACTAAAATACAAATAATTAGCCAGGCGTGGTGTCGTGTGCCTGTAGTCCCAGCTACTTGGGGAGGCTGAGGCAGGGGAATCACTTGAACGGGGGGGCGGGGGTTGCAGTGAGCTGCTATCGCACTACTGAACTCCTGCCTAGCAATATAGCAAGACTCCGTCTCAAAAAACAACAACAACAACAACCACCACCACCATATCTGTATTTATTTGCCTCCAGTAATTTTTATCACTCTGCTTGATCCCAGTTACATTTTAAACTTCTACCACTTACTGAGGGCAGTGAATT
>NW_012101565.1:2477153-2480932 GCF_000951045.1 Mandrillus leucophaeus
AAAACCATAACTGCGGCCGGGTGCGGTGGCTCACGCCTGTAATCCCAGCACTTTGGGAGGCTGAGGCAGGTGAATCACGAGGTCAGGAGATCGAGACCATCCTGGCCAACGTGGTGAAGCCCCGTCTCTACTAAAATACAAATAATTAGCCAGGCGTGGTGTCGTGTGCCTGTAGTCCCAGCTACCTGGGGAGGCTGAGGCAGGGGAATCACTTGAACGGGGGGGCGGGGGTTGCAGTGAGCTGCTATCGCACTACTGAACTCCTGCCTAGCAATATAGCAAGACTCCGTCTCAAAAAACCACCACCACCACCATATCTGTATTTATTTGCCTCCAGTAATTTTTATCACTCTGCTTGATCCCAGTTACATTTTAAACTTCTACCACTTACTGAGGGCAGTGAATTTCATGTATTTTTTCTGTAACTTAGAAGTATTTTTATCTTGTCTTAAATTGATCTCCAGCAGTGCCTTTTTTCCCACACCCACGTATTATTTCAGGGGTCAGTGACATTTGACAGTGTGGCCGTGAATTTCACGAGGGAACGGATGCATCTAGCTTTTCACCAACAGGCGGCGATGTTGGAGAACTGTGGGAACTTGACCTGGCTGGGTAGGCACTGCCCTCACCCCTGCCCCTCTCCAGGCTCTCTGAGTACTTCAGTTGTTGAGAGTGATGGAAATTCCACATCCTTTCTAGACCTAGAAACTAGACCCTTTCTCCAGGGGACAGACCTGAGCTCCACAGGGAGGAAAGAGGCTGGGCCTGAGGTAGCCCCTCTCTCCAAGTTCCCTATAGATATTGCACCACGGAATTCCACTCATGCTTGGCAGGACTTTCTGTCTCCCCAGCATGATTTGGTATAGTCCTGATGAATCTGAATTTTTCTTTTTTGAGGCAGGATTTCATTCTGTCGCCCAGGCTGGCGTGCAGTGGCACAATCATGGCTCACTGCAGCCTCAACCTCCCAGGCTCAAGTGACCCTCCCACCTCTGCCTCCCATGTAGCTGCGACTACAGGCATGAGCCACCAGGCCTGGCTAATTTTTTGGTTCTTTGTAGAGACAGGGTCTCACTCTGTTGCCCAGGCTGGTCTCAAACTCCTGGGCTCAAGTGATCCTCCTGCCTCAGCCTCCCAAAGTGCTGGGATTACAGGCATGAGCCATTGCACCCAGCCAGAGTCTGAACCTCTTAATCACCTTGCACTCTTTTCTCCCTTTGCCCTTCTTTGTCCCTCAGCCATGAGTCACCCCCATCCCTCCCCACCCCGGACATAGTTTTATCTTTAGAGCACCTACCTATTCCACCATCGTGGGCCTTCCTACCTGGTCCAGCTGAATCTCTCTGCCTGCTCTCTGCAGACCATAGGCTTTGGTTCTCAGCAGAAATGCACCTGTTGTGTTTCCTTCTCTGCCAGCAGAATTTCTAGGCCTCAAACCTGACCTGATCTTCTAGCTGGAGAGAGAGGAAGAGCCATGGCTGCCAGATGTTCCACAGACTGAAAATACACACACACAGAGATGCTCCTTCCCAAGTGAGAAGAGGGAAGCCAGCTCTGGAGAAGGCAGTAGTGGGATACATTAGGAGGAGACATAACTTGAAAAAACAGAGCCAGGTTCGGCATGGTGGCTCACACCTATAATCCCAGCACTTTGGGAGGCCAAGGCGGGTGCATCACCTGAGGTCAGGAGTTCGAGACCAGCCTGGCCAAAATGGCGAAACCCCATGTCTACTAAAAATACAAAAATTAGCCGGGTGTGATGGCAGGTGCTTGTAGTCCCAGCTACTCACTAAGCTGAGGCAGGAGAATCGCTTGAACCTGGTAGATGGAGGTTACAGTGAGCTGAGATCACACCACTGTATTCCAGCCTGGGCGACAGGGTGAGACTCTGTCTCAAAACAAAAACAAACAAACAAAAAAGGCCGGGCACAATAGCTCATGCCTTTAATCCCAGCACTTTGAGAGGCCAAGGTGGGCAGATCACTCGAGGTCAGGAGTTCGAGACCAGCCTGGCCAACATGATGAAACCTGTCTCTGCTAAAAGTACCAAAAAAAAGCTGGGCATGGTAGCTCACGCCTGTAATCCCAGCACTTAGGGAGGCTGAGGCAGGCAGATCACGAGGTCAGGAGATCGAGACCATCCTGGCTAATATGGTGAAACCCCATCTCTACTGAAAATACAAAAAATTAGCCAGGCGTGGTGGCAGGCGCCTGTAGTCCCAGCTACTCGGGAGGCTGAGGCAGGAGAATGGCGTGAACCCGGGAGACGGAGCTTGCAGTGATCAGAGATCAGGTCACTGCACTCCAGCCTGGGTGACAGAGCAAGACTCTGTCTCAAAAAAAAAAAAAAGTACTAAGAAAAAAAAAAAATTAGCTGGGCATGGTGGCGCAGGCCTGTAATCTCAGCTACCCAGGAGGCTGAGGCAGGAGAGTCACCTGAACCCAGGAGGCGGAGGTTGCAGGGAGCTGAGATTGCACCACTGCAGTCCAGCCTGGGTGACAGAGTGAGACTCTATCTCAAAAAAAAAAAAAAAGAAAGAAATTAAGGAAAACAATTCCATTCACAAGAGCATTAAAATGAATAAAATATTCAGGAATACATATAATCAAGAGGCAAAAGCCTCATAAATTGAAAAACTACAAAAGATCACTGAAAGAAGTTAAAGAACACATAAATGGAAATACACTCGCTGTTCATGGATTGGAAGACTTCACATTGTTAAGGTGACAACACTACCCAAAGTGATCTACAGATTCAATACCTACCACAATCTTAATGGTGTTTTTGGTACATATAGAAAAACCCTTAACTGGGCACAGTGCCACGCACCTGTGGTCCCAGCTACTCAGGAAGCCGAGCGGGAAAGGTCGCTTGAGCCTATGAGGTCGAGGCTGCAGTGAGCTGAGTTTGTGCCATGGCACTCCAGCCTGGGTGACAGAGTGAGATCCTGCTTCAAAGAAAAACAGGACCTATTCTGAACTTCATATGGAATGGCAAGTGACCCCAAATAGCCAAAACAATCTTGAAAAAGAAAAAAGTTGGAGGACTCACACTTCCTCAAAACTTAACACAAAGCTACAATAATAAAAAACAATGTGACACTGGCATGATAGGAAATAAAACATAATTCAAGAGAGCCATGAAATAAACCCTTGCGTATATTATCAATTGATTTTCAGCAAGGATGCTTGGACCCTTTGTCATGCTTGTGTCCCACCAAATTTTGTATGTAGAAGCCCCAACCCCCAAGGTGGGGAGAGTGGCTGTGAGGTGATATAGGTTAAATGAGATCATAAGGTGGGGCCCTAATGCAATAGGGCTGGTGCCTCTAAAAGAGAAGAGATACCAGAGATCTGTCTCTCTCCACCATGTGAGAACACAGCAAGAAGGAGGCCATCTGCAAGCCAGGAAGAGAACCCTCACTGGGAACTGAATAGGGTGGTACCTTCCCTTCCTAGCCTCCAGAATTGTGAGAAATAAATTTCTGTTGCTTATGCCAAGCCACCCAGTCTGTAGTATTTTCTTATGGCAGCCCAAACTGACTAATACATCATTCAATCGGAAAAAGACAGTCTATTCGATAGATACTGGCTGGGCACAATAGCTCAGCCTGCAATCCCAGCACTTTGGGAGGCCAACACAGGTGGATCACTTGAGGTCAGGAGTTCAAGAGCAGTCTATGCAATGTGGTGAAGCCCTGTCTTTACTAAAAATACAAAAATTAGCTGGGAATGGTGGTGCATGCCTATAATCCCAGCTACTAAGGAGGCTGAGGCAG